>NC_057794.1:421561694-421921258 GCF_018294505.1 Triticum aestivum | reverse complement strand
ATGAGTTTTTGCCATAGAAAAGTTGGAATACAGTAGATATAATACAAAAACAAAATATGAATTAGTTTGATACAGTACTTATAGGGCTTGTTTGGGACTGCTCCGCTTGACCAAAATCAGTTTCACTCCACTAAATTCACTTTGGAGCAGTTTCATCCAGAAGTTGTAGCAGTATCAAAGAGAATGTTTGGCTTCTATCTAGCTCCAGCTTCAAGAATGAGAAATTTGGTGGAAAGGATCTATTTGATAGGTCGAGGGGGAGAAACGAAGGGGTATCCACTTACTGGTGGCAGTGGTGGGTAATTTCCACCTAACTCCTGCTTCTAGAGTTTTCTAAAGCACCCCCTGAAGAGCTTCATCAAAAACTTGGAGTTGTGCCCCAGATTCTAGTTTTTTTGTGGAGTGGCATATCGTAGAGCTATCCCGTTTGGCTTGTGTTTTCTGGAGTGGAGCTAAAATTTAAGGAGCAGAGCAGTCGAAAACAGGCTCATAGTAGTGGTTTGCTTTCTTATACTAACGGATCTCACGAAGGTTTTGTTGAGTTTTGTGTGATTGAAGTTTTCAAGTTTTGAGTTATCTTACGATGGATGAAGGAAGTATGGAAGATCCTAAGCTTGGGGATGCCCCAGCGTACCAAGCTATTATCCAAAAATGAGCAACTAACTAAGCTTGGGGATTCCCCCGAGTGGCATCCCCGCTGTCTTCCAATGATCATCGGTATTTTACTCGAAACTATATTTTTATTCGTCACATGATATGTGTTTTGCTTGGAGCGTCTTGTATGATATGAGTCTTTGCTTGTTTTATTTTGTGTTTTAAGTCATCAATCCTTGCTGGACACACCTATTTGGGAGAGCCAAAATTATGTCATGACTTGTTAAAATTGCTCTCTATGCTTCACTTAAATTTTTATGAGCAATGGACTTGCTCTAGTGCTTCACTTATATCTTTTTGAGCACGGTGTGCTTAGTATTTTTGAAGAAATGCTCTCTTGCTTCACTTAGATTTATTTGAGAGTTAGTAAAATTTTCAAGAAATTCTCTCTTGCTTCACTTAAATTATTTTGAGAGAAAGAAGAAAAATTATGCTCATGATCTTCACTTATATTTGTTTGAGCTTATGAAAAGCAACACATGAAAATTAGTCCCAAAGTGATAGATATCCAAGAAGGATATAATAAAAACTTTCATGAAGATCATTGGACAAAAAAACTTGATTCTTAGTAATAGTTTTGAGATATGATGATGTGATATGTGAGTTATGTTGATGAGTAATTATCCTTTAGTAAGAATATTTGTGTTAAGGTTTGTGATTCCCTATGCAAGTACGAAAGTCAATAGTCATGCAATGAAATTATATCCTACTTGTGGTACATTATTCGGTGTTATTTATGCTTAATGCTTTCTTATGAGATTATTCGTTTCTTGGTTGGTCGCTTCTCAATCTTTTGCTAGCCTTCATTTTGCACCAATTATGATCACTACTTGTGCATCCAAAATCCTTTAAACCACTTTTACCACATGAGTCCACTATATCTACCTATATGCGGTATTCTTTTGCTGTTCAAAGCAAATTTGCATGTGCCATCTCTAATTTTCAAAATAAACTTCTCCATTGTGAGTTTGTTTCGCTCGCGGAGCGGTGAGCGGTGGCTAATATTTTCCATGTTAGATGTGTTATTCTCATGATGAGTGTTTATTCACTTGTCATTGCATAAGAGTAAGCTAAAGGTATTAGGGATGCCCAGTCCCGAAATGCATTTTTTACTTTATGTTATCAAATAATAAATTCCTTGGAAAGTGTTGGTATGGAGGGCACCCGCGGATACAGTTAGCCATGGAAAGTGAAAGTATGATGGAAAAGGAATAAACTTTATTTTCTGTTTGGAAACCGCCTATGATATATCTAAGCATGGAAAGTATTGGGAACTCTAAGTCATTTTCGCTAGTGGGATGGATACACCTCCCAAAATGTTTTTATCTCTAAGTTTTTCGCTTTGAGCTCTGTCACCTCTACAAATCCCTACTTCCCTCTGCAAAGGGCCTTTCTTTTACTTTATGCAATTTTTATTTTGAATTTGAGTCTCCATCTTCTCTTATAAAAGCACTAACTAGGAGGAAATATGATCGTACTTAAGTATTTTGTGTAGCTAATATTCGAGTGTGTTTCATGAATGGATCAATGGTTGAGCATGATGGGCTAGGGATAACTTATTTTAGCATTAATTTTTTGAAAGACATGGTTGCTTGTTGATATGCTTGAGTATCTAAATTATCATGTAAAAACTAGACTACTGCTTTGAACAATATAAAAGTCCAAATCTCCATGCTATAAAGAAAAGAATATGATATGACATGTTAGGCAGCATTCCACATCAAAAATTCTATTTTTATCACTTACCTACTCGAGGACGAGCATGAGTTAAGCTTGGGGATGCTGATACGTCTCCAACGTATCTATAATTTTTGATTCTTCTGTGCCGTTATATTATCAATCTTGGATGTTTTATAATCATTTATATCATTTTTGGTACTAACCTATTGACATATGCCAGTTGTTGTTTTCAATGTTTCTTTCATCGCAGAAAATCAATATCAAACGGAGTCCAAATGCCACGAAACTTCACGGAGAATTTTTATGGGCCAAAAGGAACACAACGGGCACAACCTACCAGGGCGTGCCTGGGGGTGCCCCGAGGGGGGCACAACCCACCAGGGCGTGCCAGGAGGCCCAGGCGCGCCCTGGTGAGTTGTGCCCACCCCGGGTGCCCCCGGACCGCCTCTTTGCTCTATAAATACCCCAATATCCAGAAACCCTATGGGAGTCGACGAAATATTCATCCAGCCGCCGCAGAGTCCAGAACCACCAGATCCAATCTAGACACCATCTCGGATGGGGTTCAGCACCTCCATTGGCACCTCTCCGATGATGCGTGAGTAGTTCTTTGTAGACCTTCGGGCCCATAGTTAGTAGCTAGATGGCTACATCTCTCTCTCTTGATTCTTAATACAATGGTCTCTCTGAGATCCATATGATGTAACTCTTTTGCGGTGTGTTTGTTGGGATCAATGAACTTTGAGTTTATGATCAGATCTATCTTTTTATATCCATGAAAGTATTTGAGTTTATTTGATCTCTTTTATGCATGATCTCATATAGCCTCGTATTTCTTCTCCGATATTTGGGTTTTGTTTGGCCAACTTGATCTATTTATCTTGTAATGGGAAGAGGTGCTTGAGGGAGTCCTGGATTAAGGGGTCCTCGGGCGTCCCACCTGTTGGACATGGGTCGGACTGATGGGCCATGAAGATACAAGACAGAAGACTCTCTCCCGTGTCCGGATGGGACTCTCCTTGGCGTGGATGGCAAGACTGGCATTTGGATATGAAGATTCCTTTCTCTGTAACCGACTTTGTACAACCCTAGCCCCCTCTGGTGTCTATGTAAACCAGAGGGTTTAGTCCGTAGAGGCAATCACAATCATACAGGCTAGACTTCTAGGGTTTTAGCCATTACGATCTCGTGGTAGATCAACTCTTGTAATCCTCATACTCATCAATATCAATCAAGCGGGATGTAGGGTATTACCTCCATCAAGAGGGCCCGAACCTGGGTAAAACATCATGTCCCCTGATTCCTATTACCATCAACCTTAGACGCACAGTTCGGGACCCCCTACCCAAGATCCGCCAGTTTTGACACCGACATTGGTGCTTTCATTGAGAATTCCGATGCGTCGTCACCAGAAGGTTCGATGGCTCCATCAATCATCTACAACAAAGCTGCCCCTGGGGAGGTTTTCCTCCTCGGCCAGGTCTTTGTGTTCGGCGGCTTCGCACTACGGGCCAACTCGCTTGGCCATCTAGAGCAGATCGACAGCTATGCCCTAGGTCACCAGATTAGTTTTGGAAATCTGGACTATGTCGCTGATATCCGAGGAGACTTGATCTTCCAAGGATTCACGCCCTCAATCTCCGCTCTGGCCTTAGATCCGGAGCGTATCGCCAGGTCCGAGGACATGCTCCCTGAGCTCGTCGGACTATCTGCGGCCACTAGGCCCATTATGGGAGAGCCGGGGGAAGTAGTGTCACTGGCAGCCATCATGGAGCCGGACCCTTCTCCTGACACGGGCTCTGAATCCTCGGAGTCAGCATCGTGTGAGTTTGGCCAAGGAGTCCCCCTCTCGTCGTACTCCACGGGCTCTCTTCTCTCGGGCCAAACCTCTCCTTTAAGCGAGGCTCGGGACTTAATGTGATCCCTTGTCATTACAGAGGAGCAATGTCCGAACTATGCCCAGCCCAGACTAGGGGCTGAGAGCAGGGAATTTTACGTCCCACCCACCACCCACTTTATAGCCACTATCGAGGATTTAACAGACATGCTCGATTACGAGGATGCCAGAGAAGAGGAGGCCCAAAACCCGTCGTTTACCGGATGCTGGACGGCCACCTCTTCATATGACGTGTACATGGTGGATACACCCAAGGAGGGTGACAGCGATAATGAGAAAAATCCAGTGGAGGATAAACCTCCCGAGATACAACCAAAGCGCCGACTGCGTCGCTCTAAATCACGCCACATCAAAGACAACAATACCGACACGAGAGACAACAATACTCCGAATGATGCCGAAGACCAAGAAAACCCCGTCGAGCAAAACTCTGAACAAGACGATCAGGAGGATGGGCAAGTTAGCCCCGATGAACAGGCTGCAAATGAAGACTCGGAGGACAGTAATTACCTTCCACCCTACGAGGATGAGGTAAGCCTCGGCGATGAAGACTTTATCGTGCCTGAGGAACCTCTCAAGCAGGAGCGCTTTAAACAACAACTAATAGCCACTACAAGGAGCCTGAAAAAGAAACAACAGCAGCTCAAGCTGATCAAGATCTAATCAACGACAGATGGACTAATGTCCTCGCAGCTGAGGAATACGACCTCGTGCGCCCAACCAAAAGTTACCCAAAGCATAAACTGCTACCTCAATTTGATGACGAGGCACGCGAGCCCATACCAGCAACACGCAATGTGGCTTACCAACCACCACATGGCCGGGACAAAACGGCAACTCAAGCCGAACACCGGCCCATACTATCTCGCCGTAAAGGTAGAGACACAACAGTTCGGGGATACACATAGGACCTGTGGCAGGACCTGAAGAATAAAGCAGGTCCAGCCAGATCGATCTACGAATCGCAGGGCCGTGCCCCGACGTGCGACGACGGCTATCAAGCCGAACATGACAAGAACAATCACGTCCGGGCCGAAAACCACAGACGGACACCATTCAAACTACGTCGCGATCTGGCCCAATATAGAGGCGCTGCACACCCCCTTTGCTTCACTGATGAAGTAATGGAACATGAATTCCCAGAAGGGTTCAAAACTGCGAATATCGAATCATATGATGGAACAACAGATCCTGTTGTATGGATTGAAGACTTTATTCTCCATATTCATATGGCCCGCGGTGATGATCTTCATGCCATCAAATACCTCCCCCTAAAACTCAAGGGACCGGCCCGACACTGGCTGAATAGCCTGCCTGAAAACTCTATTGGCAGCTGGGACAACTTCCAAGGCACATACGTCAGACCTCCGGGTGCCGATGACTTAAGTCACATAGTTCAACAGCCCGGAGAGTCAGCCAGCAAATTCTGGACCAGGTTCTTAACTAAAAAGAACCAGATCGTCGACTGCCCGAATGCTGAATCCCCAGCGGCCTTTAAGCATAGCATCCGCGACGAATGGCTCGCCCAACACCTCGGCCAAGAAAAGCCGAAGTCCATGGTGGCCCTCACGACACTCATGACCCGCTTTTGCGTGGGCGAAGATAGCTGGCTAGCCCGTAGCAATAACAATGCAAGTGAACCAGGCACCTCCGAAACCAAGAATAGCAACGACAAGACCCAACGCAACAGGCATAAGCGTCGAAACAATGATGACGATACTGATGACACGACGGTCAATGCTGGATTCAGTGGCTCCAATTCCGGTCAGCGGAAGAAACCATATAAAAGGAATAATCAGGGCTCTTCCAGCTTGGACCGCATACTCGACCGTCCAAGTCAGATCCACAGCACCCCTGATATACTAGCCAATCATACCCACCAGAGCTGTTGGGTCTTTAAACAGGCCGGCAAGTTAAATGCCGAAGACAAGGAGAAGGGGTCGCAAAGCGAGAATGACGACGAGGAGCCCCGTCCACCGAACACAGGGGGACAGAAGAAGTCCCCCCCAGGTCAAAACGGTGAGCATGATATATGTTACCCGTATCCCCAAGAGGGAGCGCAACCGTGCACTTAGGGACGTCTATGCAATAGAGCCAGTCGCCCCAAAATTCAACCCATGGTTGTCCTGTCCGATCACCTTTGATCATAGGGACCATCCGACCAGTATCCATCACGGCGGTTCAGCCGCACTGGTTCTCGACCCAATCATTGATGGATTCCACCTTACGCGTGTCCTCATGGACGGTGGGAGCAGCCTCAACCTACTCTATCAAGATACAGTCTGCAAAATGGGCATCGATCCGTCAAGAATCAAGCCCACAAAAACTACCTTTAAAGGAGTAGTACCAGGTGTAGAGGCCCGCTAAACAAGCTCAATTACATTGGAAGTCATCTTCGGATCTCCGGACAACTTCTGAAGCGAGGAATTGATCTTAAATATCATCCCCTTCCACAGTGGCTATCACACACTACTCGGACGAACTGCATTTGCGCGATTCAATGCGGTGCCACACTATGCTTATCTCAAGCTCAAGATGCCCAGACCACATGATGTCATCACAGTCAATGGAAACACGAAGCGCTCCCTCCGTACTGAGGAGCACACCGCGGCCCTGGCAGCAGAAGTATAGAGTGGCCTTAACAAGCAGAACCTTAATTCAGTGACCACGCTCCCAGACACTGTCAAACGAGTCCGGACTACTCTGCAGCAGGACAGTCCAGCTCGTCAGGAGCTCGACTAGCAATTCGTCCTCCATCTCAGTCCTGACCAAATGGCGGCATACATAACTACGCACTCAAAATACCATGAGCATAGACGAAGGCGTAACTTGATTGTGGTCCATCATACGACTCCCACACATACCTTTCCTTTTCCTTTTTACTATTTTTTGGTCTCTTCTCTACAGGCCCCTCTCGATGGCCTGATCATTGGTCCTTTCGAAGGACGGATATTCCAAGGCGGCAAGCAACACAGACGTGTGGGGGAATCTCTACATGTTCTTCTTGACGATCATTCTACCTGTTTTTAGGACCCATATGCAACTCTTCCTTGGTCTTGGCATGTTAAATAGCCCTGTTGCTTATTGCACTATTAGTACAAATACGCTTTGACGTATTAATCAAAATTATAATGAACATAGTTTGTGACCCAACTCATGTGGCACTGGCTTTTTACTTCATTTTATTTCACTATTCTTATCAATTGCACCCATACACTTTGGTATGCCGTAATTTGCCAGGGGCTTTATTGCGCTCCATACTACGGCAACAAGTCCGAACAATTTTATAGTATAGTTTGGCCCCCGAATTTAGCATTATATGCATCGGCTCCGCATCAAATCTTTGGTCAATAGTTGGGTTGCCCGGCTCCTGTGCTTACTACCTTACGTTCTGCTCTATCGGCTAGGGTAGTAAAGGGAGAACTACTGCGATTGTGTACTGGTTTATCTGGATGAGCACCTCAGTAGAGAAAGACGAAAACTGACTTTCATGATGCGGCGTGAGCCGGTCAGCTCTTCGGAGGTTAAAATCTCTTGCGATTTTTCCACATTATGCGACGGATCGGCCTTCACCCGATCAGGTGTCTGCAACACCCTATCTGGACTAACGAATACTAGGGTTTGCACCGACATTTCTATTGTCAAACTCCTATGGCTAAGTGAGGGTGATAAAGCCACATAGTCTGATTTGCCTAGTTCATTGCACTAAACACCTCCTTCAAGGACCAAATTCTTGGATCAAGAGTGTTTGGATTCCATCCCGAACACCCCCGTACTACCTATGTGGGGGCTGAAGCCGACGACTGGCCAACTCTCATATTTAATAAAAACGACCGCACAGGAGGAATTTTTTTAAATAATAAACAAGCATTATATTACATAACGGCTTTGTTTCATCATACAAGACAAGATAACATGAATGTATTCATTCGAAGATAATGTCTTTTGAACACTGGCCCTCTACAATGCGGGATCCCTTGAGGACATCACCAAAATACCGCTCCGGCGTGCAGTGCTCCTAGCCAGCGGGTGGTCCCTGGGTTGCGAGCTTGACGGCATCCATCTTCGCCCACTGCACCTTGACACTGGCAAAGGCCATCCGTGCACCCTCGATATAGACTGACCACTTGATGATGTCAAGCTGGGGGCAGGCATTAACCAGCCGCTTCACGAGCCCGAAGTAGCTGCTGGGTATGACTTCGGCAGGCCATAGCCAGATTACTAAATCCTTCATGGGTAGTTTGGCCACCATATGTAGTTCGACCAGTTGTTTTAGCTGATCGCTAAAGGGCACCGGATGTTTCGGCGCAAGGTATTGTGACCAGAACAGCTTCTCCGTCGAGCTCCCTGCTTCGTCTTGGAAGAACTCCGCAGCGTCAGCAACACTACGCGGTAAATCCTCAAACGCTCCTGGAGAACTCCAAATACGGGTTAGTAAGAGATACCTCTTCTTCACATATTTTCTCTGCATAACGAAGGCCTTACCCGCCGCGATTTTTCTAGCCTCTTGGATTTCCTAGAGGGTGCCTTGGGCTTCAACCCCGGCATCTTGTGCGCTTGGGAGGCCTTGGAAAGTTCAGACTCTTGATCCGCAACATTGCGCTCCAAGGACTCATATTTCTTCACGGCGTCCTGGAGCTCCTGGTGGACCTCACCGACCCTGGCCTCAAGCTTTTCGCGGGCGGCTTGTTCCTTTGCCGCTCTCTCCTCGGCCCCAGCCAGCGCCTTCTTGAGGATCTCCACCTCGGTCACTGCTCCTAACAAATATCATGGCACTATGGTTAGCAAAAATCATTCATCCCTTCTAGATCTACAAAAGGTCATTGCATACCTTGCTTGTCTTCTAGCTGATTTTTTACACGGCAAGCTCTTCCTCAGCCTGCTCCAGACTCTGCTTCAGTCCGGAGACTTCGGTAGTATGAGAGGTTGCAGCCAACAACGATGCCTGCTTATTCACATAAGACATATTTGGTTAGTCTCCTGCGCAAATTACTTGATCCTATGTTCGGCTTTTCCTTCCGAACACTGGACAGAGTCTCAGGGGTACTGTCTATACTATGACATTCTTTTTATACAATTGTGCCGCTTACCTCAAAGCCTATTAGGAGGCTGGTGCAGGCTTCATTCAGTCCGCTGTTAACGGACTGAACCCTCTCAATCACCGTACCCATAAGGATACGGTGTTCCTCAATAATGGAAGTGCTTTGCAGCGCTTCCAGTAGAGTATCCGGTGCCTTTAGATGCACATAGGTCACCAGTGGGATTGGTGCACCTCCTTCTTTTGAAGGAGGTTGCTTGCCGGATTCCGGAGCCATATAGGTTTCCGGGATCGTATTCGGCCGGGGGCCGGATTGGATACAGCCCCCATCGCCAGTCTACATGGGGATTTGCTCCCCCATGTGTCCGGCGGTCGAGGGTTCACCCTCTGGCGCCATCCTGACGGCCTCGTGTGTCTCTTCCTGGCCTGGGCAGGTCCTTCAGGACAGCACCTCGGCGTCATCCATGGCCTTGGGAGAAGAGGCCGCCGGAAGGGACCCGCTGTCCATTACCTTCGGATCCAGCGAATTCCCCAAAGATGAGGATCGTTGGATGTCGGAGCAAGTCGGGCTGCAGCGCATAATTCAACACGTTAAAATCATGAAGTAAAGGAGCTGGATATTTGTGTGCATCTTCGAGTACTTACGATTCGGCCAGGGGCTTATCCCTGGGGCACCACTCGGAGCTGCTATCAATGTCCCATGCGGAGTTGTCCACGGCAGAGGCCTTCCCCTTCTTGGACACCTCTGCCTCCAGATGCGTGGAGGCCACCCTTTTCTTCCCTCCACCTCCGGGGGAGAATCGCTTTCCTCCTCCTCCTCATTGATAACCCACAAGTATAGGGGATCGCAACAGTTTTCTATAAGTAAGAGTGTCGAACCCAATGAGGAGCTAAAGCTAGAACAAATATTCCCTCAAGTTCTATCGACCACCGATACAACTCTACGCATGCTTGACGTTCGCTTTACCTAGAACAAGTATGAAACTAGAAGTACTTTGTAGGTGTTGTTGGATAGGTTTGCAGGATAATAAAGAGTACGTAAATAAAAAGTAGGGGCTATTAGATAAAGAAACAATAAAGTAAATATAGCTAGTGTGGAAAAGTGGTGGTAGGAGTTGCGAAATTGCCCCTAAGCAATTGACTACTTTACTATACCGATAGCAAGTATTATGTGGGAGAGGCCACTCCTAGCATGTCATCCCTGACTTGGAATTCTATGCACTTATGATTGGAACTATTAGCAAGCATCCGCAACTACTAATGCTCATTAAGGTAAAACCCAACCATAGCATAAGATATATTGGCCCCCCTTCAATCCCGTATGCATCAATTTCTATGCTAGGTTGAAGCTTCTGTCACTCTTGCCCTCCAATACATAGTCCTATCAACATACAACTAACCCTATGGTGTGATCCACGCGCGCAATCATATGATGGACACCAAAGTACAGCAACATAACCACAAGCAAATTAAATCAATCATAGCAATTCATCAACCACCGATAGGACAATGAAAATCTGCTCAGACATCATAGGATGGCAACACATCATTGGATAATAGTATGAAGCATAAAGCACCATGTTCAAGTAGAGGGTACAGCGGGTTGCGGGAGAGTGGACTGCTGTAGATAGAGGGAGGAAGGTGATGGAGATGTTGGTGAAGATGGCGGAGGTGTTGGTGTAGATCACGGTGATGATGGTGGCCCCTGGTGGCACTCCGGTGCCACCGAAAGCGAGCGGGAGAGAGCCCCCCTCCTTCTTCTTCTTCCTTGACCTCCTCCCAAGATGGGAGAAGGGTTTCCCCTCTGGTCCATGGCCTCCATGGTGTGGGAGGGGCGAGAGCCCCTCCGAGATTGGATCTGTCTCCCTGTCTCTCTCTGTTTCTGCGTTCTCAGATTCTTCCCTTTCACCGTTTCTTATATTCCCGGAGATCTGTAACTCCGATTGGGCTAAAATTTTAACACGATCTCTATCCTGATATTAGCTTTCTTGCGGCGAAAGAAGGGAACCAACCGCCTTACGGGGTGGCCACGAGGGTCAGGGGTGCGCCTGACACCCTGGGGCGCGCCCCCCTACCTCGTGCCCCCCTCGGGCACCGTATCGCGATGATTCCACTTCCCAAAATTCATAAATATTCCAAAATAAATCTCCACCAGTTTTTGTTCCGTTTGGACTCCGTTTGGTATGGGTTTTCTGCAAAACAAAGAACATGCAACAAACAGGAACTGGCACTGGGCACTAGATCAATATGTTAGTCCCAAAAATAGTATAAAAAGTTGCCAAAAAGTATATGAAAGTTGAATAATATTGGCATGGAACAATCAAAAATTATAGATACGACGGAGACGTATCAGCATCCCCAAGCTTAATTCCTGCTCGTCCTCGAGTAGGTAAATGATAAAAAAGATAATTTTTGATATGGAATACTACCTAGCATAATCTTGATCATATGTCTAATCATGGCATGAATATTATGACACGAGTGATTCAAAACAATAATCTATCCTTTGACATAAAGACAATAATATTTCAAGCATACCAACCAAGCAATTATGTCTTATTAAAATAACATAGCCAAAGAAAGCTCATCCCTACAAAATCATATAGTCTAGCTATGCTCCATCTTCACCACACAAAGCATTCACATCATGCACAACCCCGATGATAAGCCAAGCAATTGTTTCATACTTTTGACGTTCTCAAACCTTTTCAACTTTCACGCAATACATGAGCGTGAGCCATGGACATAGCACTATAGGTGGAATAGAATATGATGGTGGAGAAGACAAAAAGGAGAAGATAGTCTCACATCAACTAGGCGTACCAACGGGCTATGGAGATGCCCATCAATAGATATCAATGTGAGTGAGTAGGGATTGCCATGCAACGGATGCACTAGAGCTTTAAGTATATGAAAGCTCAAACTGAAACTAAGTGGGTGTGCATCCAACTTGCTTGCTCATGAAGACCTAGGGTATTTGAGGAAGTCCATCGTTGGAATATACAAGCCAAGTTCTATAACGAAAATTCCCACTAGTATATGAAAGTGATAATCAAGAGACTCTCTATATGAAGATCAAGTGTGGAAAAAGGATAGTAGCATTGTACCTTTTATTTTTATTTTTTATTTGGCCTTTCTTTTTTTATTTGGCCTTTTTTTGGGACAATGCTCTATTGAATGATGCTCATCACACATGTATTTATTTACAACTCATGATACAACTCGATACTAGAACAAAGATGACTCTATATGAATGCCTCCGGCGGTGTACCGGGATGTGCAATGATCTAGCGTAGCAATGACATCAAAAAATAGACAAGCCATGAAAACATCATGCTAGCTATCTTACGATCATGCAAAGCAATATGACAATGAATGCTTAAGTCATGTATATGATGATGATGAAAGTTGCATGGCAATATATCTTGGAATGGCTATGGAAATGCCATAATAGGTAGGTATGGTGGCTGTTTTGAGGAAGGTATATGGTGGGTTTATGGTACCGGCGAAAGTTGCGCGGTACTAGAGAGGCTAGCAATGATGGAAGGGTGAGAGTGCGTATAATCCATGGACTCAACATTACTCATAAAGAACTCGCACACTTATTGCAAAAATCTATTAGTCATCGAAACAAAGTATGTAGGAAAAGACCATCGCTCGTCCCCGACCGCCACTCATAAGGAAGACAATCAATAAACACCTCATGCTCCGACTTCGTTACATAATGGTTCACCATACGTGCATGCTACGGGACTTGCAAACCTCAACACAAGTATTTCTCAATTTCACAATTACTCAACTAGCATGACTCTAATATCACCATCCTTATATCGCAAAACTATTGCAAGGAATCAAACATATCATATTCAGTGATCCACAAGTTTTATGTAGGATTTTATGACTAACCATGTGAATGACCAGTTCCTGTCATCTCTCTAAATAGATATAAGTGAAGCAAGAGAGTTTAATTATTTCTACAAAAGATATGCCCATGATCTAATAAGTATAAGTGAAGCAAAAGAGCATTCCATAAATGGCGATTGTCTAAGTGAAGAGAAACAGACAATCCAAACTTCAAATGATATAAGTGAAGCACATGAAGCATTCTATAAAGCCATACTCAAAAGATATAAGTGAAGTGCAATGAGCATTCTATAAATAAACCAAGGACCATCTCATACCGGCATGGTGCATAAAATAAAAATGAAAACTAAATGCAAAAGACGCTCCAAGATTGCACATATCGCATGAACAAAACGAATCCGAAAACATACCGATACTTGTTGAAGAAAGAGGGGATGCCTCCCTAGCATCCCCAAGCTTAGACACTTGAGTCTCCTTGAATATTTACTTGGGGTGCCTCGGGCATCCCCAAGCTTGAGCTCCTGCCTCTCTTCCTTCTTCTCACATCGAGACCTTCTCGATCATCGAACACTTCATCCACACAAAACTTCAACAGAAAACTCGGTAAGATCCGTTAGTATAATAAAGCAAATCACTACTCTAGGTACTGTTGCAAACCAATTCATATTTTGTTTTTGCATCGTGTCTACTGTAATATAACTTTTTCATGGCTTAATCCACTGATATAAATTTATAGGTTCATCAAAACAAGCAAACTATGCATCAAAAACAGAATCTGTCTAAAACAGAACAGTCTATAGCAATCTGAACATTCACCATACTTCTGATGCTTTAAAAATTCTACCAAAATTAGGAAAAATAAAAAACTTGTATAGGAAGAGAGTGCAAAAAGAATCATAACCATTTGACGTTCCAGCTAAAAATGTAAAATCGCGCACTACAGCCAAAGTTTCTGTCCTGCACCGTACAAACCATCAAGCAAATGTAAACATCCTAAAGGCAAACCTTGGCACATTATTTTTATAATACAATGGAATTGTACAAGGGGATAATTATTTTTTTTGAAAATTTTCTGTAATCAAGATTCACAAAGTTTCCGTGAGCATGAACAAAGTTCAAGGCTAGCTCCCACATCAACAATGCTCGTCTTTCTCACTTTCGCTTTTCTTTTTTAAAAAACTTTGGGTTCCCCTCTTTATTTTTGTTGTTTTTAAACTGTATGAAAGCACTCAACAGAAATAAATGACTCTCTAAAACTTCCGGGTTGTCTCCCTGGCAGCGCTTTCTTTAAAGCCATTAAGCTAGGCATGTAGTGCTGAAGTAATGGATCCACCCGGATCCCAAGGTATATCAAAGCCAATTTTAATTAACAATGATTTGTAATTTAGTGTTGAGCACAAGGTAACATATATCATGTAATGACGAAGTCTAACTCTCTTCCTATGCATCGGCATGTCATAAAAGAACAATTCATGCACACACAGTATAGGCCAATGCATAGTATAAACAATTTCTTACAATTTTATCATATTGGAAACATAGAGAGGTGGAGATATAGTTCCTCTATCATAATAATTGCAAGTAGGAGCAGCAAGCACATGCATATTATATTCATCAAAATCATCATGTGTAGTAGTAAAAGGCAACCCATCAATATAATCCTTAATAAGGGCAAACTTTTCCGATATAGTGTAGTTTGGAGAATTCAAAAAGATAATAGGACTATCATGTGTGGGTGCAATAGCAAAAATTTCATGTTTAACATAAGGAACTATAGCAAGTTCATCTCCATAAGCATAATTCGTATTGGCATCTTGGCCACAAGCATAGCAAGCATCATCAAAAAGGGATATTTCAAAAGAATCGACGGGATCATAGCAATTATCATAATATTCATCCTTCGGTAAGCATGAAGGGGAATTAAACAATGTATGAGTTGAAGAGTTACTCTCATTAGAAGGTGGGCACGGGTGATCAATCCGCTCTTCCTCCTTTTGTTCTTCGCTCTCCTCATCTTTTTCATCCAATGAGCTCACAGTGTCATCAACTTCTTCTTCCATAGATTCCTGCAAAATATTAGTCTCTTCTTGGACAGCGGAGACTTTCTTAATAAGTGCATTAATTTCATAATTGTATTCATAATTCTCATAGCAAAATTTGAGGATAGCTAAATTTTCAGATCTATAATAAGCATCATCAATATCATCAAACTCTTTAAACATAGATTCAATTTCATAAGCACCCATAAAAGCAACAAATTCTTCTATTTGTTCCACATCATAGTAATCATATATACCTCTAGCATAAGAAGCCAAGGTTTCATTATCATTAAATTTGCATGAAAAGGGGAGGTGTGGAGAATTCATCCTAGAGCAACAAGTATAATCATATGCCGAGCATAGTTTTCTAGCATACCACTTCAATATATAAATTTGATCCCATAATAGTTTCCCTTTTTGTGTCAAGGGATAATCCCTAAAGTATTCATGTTGATCCAATGTTACTCCCATTACATAATTAAATGGGGTTTTCTCAGGATTATTAAAGTAGTACATAATATCTTTCACATAACCAGCATCGAGGGTTTTAGGAGGTTCCCCATCTCCATGTGCAGAAAGTACAGCTAATTTTTTTGGTATTTCGTGTTCCATATCCATAACTAAAGATAGAAAACAACTAAGAACAGAAAATAAAAATTACTTAGTGATAAAGCAAACAAGCACACACAAGAATATTCACCCCATGCTATTGCTCCCCGGCAACGGCGCCAGAAAAAGGTCTTGATAACCCACAAGTATAGGGGATCACAACAGTTTTCGATAAGTAAGAGTGTCGAACCCAATGAGGAGCTAAAGGTAGAACACATATTCCCTCAAGTTCTATCGACCACCGATACAACTCTACGCACGCTTGACGTTCGCTTTACCTAGAACAAGAATGAAACTAGAAGTACTTTGTAGGTGTTGTTGGATAGGTTTGCAGGATAATAAAGAGTACGTAAATAAAAAGTAGGGGCTGTTAGATAAAGAAACAATAAATTAAATATAGCTAGTGTGGAAAAGTGGTGGTAGGAGTTGCGAAATTGGCCCTAAGCAATTGACTACTTTACTAGACCGATAGCAAGTATTATGTGGGAGAGGCCACTGCTAGCATGTCATCCCTGACTTGGAATTCTATGCACTTATGATTGGAACTATTAGCAAGCATCTGCAACTACTAATGTTCATTAAGGTAAAACCCAACCATAGCATTAAGATATATTGGTCCCCCTTCAATCCCGTATGCATCAATTTCTATGCTAGGTTGAATCTTCTGTCACTCTTGCCCTCCAATACATAGTCCTATCAACATACAACTAACCCTATGGTGTGATCCACGCGCGCAATCATATGATGGACACCAAAGGACAGCAACATAACCACAAGAAAATTAAATCAATCATAGCAATTCATCAACCACCGATAGGACAACGAAAATCTGCTCAGACATCATAGGATGGCAACACATCATTGGATAATAGTATGAAGCATAAAGAACCATGTTCAAGTAGAGGGTACAGCGGGTTGCGGGAGAGTGGACTGCTGTAGATAGAGGGAGGAAGGTGATGGAGATGTTGGTGAAGATGGCGGAGGTGTTGGTGTAGATCACGGTGATGATGGTGGCCCCTGGTGGCACTCCGGTGCCACCGAAAGCGAGGGGGAGAGAGCCCCCCTCCTTCTTCTTCTTCCTTGACCTCCTCCCTAGATGGGAGAAGGGTTTCCCCTCTGGTCCATGGCCTCCATGGCGTGGGAGGGGCGAGAGCCCCTCCGAGATTGGATCTGTCTCTCTATCTCTCTCTCTGTTTCTACGTTCTCAGATTCTTCCCTTTCACCGTTTCTTATATTCTTGGAGATCCGTAACTCCGATTGGGCTGAAATTTTAACACGGTCTCTATCTGTATATTAGTTTTCTTGCGGTGAAAGAAGGGCACCAACCGCCTTACGGGGTGGCCACGAGGGTTAGGGGCGCGCCTGACACCTTGGGGCGCGCCCCCTACCTCGTGCCCCCCTCGGGCACCGTCTCGCGATGATTCCACTTCCCAAAATTCATAAATATTCCAAAATAAATCTCCGTCAGTTTTTATTCCATTTGGACAACATGCAACAAATAGGAACTGGCACTGGGCACTAGATCAATATGTTAGTCCCAAAAATAGTATAAAAAGTTGCCAAAAAGTATATGAAAGTTGAATAATATTGGCATGGAACAATAAAAAATTATAGATACGACGGAGACGTATTAGTCATCGTCATCGGTGTGGGGGGAGTGGGTCTCGGTGTCTTCGGAAGTCACGTCCGAAGTGCCCTTAGGGCGGAGACCACTCCCGGTCTCCTTGGCCTTCTTCTTGGCCTTCTTCTCCGGCGCTTGGTAGGGCACCGGAACCAGCATCTTCGTCATAAGAGGGATTGCTGGGTCTTCGGTCAGTGGAGCCGGACACTGGATCCGCTCCGCCTTCTTTGTCCAGCCCTGAAAAAATGAATGGGGAAGCTTAGACGTCTTCCTTGAATATGCAAGTAAAGGATACACCTTGAAATACGGAAAACCTACCGCACTAGCAGGATGGGCTAAGTCGTGCCCGCGGTCCTCGGTCGTCGCCGGCCATGTCTCGTTGGCCTTGGAGAGCACCTTCCAGATGTCTTCGTGCGTAGTGCCGAAGAACTGCTGCAAGGTCTGGTGCTTGGCTGGATCGAACTCCCACAGATGGCAAGTCTGGCTTTGGCACGGAAGGATCCGGCGAGCAAGCATCACTTGGATCACATTGACAAGTTTGACGTTCTTATCCACCATGCTCCTAATGCGCGTCTGAAGTGCTGTCAGCTCATCCGACGAAGACCAGTTGAGGCCCTTGTCTAGCCAGGAGGTGAGCCGCATTGGGGCGCCGGACTGGAATTCAGGAGCCGCAGCCCAGGTGGCTTTGTGAGGCTCTGTGACATAGAACCACTGCTGTTGCCACCCTTTGACGGTCTCCACGAAGGTACCATTGGGCCATGTGACATTGGGTAGCTTGCTCACCATGGTGCCTCCGCACTCTGCATGTTGACCGCCCACCACCTTCGGCTTCACATTCAAGATCTTTAACCACAATCCAAAGTGGGATGGAGCAAGGCCTCATAGACGACAATGAATGCTGAGATGTTGAGGAAGGAATTGGGGCCAGAGCGTTGAAATCCAACCCATAGTAGAACATGAGTCCACGGACGAATGGGTGGAGAGGGAATCCCAATCTACGGAAGAAGTGGGGGATGAATACCACCCTCTCATGGGGCTCTGGGGTGGGGATGAGTTGCCCCGTTGCTGGAAGCCGGTGGGCGATTTCTTTGGCTAAGTACCCGGCCTCCCGGAGCTTGGTGATGTCCTTCTCCTTGACGGAGGAAACCATCCACTTGCCTTGCGCTCCAGATCCAGACATGGCTGGAGTGATTTTTTTTGAGGTGGAAAGGATGGAAGCTTGGGCGCTGGAGCTCGGGAACGGATGGGCAGAGAGAAGGAAGGCGTGGGTGAAAGATGTGAATCCTTATCCCTTTATAAAGGCAGTGAATATCAAGCGCCTCCCACTCGCCTTAAAACTCGCCTATTCCCCAAGGGTCGTGGAGGCGGCGCCACGCCCGTATTGATGAGAATCCCGCAATAAGGGGACACGATCTCTGCTTTGACAAGACGTGCCAATAAAACCGCATCTTGAAACATAGAGCGGGAGGCTAAAAACGGTTTGAAATAATGACCAGGCAGGGACATGATGTCACGCTACAAAAATTATCAGCAGATTGGACTTGTAAAATATTATACTCTCTGTGGTTGAGTGTGGTACTTGTTTTGCAAAGCCGGACACGTTTTCTGTGTTCGAAGGGTGCTTTGGGGTATTCGGAGAAGGAACCCGCCTTGCAATGCCAAAGACAATCTGCGCGCCGGACACCTCGTCATGGAAGCCTAGTTCAGGGGCTACTGAGGGAGTCCTGGATTAAGGGGTCCTCGGGCGTCCGACCTGTTGGACATCGGCCGGACTGATGGGCCGTGAAGATACAAGACAGAAGACTCTCTCCCATGTCCGCATGGGACTCTCCTTGGCGTGGATGGCAAGCATGGCGTTCAGATATGAAGATTCCTTTCTCTGTAACCGACTTTGTACAACCCTAGCCCCCTCCGGTGTCTATATAAACCGAAGGGTTTAGTCCGTAGAGGCAATCACAATCATACATGCTAGACTTCTAGGGTTTTAGCCATTACGATCTCGTGGTAGATCAACTCTTGTAATCCTCATACTCATCAATATCAATCAAGCAGGACGTAGGGTATTACCTCCATCAAGAGGGCCCGAACCTGGGTAAAACATCGTGTCCCCTACTTCCTGTTACCATCAACCTTAGACGCATAGTTCGGGACCCCCTACCCGAGATCCGCCGGTTTTGACACCGACAGTTCTTTGTAGTGGGTTCGATCTTACGGTGCTTGATCCCAGTGACAAAAAGGGAAACGACACGTACGTAGCATTGCTACTAAGGATAAAACGATGGGGTCTATCTCTACATAGATAGATCTTGTCTACATCATGTCATCGTTCTTATTGCATTACTCCATTTTTCCATGAACTTAATACACTAGATGCATGCTAGATAGCGGTCGATGCGTGGAGTAATAGTAGTAGATGCAGGTAGGAGTCGGTCTACTAATCTTGGACGTGATGCCTATATAATGATCATTGCCTGGATATCGTCATAAATATTTGAAGTTCTATTAAATGCCCAACAGTAATTTGTTCACCCACCGTTTGCTATTTTTCTTGAGAGAAGCCACTAGTGAAACCTATGGCCCCCGGGTCTTTCTTCTCATATATTTGCCTTTGCGATCTACTTTTCTCTTGCATTTATTTTTCAGATCTATTAAAAAAAATACAAAAATACCTTGCTGCGTTCTATTTCTATTTATTTTAGTTGTGATCTATCATTTAATTTACCACAAATTTATTTCACGTCCGTTTGCCTATCTTGAGGCGCCGTACCCCGAAAGGGATTGACAACCCCTTTAACATGTCGGGTTGCAAGGATTTGTTATCTGTGTGCAGGTGCTGGTTACGTTGTGTTCCTTGGTTCTCCTACTGGTTCGATAACCTTGGTTTCATATCTGAGGGAAATACCTACCGCCGCTGTGCTGCATCATCCCTTCCACTTTGGGGAAATACCGACATAGCTTCAAGCGACATCACCCTGCAATAGAACATGAGAGAGGGAGAGAGCAATTGTTGCGGAGCAGTTAAGATTACCCGATTATGAAGACTAGTTGCAATTCCACGCTACAAAATATCTATAACCAAGGCATTTGGGTGGGTGCAATGGGTGAACAGGGTCAGGAAAACAGGAGCAGGCCACTCGGGTTTAACCTATTGATCTAGCCAAAAGAAAGTAGCTTTGCCATTATCAACCTCACATTGATAAATGTATCTTAAGCAGTCTAGGTGTTTGTGGATAGCTTTTGCCGGGAAGAAGTTATTGGTGGCAAACCCTATGTGAGGTGGAGAGTGAGTGGTGATTGACACGTCTCCAACGTATCTATAATTTTTTATTGTTCCATGCTGTTATATTATCATTCTTAGATGTTTTACAATCATTTTATAGCAAATTTATATCATTTTTGGGACTAACCTATTGACATAGTGCCCAGTGCCAGTTGTTGTTTTTTGCTTGTTCTTTACTTCACAGAAAATCAATATCAAACGGAGTCCAAATGGAGCGAGACTTTTTGGAGATATTTTCTAGACCAGAAGACACAAGTTGGGCCAAGGACTACCATAGGGGGGCTCCGAGGGGAGCACAACCCACCTGGGCGTGTCTTGTTGTGTTGTGCCCACCTCGGCCGCCTCCCGCACCGCCTCTTTGCTCTATAAATACCTCAATATACCAAAAAACCTAGGGGAGTTGGCGAAACACAATTCCACTCGCCGCAAGTTCCAGAAACCATAGATCCACTCTAGAAACCATCACGGAGGGGTTCATCATCCTCATTCGTGCCTCTCCGATAATGCGTGAGCAATTCATTGTAGACCTATGGCTCTGTAGTTAGTAGCTAGATGGCTTCCTCTCTCTCTCTCTCTCTCTCTCTCTTCATTCTCAATACAATGGTCTCTTGGAGATCTATTTGATGTAACTCTTTTTGCGGTGTGTTTGTTGGGATCCAATGAACTTTGAGTTTATGATTAGATCTATTTTATCCATGGAAGTTCTTTGAGTTTTGATCTCTTATATGCATGATTGCTTATAGCCTCGTATTTCTTGTTCGAATCTTTGGTTTAGTTAGGCCGCCTAGATCGATTTTTTTTCCATGGAAAGAGGTGCTTTGTGATGGATTCGATCTTACGGTGCTCAATCCCAATGACAAAAGGGGCAATGACACATATGTATCATTGCTATCAAGGATAACAAGATGGGGTCTATTCCTATATGAATAGATCTTGTCTACATCATGTCATCATTCTTATTGCATTACTCCATTTTTTCATGAACTTAATACACTAGATGCATGCTGGATAGCTGTTGATGTGTGGAGTACTAGTAGTAGATGCAGGCAGGAGTCGGTCTACTAATCTTGTACGTGATGTCTATATAATGATCATTGCATGGATAAATATCATCATGATTATTTGAAGTTCTATCAATTGCCCAACAGTATAATTTGTTTACCCACCGTATCCTATTTTTCTCGGGAGAAGCCACTAGTGAAATATACGGCCCTCGGGTCTCTTTATCATATTTTCCTTCAAGATCTATTTTTATTCGCTTTTATTTTCAGATCTATTGATCCAAAAACCCAAAAATACCTTGCTGCATTTTTTTGTTATTTATTTTATCTCGCATTCCCGCGAGATCTATTTGTCCAATCTACTACATTTTTATCTATGTTTTTACCCGGGAGGGAATGACAACCCCTCTTTTACGTCGGGTTGAAAGTATTTGTTCTTTGTGCGCAGGTACCGTTTACATAGTGTTGTGTGGTTCTACTACTGGTTCGATAACCTTGGTCTCATCACTGAGGAAATACCTACCGTAGCTGTGCTACATCATCCCTTCCTATTTGGGAAAATACCGACGTAATTCAAGCCGCATCAGTGATCTAGTCCTTCCATGGCAAATTTGTGGAGTGGAGAAACTTATAAGAAAATTTTAACATGAGGCAAACAAATTGTACATGGATCTTAATCCCAAGCCCAGCTCCACCCTTAGGAGTGTACACTTTATTTGACACAACCAAGCATTCTCCCAAACAAGTGTCATCATTGGACCAAAAAAGCTTCCCCCTCTTCTTGTGAATAGCAGGGATGACATGCAAGGCAAGGGACAAACACAACCTCAAGTAGGTGGGGATGTTATCCAAGAAAATACCAAGTCGTGTGATTTTTCCAATACCAATAATAATGATTTTATTAGCACTCCGATTGGTCCCTTTGCCACTAGTGCGGAGTCTTGTGATACGCTTTGTTGAATTTTGTTATGAAAGATCAATTTTCCAGTACACCTAATGAGGATGCCGCGTCCCATCTTAACACATTCGTCGAATTATGCGATATGCAAAAGAAAAAATATGTGGACAATGATATTGTGAAGTTGATATTATTCTGTTTTCTTTGCGAGATTGTGCAAAAAATTGGTTTTCTTCTTTACCTCGCAATAGTATCGATTCTTGGGATAGGTGCAAAGATGCTTTTATTACTAATTATTTTCCGCCCGTGAAAATTATTTCCCTTAGGACGCAAATCATGAATTTTAAGCAACTTGAGCATGAACATGTTGCGCAATCCTAGGAAAGAAGATGCTAAGAAATTGTCCTACTCATGGTTTAAATCTTTGGATAATCATACAAAAAAATTATGCGGAATTGAATTTTATTTCTAGAAATATTTTAGATTCCGCCATGGGTGGTTCTTTTATGGAAATTACATTGGGTGAAGCTACTAAATTGCTTGATAATATTATGGCAAATTATTCACAATGGCACACCGAAAGAGCTCCTACTAGTAAAAAAGCTAATTCGGTTGAAGAAATAACTTCTTTGAGTGAAAAAGTTGATGCTCTTATGAAGTTGGTTTCTAATAAATATGCTCCTATTGATCTTAATGATGTGCCTTTGTCTACTTTGATTGAACAAAATAGTGATGCCATAGATGTGAATTTTGTTTCGCGGAACAATTTTAATAACAATGCTTATAGAGGTAATTTTAATCCTAGACCTTTTCCGGGAAATTCCTATAATAATTATGGTAATTCCTATGGTAATCCTTCTTACAATAATAATAATAGGAACACCTCTGATCTTGAGAATAACATTAAAGAATTTTAACAATACGATAGAAGAAAATTTGAATAAGATTGATGATATGTCTAGAAGCATTGATAGAATTTCTCATGATGTAGAATGTCTCAAGATGAAAAATTTTGTGCCTAAGGTTGAAGAATCAATTAAAACTTTATATGTTTCTATGGATGAAGTAAGAAAAGAACCGCTATGCTTAGAGCTAAAAGAGATTCTTTAGAAAAAAGTGTTTTCTGGTGATTGTTTTCATAAAAGTGATGAAGATCTCAAAATGATTGTTGTTTCTTATATTAATTCCTTATTTAGTAAAATTAATATTGATGAAAAAGGGACGGGAGAAGAGTCAACTTTAGCTAGAAGGCGTCCCGATAATTTAGTGGGTGAAAATCTTGTTGAAAATATTGATAAAAGTGGGTTTGGAGAGGTCGAAACTTTAACTAGTGATGTGCCCACTCTTTTGGATTACAAAGATTTTAAATATGATAATTGTTCTTTGATTGATTGTATTTATTTGTTGCAATCCATGATAAATTCACCCCATGCTTATGAACGAAATAAAGCTTTCACTAAACATATCATTGATGCTATGATGCAAGCTTTGGAAGAAAAGTTGGAATTAGAGATTTCAATCCCTAGAAAATTACGTGATGAATGGGAACCTACTATCAAAGTCAAGATTAAAAATTATGAGTGTTTTTCTTTATGTGACTTGGGTGATAGTGTTTCTACAATTCGAAATCTTTATGTGATGTGCTTGGTCTCACCAATATTGAAGAGTGTTCTTCAAATTTGCACTTGACGGATTCTACTATTAAAAAGCCTATGGGAAGAATTAATGATGTTCTTATTCCTGCAAATAGGAATTGTGTGCCCATAGATTTTATTGTTCTTGATATTGATTGTAATCCATCTTGTCCAATTATACTTGGTAGACCGTTTTTACGTACTATTGGTGCCGTGATTGATATGAAAGAAGACAATATTAAATTTCAATTTCCACTAAGGAAGGGTATGGAACACTTCCCTAGAACAAGAATTAATCCACCATATGAATCAATTATTAGGGCATCCTATGGACCTAGAAATAAAGATGACAATACTTGAATCTTTGCTTTATGCCTAGCTAGGGGCGTAAAACGATAGCGCTTGTTGGGAGGCAACCCAATGAATAAAATTTTATTTTTGCCTTTTGCTTTATGTTCTTGAGTGTTTGCACAATTATGATACTGTTATGATTGTGTTTTTATGTTTTAATTAGTGTTTGTGCCAAGCAAAGCCTTTGGGATCATGTTGGGTGATAGTTGATTTGATTTTGTTGAAAACCAGAAACTTTGTGGGGCAGTCGCATAATTATTAAAAATCACAAAAGCGTGATAAAATTCTGATTTGTTTACGAAAGATTTATATACATATTTCCCAAGTTCTCCTAATTTTTCAGAATTTTTGGAGTTACAGAAGTATTCGAAGTTTTCAGATTGCTACAGACTGATCTGTTTTTGACAGATTCTGTTTTCTTTGCGTTGTGTGCTTATTTTGATGAATCTATGGACTCTATCGGGGGTACGAGCCATAGCAAACTTGGAATACAGTAGATATAATGCAAGAATAAAATATGAATGGGTTTGAAACAATACTTATAGTAGTGATTTTCTTTGTTATACTAGCGGATCTCACGAAGGTTTTGTTGAGTTTTGTGTGATTGAAGTTTTCAAGTTTTGGGTGAGATCACGATGGATGAAGGAATAAGGAGTAAGAAGAGCCTAAGCTTTGGGATGACCCATGGCATCCCAAGATATTATCTAAAAGAGAAGCAAGCAACTAAGCTTGGGGATGCCCGAGTGGCATCCCCTCTTTCTTCTAACGACCAATGGTATTTTACTTGGAACTATATTTTTATTCGTCACATATCATGAGTTTTTCTTGGAGAGTATTGTATGATATGAGCATTCGCTTGTTTTGTTTTTATTTTGTGTCATCTATCCTTGCCGGACACAACTATTTGAGAGAGCCAAAAATATGTTAGGACTTGTTAAAATTTCTCTCTATGCTTCATTTAAATCTTTTTGAGTTATGGAACTGAGAAGGAAATATGCCCTAGAGGTTATTATTCATGCTAGAATTGTATTAACCGAAACTTAATACATGTGTGGATACATAGACAAAATACCGTGTCCCTAGTAAGCCTCTACTAGACTAGCTCGTTAATCAAAGATGGTTAAGTGTCCTAACCATAGACATGTGTTGTCATTTGATGAACGGGATCACATCATTAGGAGAATGATGTGATGGACAAGACCCATCCATTAGCTTAGCATAATGATCGTTCAGTTTTATTGCTATAGCTTTCTTCATGTCATATACATATTCCTTTGACTATGAGATTATGCAACTCCCGGATACCGGAGGAAGGCCTTGTGTGTTATGAAACATCACAACATAATTAGGTGCTTATAAAGATGCTCAGGTATCAACGAAGGTGTTTGTTGGGTTGGCATAGATTGAGATTAGGATTTGTCACTTCGAGTATCAGAGAGGTATCTTTGGGCCCTCTCGATAATACACATCATAATAAGCCTTGAAAGCAATGTGACTAATGAGTTAGTTGTGGGATGATGCATTACAGAACGAGTAAAGAGACTTGCCGGTAACGAGATTGAACTAGGTATGAAGATACCGACGATCAATCTCGGGCAAGTAACATACCAATGACAAAGGGAATAACGTATGTTGTCATTACGGTACGACCGATAAAGATCTTTGTAGAATATGTAGGAGCCAATATGAGCATCTAGGTTACGCTATTGGTTATTCACCAGAGAGGTGTGTCGGTCATGTCTACATAGTTATCGAACCCATAGGGTCCGCACGCTTAACGTTCGATGACGATTTGTTATTATATGAGTTATGTGATTTGGTGACTGAATGTTGTTCAGAGTACAGGATGAGATCATGGACACGACGAGGAGTCTCGAAATGGTCGAGAGGTAAATATTTATATATAGGACGATGGTATTCGAACATCGGAAGTGTTCCGGGAAGCACCGGGTACTTATCGGGTCACCCCTGACAAAAGATATGGGCCTTATGAGCCAAGAGGGGAGACACACTAGCCACAAAGGGGCTGGTGCACCCCCCATATGGGCTGGCCAAATTGGAGAAGGAAAGGGGAAGGAGGAAAGGAAAAAGGGAATAGGATTCCCCCTTCCCCCTCTTCCCTTCCTACTCCGAATAGGAATAGGAAAGGGGGGAGGCCGAATTGGGAGGTGCCCAAGTAGGATTGCTCCTACTTGGGGTGCCCCCTTGGCTGCCTCTCGTCCCCTCCAACTTATATATATGAGAGGGGCACTTCTAGAACACACACCAACAATTGTTAGCCGTGTGCGGTGCCCCCCTCCACAATTTACGCCTCCGGTCATATCTTCATAGTGCTTAGGCGAAGCCCTACGCGGATCACTTCACCATCACCATCACCACGCCGTCGTGCTGACTGAACTCTCCCTTGACACTTTGTTGGATCAAGAGTTCGAGGGACGTCATCGAGCTGAACATGTGCAGAACTCGGAGGTGCCATATGTTTGGTGCTTGATCGGTCGGAACGAGAAGAAGTTCGACTACATCAACCACATTATCAAACGCTTCTGCTTTCGATCTACGAGGGTACGTGGACACACTCTCTCCTTCTCATTGCTATGCATCTCCTAGATAGATCTTGCGTGAGCGTAGGAAATTTTTGAAATTGCATGTTGCGTTCCCCAACAAATTGCTCTACTGCTTCATTTATATATTTTTGAGCATAATGTGATTTAGTATTTTTAAAGAAATGCTCTCATGCTTCACTTAGATTTATTTGAGAGTTAGTAATTTTTTTAAGAAATTCTCTCATGCTTCACTCTAATTATTTTGAGCGAAGAAATTTTTTATGCTCATGTTCTTCACTTAGATTTGTTTGAGCCATCAAAAGCAACATATGAAATTACTCCCAAAGTGATAGATATTCAAGAGGGATATAATAAAAACTTTCATGAAGATCATTGGACAAAAAAACTTGGTTCTTTGTAATAGTTTTGCGATATGATGATATAATATATGAGTCATGTTTATGAGTAATTATGCTTTAGTAAGAATATTGATGTTAAGATTTGTGATTCCCTATGCAAGCACAAAAGTCAATAGTTATGCAATGAAATTACATCCTGCTTGTGGTGCATTATTTGGTGTTAGTTATGCTTAATGCTCGCTTATGAGATTTTTCGTTTCTTGGTTGGATGCTTCTCAATCTTTTGCTAGCCTTCATTTGCACTAAGTGGGATTACTAGTTGTGCATCCAAAATCCTTAAACCAATTTTTGCCATATGAATCCACTATACCTACCTATATGCGGTATTTCCGTGCTGTTCTAAGAAAATTTGTATGTGCCATCTCTAATATTCAAAATACATTTGCTTTTTGTGTGCTCGTACCACTCATGTAACGGTAGGGGTGGCTGATATTTCTTCATGCTAGATGTGTTATTCTCAAGATGAGTGTTTATTCACTTGTCATTGCATGAGAGTACGGCAAAGGTATTAGGGATGCCCAGTCCCGAAATGAAAAAATGAATTTACTTTATGTTGTCAAATAATAAATTCCTTGGAAAGTGTTGGTATGGACGGCACCCGTGGATTCGGTTAGCCGTGGAATGTGAAATTTTGGTGGAAAAAGGAATAAACTTTATTTTCTGTTTGGGAACCACCTATGATATATCTAGCATGGAAAGTATTGGGAAGTACTCGATCATTTTTGTTAACAGAAAAGGCATGCCACCCAAAATGTTTTATCTATATCTTTTTCGCTTTGAGCTCTGGCACCTCTACAAATCACTACTTCCCTCTGTGAATGGCCTTTCTATTTACTTTATGAAATTTTTGTTTTTATTTTGAGTCTCCATCTTCTCTTATAAAGCACCAACTAAGGGGCACTATGATGGCACTTGAGCATTGGGTTGTAGCTAATATGCGAGTGTGTTTCATGAATGGATCAATGATTGAGCATAATGGGCTAGGGATAACTTGCTTTAGTGTTGATATTTTGAAAGACATGGTTGCTTGTTGATATGCTTGAGTATTGAAATCTTCATGTCAAAACTAGACTATTGCTTTGAATCATATAAAAGTCCAAATGTCCATGCTACAAAGGAAAAGATTATGTGATGAATATGTTAGGCAACATTCCACATCAAAAATTCTGTTTTTATCATTTACCTACTCGAGGAAGAGGATGAATTAAGATTGGGGATGCTGATACGTCTCCAACGTATCTATGGTTTTTGATTGTTCCATGCCGTTATATTATCATTTTTGGATGTTTTACAATCATTTTATAGCAACTTTATATCATTTTTTGGGACTAACCTATTGACATAGTGCCCAGTGCCAGTTGCTATTTTTTCTTGTTTTTACTTTGCAAAAAATCAATACCAAACGGAGTCCAAATGTAGCAAAACTTTTTGGAGATTTTTTCTGGACCAGAAGACACAAGTTGGGCCAAGGAAGTACTAGAGGGGGGTTCCAATGGGAGCACAACCCACCTGGGCGTGCCTGGGGGCCTAGGCGCGCCTTGGTGGGTTGTTCCCACCTCGGCCGCCTCCTTAACCGTCTCTTTGCTCTATAAATACCCCAACATTCCAAAAACCGGACAGGAGTCGACGAAACACAATTCCAGCCGCCACAAGTTCCAGAAACCACAGATCCAATCTAGAGACCATCACGGAGGGGTTCATCATCCTCATTGGTGCCTCTCTGATTATGCGTGAGTAGTTCATTGTAGACCTACAGGTCCATAGTTACTAGCTAGATGGCTTCCTCTCTCTCTCTCTCTTGATTCTCAATACAATGGTCTCTTCGAGATCTATTTGATGTAACTCTTTTTGCGGTGTGTTTGTTGGGATCCGATGAACTTTGAGTTTATGATCAGATCTATTTTATCCGTGAAAGTTATTTGAGTTTTGATCTCTTAATATGCATGATTGATTATAGCCTTGTATTTCTTCTATGAATCTTTGGTTTAGTTAGGCCGGCTAGATCGATTTTTCATGCCATGGGAAGAGGTGCTTTGTGATGGGTTTGATCTTACGGTGCTCAATCCCAGTGACAGAAGGGGAAATGACACGTATGTATCGTTGCTATTAAGGATAACAAGATGGGGTCTATTCCTACATGAATATATCTTTTCTACATTATTTCATCGTTCTTATTGCATTACTCCGTTTTTCCATGAACTTAATGCATACTGGATAGCGGCCGATGTGTGGAGTAATAGTAGTAGATGCAGGCAAGAGTCGTTCTACTAATCTTGGATGTGATGCCTATATAATGATCATTGCCTGGATATCGTCATGATTATTTGAAGTTCTAGCAATTGCCCAACAGTAATTTGTTTACCCACCATATGCTATTTTTCTTGAGAGAAGCCACTAGTGAAATCTACGGCCCCCGGGTCTCTTCTTTATCATATTTTCCTTCAAGATCTATTTTTATTCGCTTTTATTTTAGATCTATTAATCCAAAAACCCAAAAATACCTTGCTGCATTTTTTTGTTATTTATTTTATCTCGTGTTCCCGCGAGATCTATTTATCCAATCCACTACAATTTTATCTATCTTTTTACTCGGGAGGGATTGACAACCTCTTTTACGTGGGTTGCAATTATTTGTTCTTTGAGTGCATGTACTGTTTACGTTGTGTTGTGTGGTTCTCCTATTGGTTCGATAACCTTGGCCTCATCACTGAGGGAAATACCTACCGTACTTGTGCTGCATCATCCCTTCCTGTTTGGGGAAATACCGACGTTGTTCAAGCCGCATCAGTGATCTAGTCCTTCCATGGCAAATTTGTGGAGTGGAGAAACTTATAAGAAAATTTTAACATGAGGCAAACAAATTGTACACGGATCTTAACCCCAAGCCTAGCTCCACCCTTAGGAGTGTACACTTTATCCGACACAACCAAGCATTCTCCCAAGCAAGTCTCATCATTGGACCAAAACAAACTTCCTCCTCTTCTTGTCAATAGCATGAATGGCATGCAAGGAGAGGGACAAACACAACATCAAGTAGCTGGGTATGTTATCCAATACAACAGAGAGAAGACCTAGCTTGCCTCTCTAAGAGAGTAGGAAGGCAACCCAACCTGGAAGGTAAATGTAACAATGTTCTATGACGGGTTGGAAAGCAGTTGGAGGTGATTTGTGAGGGGAAAGGGGGAGCCCTAGATAAGTTTGTGGGAAGGTGGAGGTGGTGGTACCCGTATGTGAAGCTGCAATAGTAGCCAGCGAGTCATCTAAGTTGAGAGGGGTGATAGTTGTTTTGTCGAAGTTAATTATCAGCCATGTTGCAACGACAAAGTTGTCAAGGATTGTACGAAGATTTTTTGCAGCAAGTTGTTGCAGGCTTCGATGATGAGTTGTTGCAGTAGGTTTGCCACAATTTGGAAAAGGTAAGGGGAAAGCGGGTCACCTTGTCGAAATCAATTTCTACACTTAATCCATGGCCAAGGGACATCGATAAGTAGGACTGTTATGGTCCCAAATGAGAGGAGTGATTCAATCTAGCCGCACCAACGATTAGGGAAGCCTAAAGTTTGAGAAGTATTAGGAGAGAATTCCGATAAACAGAGTCAAAAGCTTTCCTGAAATAAATATTGATGATAATGGTGGGAGCTTTTTTCGAGCACAATGCTACCTCTTGAGCACTTGCGTTGGTTTTCCCTTGAAGAGGAACGGGTGATGTAGCATAGTAGCGTAAGTATTTCCCTCAGTTTTTGAGAACCAAGGTATCAATCCAGTAGGAGGCTACGCGCAAGTCCCTCGTACCTACACAAAACAAATAAATCCTCGCAACCAACGTGATAAGGGGTTGTCAATCCCTACACGCTCACTTACGAGAGTGAGATCTGATAGATATGATAAGATAATATTTTTGGTATTTTTATGATAAAGATGCAAAGTAAAATAGCAAAGGAAATAACTAAGTGTTGGAAGATTAATATGATGAGGATAGACCCGGGGGCCATAGGTTTCACTAGTGGCTTCTCTCAAGAGCATAAGTATTTTAAGGTGGGTGAACAAATTACTGTTGAGCAATTGACAGAATTGAGCATAGTTATGAGAATATCTAGGTATGATCATGTATATAGGCATCACGTCCAAGACAAGTAGACCGACTCCTGCCTGCATCTACTACTATTACTCCACACATCGACTGCTATCCAGCATGCATCTAGAGTATTAAGTTCATAAGAATAGAGTAACACCTTAAGCAAGATGACATGATGTAGAGGGATAAATTCAAGCAATATGATAAAACCCCCATCTTGTTATCCTCAATGGCAACAATACAATACGCGCCTTTGTGCCCCTACTATCACTGGTAAAGGACACTGCAAGATTGAAGCCAAAGCTAAGCACTTCTCCCATTGCAAGAAAGATCAATCTAGTAGGCCAAACCAAACTGATAATTCGAAGAGACTTGCAAAGATAACCAATCATACATAAAAGAATTCAGAGAAGATTCAAGTATTGTTCATAGATAAACTTGATCATAAACCCACAATTCATCGGTCTCAACAAACACACCGCAAAAGAAGATTACATCGAATAGATCTCCACAAGAGAGGGGGAGAACATTGTATTGAGATCCAAAAAGAGAGAAGAAGCTATCTAGCTAATAACTATGGACCCGAAGGTCTAAGGTAAACTACTCACACTTCATCGGAGAGGATATTGTGTTGATGTAGAAGCCCTCCGTGATCGATGCCCCCTCCGGCGGAGCTCCGGAACAGGCCCCAAGATGGGATCTTGTGGATACAGAAAGTTACGGCGGTGGAATTAGGGTTTTGGCTCCGTATTTGATCATTTGGGGGTACGTAGGTATATATAGGAGGAAGGAGTACGTCGGTGGAGCAACAGGGGGCCCACAAGGGTGGAGGGCGTGGCTGGGGGGGGGGGGGTAGGTGCGCCCCCTACCTCGTGGCTTCCCTGTTGGTTGCTTGACGTAGGGTCCAAGTCTCCTGGATCTTGTTTGTTCCAAAAATCACGTTCCCGAAGGTTTCATTCCGTTTGGACTCCGTTTGATATTCCTTTTCTTTGAAACCCTAAAATAGGCAAAAAATCAGTAATTCTAGGTTGGGCCTCCGGTTAGTAGGTTAGTCCCAAAAATAATATAAAAGTGTGTAATAAAGCCCAATAATGTCCAAAACAGAATATAATATAGAATGGAACAATAAAAAATTATAGATATGTTGGAGACGTATCAAGCATCCCCAAGCTTAATTCCTGCTCGTCCTCGAGTAGGTAAATGATAATAACAGAATTTTTGATGTGGAATACTACTTGGCATATTTTCAATGTAATTCTTCTTAATTGTGTATGAATATTCAGATCCAAAAGATTCAAGACAAATTGACATAGAAATAATAATACTTCAAGCATACTAACTAAGTAATTTTGTCTTTTCAAAATAACATGGCCAAAGAAAGTTATCCCTACAAAATCATATAGTCTGGCTATTCTCTATCTTCACCACACAAAGTATTTAAATCATGCACAACCCAGATGACAAGCCAAGCAATTGTTTCATACTTTTGGTGTTCTCAAACTTTTTCAATCTTCACGCAATACATGAGCATGAGCCATGGACATATCACTTTAGGTGTAATAGAATGGTGGTTGTGGAGGAGACGAAAAAGGGAAGATAGTCTCACATCAACTAGGCGTATCAACGGGCTATGGAGATGCCCATCAATAGATATCAATGTGAGTGAGTAGGGATTGCCATGCAACAGATGCACTAGAGCTATAAGTATATGAAAGCTCAACAAAAGGAACTAAGTGGGCGTGCATCCAGCTCGCCTGCTCACGAAGACCTAGGACATTTTGAGGAAGCCCATCATTGGTATATACAAGCCAAGTTCCATAATGAATAATTCCCACTAGTATATGAAAGTGATAACATAGGAGACTCTCTATTATGAAGATCATGGTGCTGCTTTGAAGCACAATGTGGTAAAAGGACAGTAGCATTGTCCCTTCTCTCTTTTTCTCTTATTTTTTTATTTGGGCCTTTTCTCTCTTTTTATGGCCTTTTTTATTTGGGCTTCTTTGGCCTCTTTTTATTATTATTTTTCGTCCAGAGTCTCATCCTGACTTGTGGGGGAATCATAGTCTCCGTCATCCTTTCCTCACTTGGGACAATGCTCTAAAAATGATGATCATCACACTTTTGTTTACTTACAACTCAACAATTACAACTCAATACTTAGAACAAAATATGACTCTATGTGAATGCCTCCGGCGATGTACTGGGATATGCAATGAATCAAGAGTGACATGTATGAAAGAATTATGAACGGTGGCTTTGCCACAAATACAATGTCAACTACATGATCATGCAAAGCAATATGACAATTATGGAGCGTGTCATAGTAAACGGAACGGTGGAAAGTTGCATGGCAACATATCTCGGAATGGCTATGGAAATGCCATGATAGGTAGGTATGGTGGCTGTTTTGAGGAAGGTATATGGTGGGTGTATGATACCGGCGAAAGGTGCGCGGTATTAGAGTGGCTAGCAATGGTGGAAGAGTGAGAGTGTGTATGATCCATGGACTCAACATTAGTCATAAAGAACTCATATACTTATTGCAAAAATCTACAAGTTATCAAAGCAAAGTATTACGCGCATGCTCCTAGGGGGATAGATTGGTAGGAAAAGACCATCGCTCGTCCCCGAGCGCCACTCATAAGGAAGACAATCAATAAATAAATCATGCTCCGACTTCATCACATAACGGTTCACCATACGTGCATGCTACGGGAATCACAAACTTTAACACAAGTATTTCTCAAATTCACAACTACTCAACTAGCATGACTCTAATATCACCATCTCCATATCTCAAAACAATTATCAAGTATCAAACTTCTCTTAGTATTCAACACACTCATAAGAGAATTTTATTATTAATCTTGAATGCCTAACGTAATTAAAGCAAATTACCTTGCTGTTTTGTAGGACTCTCAAAATAATCTAAGTGAATCATGAGAGAACAATAGTTTCTATAAAACAAATCCACCGACGCGCTCTAAAAGATATAAGTGAAGCACTAGAGCAAAAACTATATAACTCAAAAGATATAAGTGAAGCACATAGAGTATTCTAATAATTTCCGAATCATGTGTCTCTCTCTCAAAATGTGTGTACATCAAAGATTCTTGTGGTAAACTAAAAATGAAAGACTCAAATCATAGAAGACGCTCCAAGCAAAACACATATCATGTGGTGAATAAAAATATAGCTCCAAGTAAAGTTACCGATAGAAGTAGACGAAAGAGGGGATGCCTTCCGGGGCATCCCCAAGCTTTGTCTTTTAGGTGTCCTTATATTATCTTGGGGCTGCCATGGGCATCCCCAATATTAGGCTCTTGCCACTCCTTGTTCCATAATCCATCAAATCTTTATCCAAAACTTGAAAACTTCACAACACAAAACTTAAAGTAGAAAATCTCGTGAGCTCCGTTAGCGAAAGAAAACAAAACACCACTTCAAGGTACTGTAATGAACTAATTCTTTATTTATATTTGTGTTAAACCTACTGTATTCCAACTTATCTATGGTTTATATACTATTTTACTAGCCATATATTCATCAAAATAAGCAAACAACACACGAAAAACAGAATCTGTCAAAAACAGAACAGTCTGTAGTAATATGTAGCTAGGGCAAGATCTGGAACCCCAAAAATTCTAAAATACATTTCTAGATGTGAGTAATTTATATATTAATCATCTGAAAAAATTATTAACTAAATATCACTTTCCAAATAAAAATGGCAGCAGTTCTCGTGAGCGCTAAAGTTTCGGTTTTTTACAGCAAGATTAAAAAGACTTTCCCCAAGTCTTCCCAACGGTTCTATTTGGCACAAACACTAATTAAACACAAAAAACACAACCAAAACAGAGGCTAGATAAATTATTTATTACTAAACAGGAGCAAAAAGCAAGGAATAAAAATAAAATTGGGTTGCCTCCCAACAAGCGCTATCGTTTAACGCCCCTAGCTAGCCATAAAAAGCTAGGATAGATCTAGGTATTGCCATCTTTGATAGGCAATCCATAAGTGTCTCTCATAATATATTCATAAGGTAATTTAATTTTCTTTCTAGGAAAATTTTCCATGCCTTTACTTAATGGAAATTGGAATCTAGTATTTCCTTCCTTCATATCAATAATCGCACCAATCGTTCTAAGGAAAGGTCTACCAAGAATAATAGGACATGAAGGATTGCAATCTATGTCAAGAACAATAAAATCTACGGGCACATAATTCCTATTTGCAATAATAAGAACATCATTAATTCTTCCCATAGGTTTCTTAATAGTGGAGTCCGCAAGGTGCAAATTTAAAGAGCAATCATCAAAATCACGGAAACCTAACAGATCACACAAAGTCTTTGGAATCGTGGAAACACTAGCACCCAAATCACACAAAGCATAGCAATCATGATATTTAATTTTAATTTGAATAGTTGGTTCCCACTCATCATAAAGTTTTCTAGGGATAGAAACTTCCAACTCAAGTTTTTCTTCATAATATTGCATCAAAGCATCAACAATATGTTTGGTAAAAGCTTTATTTTGGCTATAAGCATGAGGAGAATTTAGCACGGATTGCAACAAGGAAATACAATCTATCAAAGAGCAGCTATCATAATTAAATTAATTGAAATCCAAAATAGTAGGTTTATTAACGTCTAGAGTTTTGATCTCTTCAATCCCACTTTTATCAATTTTAACATCAAGATCTAAAAACTCCGAATTTTTGGAACGCCTTATAGGTAGAGGTGGATCATATTCAGTTCCATCATTATCAAGATTTATATTGCTGAATAAAGATGTAATAGGGGACACATCAATAACTTTTAGATCTTCATCTTTATTATCATGGAAACTAGAAGAACACGCTCTTATAAAGGAATCTTTCTTAGCACGCATCCTAGCGGTTCTTTCTTTGCACTCATCAATGGAAATTATCATGGCTTTGAGAGACTCATTGATATCATGCTTAGGAGGAATAGATTTAAGTTTTAAAGAATCAAAATCAATAGAAATTCTATCAACGTTCATAGCCAAATCATCAACTTTAAGCAATTTCTCTTCAAGCAAAGCATTGAAATTCTTTTGTGAATTCATAATTTCCTTAACACTAGTCTCAAATTCAGAGGGCATCTTATTAAAATTTCCATAAGAATTGTTGTAGGAATTACCATAATTATTAGAGGAATTACTAGGATAAGGCCTAGGATTAAAGTTTCCTCTATATGCATTGTTACCAAAATTATTCCTACCAACAAAATTCACATCCACAGATTCATTATTATTCTCAATCAAAGTAGACAAAGGCATATCATTAGGATCAGAAGAAACACTCTTAGTAGCAAATAATTTCATAAGTTCATCCAACTTTCCACTCAAAACATTAATTTCTTCTATTGCATGCACTTTTTTATTAGTAGATCTTTCAGTGTGCCATTGAGAATAATTAACCATAATATTATCTAGGAGTTTAGTAGCTTCTCCTAAAGTGATTTCCATAAAAGTGCCTCCCGCGGCCGAATCTAAAAGATTTCTAGAAGCAAAATTCAATCCGACATAATTTTTTGTATAATCATCCACAAATTCAAACCATGTGTTGGGAAATCACGTATCATTAATTTCATCCTCTCCCAAGCTTGTACAACATGTTCATGATCCAGTTGCTTAAAATTCATAATATCATTTCTAAGAGAGATGATCTTAGCGGGAGGAAAATACTTAGAGATAAAAGCATATTTGCACTTATTCCAAGAATCAATACTATTTTTAGGCAAAGACGAAAACCAAGCTTTAGCACGATCTCTAAGCGAAAAAGGAAATAGCTTAAATTTAACAATATCATTGTCCACATCTTTCTTCTTTTGCATATCACACAAATCAATGAAGCTATTTATATGGGTAGCGGCATCTTCACTAGGAAGGCCGGAAAACAGATCTTTCATGACAAGATTCAGCAAGGCAGCATTAATTTCACAAGATTCAGCATCAGTAAGAGGAGCAATCAGAGTGCTAATAAAATCATTGTTGTTGGTATTGGTAAAGTCATACAATTTAGTGTTATCTTGAGCCATCGTGACAAGCAAGCAATCCAACACACAACCAAACGAGGAACGGGCAAAAAGAGGCAAATAGAGAAACAGAGGGAGGATAGAGAGAGAGGGCGAATAAAACGGCAAGGGTGAAGTGGGGGAGAGGAAAACGAGAGGCAAATGGCAACTAATGTAATGCGGGAGATAAGGGTTTGTGATGGGTACTTGGTATGTTGACTTTTGCATAGACCTCCCCGACAACGGCGCTAGAAATCCTTCTTGCTACCTCTTGAGCACTTGCGTTGGTTTTCCCATGAAGAGGAAAGGGTGATGCAGCAGAGTAGCGTAAGTATTTCCCTCAGTTTTTGAGAACCAAGGTGTCAATCCAGTAGGAGGCTACACGCAAGTCCCTCGTACCTACACAAAACAAATAAATCCTCGGAACCAACATGATAAGGGGTTGTCAATCCTTACACGGTCCCTTACGAGAGTGAGATATGATAGATATGATAATATAATATTTTTGGTATTTTTATGATAAAGATGCAAAGCAAAGTAAAAGAAAAGGAAACAACTAAGTGTTGGAAGATTAATATGATGAAGATAGACCCGAGGGCCATAGGTTTCACTAGTGGCTTCTCTCAAGAGCATAAGTATTTTATGGTGGGTGAACAAATTACTGTTGAGCAATTGACAGAATTGAGCATAGTTATGAGAATATCTAGGTATGATCATGTATATAAGCATCACGTCCGAGACAAGTAGACGACTCCTGCCTGCATCTACTACTATTACTCCACACATCGACCACTATCCAGCATGCATCTAGAGTATTAAGTTCATAAGAACAGAGTAATGCCTTAAGTAAGATGACATGATGTAGAGGGATAAATTCATGCAATATGATAAAAGCCCCATCTTGTTATCCTCGATGGCAACAATACAATATGTGCCTTGCTGCCCCTACTGTCACTGGGAAAGGACACTGCAAGATTGATCCCAAAGCTAAGCACTTCTCCCATTGCAAGAAAGATCAATCTAGTAGGCCAAACCAAACTGATAATTCGAAGAGACTTGCGAAGATAACCAATCATACACAAAAGAATTCAGAGGAGATTCAAAAATTGTTCATAGATAAACTTGATCATAAACCCACAATTCATCGGTCTCAACAAACACACCACAAAAGAAGATTAAATCGAATAGATCTCCACAAGAGAGGGGGAGAACATTGTATTGAGATCCAAAAAGAGAGAAGAAGCCATCTAGCTAATAACTATGGACCCGAAGGTCTGAGGTAACCTACTCACACTTCATCGGAGAGGCTATGGTGTTGATGTAGAAGCCCTCCGTGATCGATGCCCCCTCCGGCGGAGCTCCGGAACAGGCCCCAAGATGGGATCTCGTGGATACAAAAAGTTACGGCGGTGTAATTAGGGTTTTGGCTCCGTATTTGATTGTTTGGGGGTACGTAGGTATATATAGGAGGAAGGAGTACGATGGTGGAGCAACAGGGGGCCCACGAGGGTGGAGGGCGCGCCTGGGGGGGGGGGGTAGGCGCGCCCCCTACCTCGTGGCTTCACTGTTGATTGCTTGACGTAGGGTCCAAGTCTCATGGGTCTTGTTCGTTCCAAAAATCACGTTCCCGAAGGTTTCATTCCGTTTGGACTCCATTTGATATTCCTTTTCTTCGAAACCCTAAAATAGGCAAAAAAACAGCAATTCTGGGCTGGGCCTCCGGTTAGTAGATTAGTCCAAAAAATAATATAAAAGTGTGTAATAAAGCCCAATAATGTCCAAAATATAATATAATATAGCATGGAACAATCAAAAATTATAGATACATTGGAGACGTATCACACAACAATGCAGTGTATCGGTCACGTAAATGAAATTTTCTGAGATAGATTTGCTAGAGAGAAACCCGTTTGGTCTAGGTGGACCAACAGAGGGATAATAGGTTTCAGACGGTTAGTGAGGAGGTTTCCCATAGCCTTGATGGGGTAATTTTAAAGAGAAATGGGCATGAAAGCGGTAAGGGAGTCTACACCATTGTGTTTAGGAAGTAGGATGATCACAACACGCTTAAGGCATGATGGATCCATGTTGGAATAGTGGAACTCATTGAAAAGATGGAAAGTCGCTTCCTTGGATCATGGGTCAGAATCTAGCCAGCACCGTAACCGTCCAAGATAGGGCTAGCATTTGGTTTCATGGAGATGAAAGCATCAAAAAATTCCCGATACGTGAATAGCGAGTCTGGGTGCCCAAGCTTTGTCACATGAGTTTGATATAGGGGGTTGGGATTATAATTCTAAGTAGGAGAGAAAGGCTTCCCGAGTAGGTCGGTAAAGACCCCAACGAGGGTTTGTTCTTTCGAGTCTTGGGAGAATAAGGATTGGCCATTTTGATAGAGGGTGACAATTTTGTTTCTACGAAGGCGAGCTGTGGCAGAAGCGTGAAAAACACATATTTTCATCACCATCCAAAGCTAAAGTGAGCTTCCCACATTGGATCCAATATCTCGCTTACTCACGAATGGTACGTTGAGGACTTTGATGATTAAGCGACGAAGATTGTCAAGCATTGTCAAGCACGTTGATGGCACTACGACAGTTGTTTTCATGAGTTACAAGAGGGATTGACGCTTTGCGCCATTGCTTAAGGTGACAACGAGTAGATTTTAGTGCATCAACTTGCGAGAGGGAATCATTTGAATGCAACTGGGTCACGACCCAAGAAATCCGTAGGGCCGCGGAGAAGCCAGGCCTCAAGGCCCACTTTTTTAAAATCGAAAAAGCGCAGGATGACTAGATGAGGATATCAGTGTCAACCGTGATGAGTAAAGGGATGGGATCAGAGACAAAGTGAGTTAGTGTGTATACCAGGTGAAACGAGTGTTGATAAAGCAAATCTCAATGAGGTTGAGAAAATTGACAGTGGCGTTGAACAAGTCCTCTTCCTGGTGTCTGAAGTTGTTGACATTTTCGTGAACAGGCTCTCGCATGAGATTATAGTCGCGAAGAATGATCCAAGGCTAGGTTGGGGGAGCATAGCTGGGGAGGTCATCTAGGAAGGCATGCTTGAGATGATGATCCATATGAGCATAGATGTTACTCCCTTCATCCCAACACAAGTGTCGCTCATTTCACACAACTTTCTACTATATTTGTACTAAACTTGCGACACTTATTTTGGGACGGAGGGAGTATTAAAGAGAAGAGTTTTAGATGTGGCAAGGAAATTAGTCGAGACAAGATGAGTGAAGGTGGTCTTATTTGAAGAACATATCGATAAATGAGAGGAAGCAAAAACATTAATAATGCCCCTAGAGGATTTGTATGCATCTTTCTAGGAGACTAGGCCTAGGTGTTTTTGGATGAAACTGTTTTGTTTCTGTGGGTGAAGAGAGCAAAGTTTGGTTTCCCACATGAAATAATCAAGCAACTTGATGGTGATGAGCTCGGAAAGAACATACGTGCACTTTTTGGGCAAGCCTAAATCTTGAGTGTCGTGGTTATCTCGCAGGGGCAAGCGCGTCATGGCAGATGCCATGGGGTGGCTTGAGGTGAGGGCAAGGCTGTAGTGGAGATCAAGGGACGATATTGGGAAAAGAGCACGCGGTGATTTACCTAGGTTCAGGGCCCTCGTGTGGAGGTAACACCCCTACTCCTACATGTTTGAAATATATGCGGAGTATGTAGCAGTACAGAGTTGCTCCTAGAGATGTATCTAGATGAAATAGGTGGCTGGCTACACCTATTCTCTGCTCGGCCTCATGTGTGAGTGAGTGTGAATATGTGTGTACGTGAGTGTCCTTATGGCCATGGTTTGTGGCCGAATGTGTGTGTGTGTGGCCTAGTGAGCTCGTGGGCATATGAGTGGATGGATGTGTGCCTGAGAGAGTGGCTCTTGTAGTGTCTGCGTGAGTGTTGTCCCCTTGGCCAAGTAAATGCTTTCTTGGCCAAGGGAGTGACCTCTTGCCCAAGTAAGTGCCTCCCCTAGGTCATTTTATACATTAGTGCCCAGGGACAAGTAGCACTATACATGATGTTGCGTATGACGAGTGAACAACATATGCTTTATCAACAATAGTGGCCACAATATGGCCGCCGTATGGTTGTTTTGTTGGTGTTGGGTCGATGCAGCGGTTGACTTCGCATAGCAGGCCGACTGGAGCAGCCGGACGGGGAGCTGGGGTGGCGAGCCGACCGGGGTGGCTGGGCAGCCGGACCGGGTTGATGGCCGCCCCGTTGTTTGAAGCGTTGTTTGCCGTCTTGGGCCCACCCGGGGGTCATCGCCCTGATAGTAGCCTGTTTCAAGAGCAAAAGGATAGACTAACGTACTTCATAGTGCAAACCAGGTAACACGGTACAAAGAGGATAACAAGGTAGATAAGCTACGACTGATCGATGGGAGTGCTACAAACTAAATGAAGGGCAGACTTAACCTATTGATGCATGACACATGCGCCCAAAACCAAATGTAGTTGGCACAAAGGAGCGCTCTAGGGAATCAAACAGGCCGTGTGTTTGTGTCAAAACCGGCAGATCTCGGGTAGGGGGGCCCAAGCTATGAGTCTAGGATCAATGGTAACAAGGGACAATGGGGACACAATGTTTACCCAGGTTTGGTCCCTCTCAAAAGAGGTAAAACCATATGTCCTGCTTGATTGTATTCGATGAGTATAGGGGTTACAAGAGTTGATCTACCTCGAGATCGTACTGGCTAAACCCTAGCAATCTAGCCTATGATTATTCTGATGCCCTCTACAGACTAACCCCTCCGGTTTATATACACATCGAAGGGGCCTAGGGTTATACAAAGTCGGTTCAGAGGAAAAGGAGTAGTACATCCGGACACCAAACTTGCCGTTCTACGCACATAGGAGTCCTACCCGGACATGGGAGGTGGTCTTCTAATTCGTCTTCACGACCCATTAGCCCGACCCATATCGAATAGGCTGGACACCTGAGGACCCCCGAATCTAGGACTCCCTCAGTAGCCCCCAAACTTGCCTTCAATGATGATGTAGTATCCGGCTTATGTCTTTGGCTTTGCAAGGTGGGTTCTTTACTATACTCCTGATTGACGACAATCCAATTTTGACCTCCATGTTCTGCCTTTATGATTCCTTCCCGTCGTCGCCTCGGTTTCCACGCGTCGGGCGGATGCGAATGGTCCATTTTTTTACAAATAAGCCCCTTACCATGCAATGGAGGCATATATAAGGAGGTTAGATCCCCAAATGCCATCCCACATCATGCAAAGAGCATTAGAGCAAACCACGAAAAACTTCAAAACATGGCAAGTGCTCCTAGCTCTTCCTCGCACCATCATGGCCCTCAAGAGGGTGATTAGCAAAGCTGCTCAGTGTCTCACCTTTAGCTGAATCGACTTTAGACGCACGGATATCTCCCTCCCGCAGATCTATTCTCTGTGCGGGCGGGATTGGCCTCGATTGGCAATGATGTGCTAGCAGAGAATTTCCCCAACCCCAACAAGGAGGAGTGGGTGTGCTTCATCTCATTTCTTCTGTGGGGCTTAGGATTCCCGATCCACCCCTTCCACAGAGGTCTATTGGAATTCTATGGGATCGAGCTGCACAACCTCACACTGGGTTCCATCCTGCACATCTCAGGTTTTGTCGCTTTGTGCGAACTATTTTTAGGCTGCGAGGCTCATTTTTAACTATGAAGAAAGTTCTTTTGCCTCGTCCCTCGTCATCAAGGGGGTTCCATCGGTGCATAGACGGATCAGGTTACCTCGTCGGACCTCCCAAGGAGGCATCCCAAGAATGGTCTTCAGAATGGTTTTATATTGAGGACGTTCCCCTTCTGGAACCAGTTCGGCGTGGACTTCCCAAATTCTTCAGCGCTCCTTTGAAGAAACACCTCAATTGGCGCCCCCGAAGCCCCAAGGAAGAAGACAATGCGGAAGTAAAGAGGTTGGTTAGCAAGGTCAGATTACTTGCCCATTCTGAACTCTCAATAATCGAAGTTGTGGCCATTGTGATAAAGCGTCGCATCCAGCCCCTTCAGTTCAGAGTGACCCCTTTATGGTGTTACAACGGAAAGGACGACACATCTCATTATAAGCGCGAGGGCCCAAATACCCTAGCCGCTCTGGTCGCCATTCTGGCAGATGTTTATAAGGGGGAGAAAGAATAATTCAACCGCTTAAATTACCGGGAAGGTTTTTCCATGTATAACCACGTTGAATGGGTAAGTTTTCGATTATGAGCATTGTTCCACCTCATTATCGAGGTATGCTAATCAAATTGTTTTGGTCGTCTTAAAATAGACATGGAGGAAGGTGGTCGAGAATGTTCATTACCCCTTCCCACAGCCAGAGGATTACGCTCGCAATGAAGACCTCGGCTTCTGTGAGGATCCGAATATATTTATAGAGTTTGATGAGGGAGTCTTTTATCAAGCGAGCCTTGATGGCTCGGAAGTGGCTATTATGGTCGACTACCCCAGCCTTCTTCCTTTCTCCATTATAAGTACTCGGAAATCATCTTCAAAAAGGGGACCCCCACTTGCGTCTCCCCCATCATACCGAATCGTGTTTCATAGGATCGGCTCTTAGCTAGCCGTACTCCATCAAGGGGGGCCTCTAGGAAGGAAGCATCTATGTGGGGGGGCGCGGGGGGCTTCAAAACGAAAGGAAACCGGGAGCGCCGTCGAGCCCCCTCCTTCATCTTGTTTCAGGAGAAGCACATGGCAAACCGTGTCCAAACGCCCAGTTAGTCGATTATCAGCTAATCTGGCTCCAGGCTCATCAAGCAGGATGAGAGACAGTACGAATGCAGCGCCAAATCATCCTCCTCATGAGGATTCGAATGATGTATCCGTCACCAATTCCGAAGTGGAGACCATGCGTGCTCCGGCTTTTACTGAGCATGAATTTACTGCCCTCAGCTCCGTGGATGCATATATTCGAGCTGCCCGGGATGGACTTGTTGGAGTTGCTCACCTGTTTTCGAAGGATATACAGGTAATAGTTTATGTAATTTTAATAGATATATGCCAGTAGTCCTTGAGACTTGAAGCGGTTAGACCAACCGATTTAAGGATCGTTATGACCATAGGTTCTCAAAGCGAAGAAAAACGCGCTGTCCCAGGAGCTTAAAATGAGCTGGACAAAGATAAATGCCGCCACCATAGAGCTTGAGGAAATGAAGAAAGTCACAATGACCGTTGATCAAAATAACAAACTTGAGGAGGAAAAGGATAAGCAAGCTGAAGAGATAAAGAGCTTAAAGGCTCACTTGTCGGATTCTCAAAAAGAGAATAGAAAGTTGAAAAGAGGCATATTTGGCATGACCTTTGAACCATCCAGGCAACTCATATAGTTTGGTAATTCAGAGTGTTATAATGTTGTTCTTGCAGGTCTGTTAACCGGGCGCCATGAAGAAGAAGTGTTTGGATTCCAAGGCAACGTTCTAAAAGAACTGCTCATGGTGCATGAGCGAGCCCGGAAAGCCATGAAGAGTATGGTCAAAGCCTTATGGCCATCCCATGACCCTCCAGAAAGTATGGAGGAGTTGGTGAACCTATTAAAAGTTGCCCGGCACCGTTTTGAGCTATGGAAGGTGTCAGCATGCCGGGAAGGTGCACGAGAGGCATGGGCGATGGTGAAAACACGCTACACCGTGCTCGATCCGAATCATATGGCCCGAGTTGAACCTCAGGGACCAGACGGAAAAGAGATTCCTGTGAACTTGGTATATGACCACGTGATGATAGCTGTGAAATATTTGCAAGAAGACTGTAGCTTAAACAGTCTTATGGATGACATAGAGAAAGAGTAGGCGTTCGATTCAATGTATCAATGTACTTTATCATCGAACTTATCTCGAACCGAACTTGTTCAAAATTTGTCATCGTGATGACCCACAAGTATAGGGGATCTATCGTAGTCCTTTCGATAAGTAAGAGTGTCGAACCCAACGAGGAGTAGAAGGAAATGACAAGCAGTTTTCAGTAAGGTATTCTCTGCAAGCACAGAAATTATCGGTAACAGATAGTTTTGTGATAAGGTAATTCGTAACGGGTAACAAGTAACAAAAGTAAACAAGGCGCAGCAAGGTGGCCCAATCCTTTTTGTAGCAAAGGACAAGCTTGAACAAACTCTTATATAAAGGAAAACACTCCCGAGGACACATGAGTATTATCGTCAAGCTAGGTTTCATCATGCTCATATGATTCGCGTTCGTTACTTTGATAATTTGATATGTGGGTGGACCGGTGCTTGGGTACTGCCGTTCCTTGGACAAGCATCCCACTTATGGTTAACCCCCCTCGCAAGCATCTGCAACTACGAAAGAAGAATTATGGTAAACCTAACCATAGCATGAAACATATGGATCCAAATCAGCCCCTTACGAAGCAACACATAAACTAGGGTTTAAGCTTTTGGCACTCTAGCAACCCATCATCTACTTATTACTTCCCAATGCCTTCCCCTAGGCCCAAACAATGGTGAAGTGTCATGTAGTCGACGTTCACATAACACCACTAGAGGAAACACAACATACATCTCATCAAAATATCGAACGAATACCAAATTCACATGACTACTTATAACAAGACTTCTCCCATGTCCTAAGGAACAAATGTAACTACTCACAAATCATATTCATGTTCATAATCAGAGGGGTATTAATGTGCATAAAGGATCTGAACATATAATCTTCCACCGAATAAACCAACTAGCATCAACTACAAGGAGTAATCAACACTACTAGCAACCCGCAGGTACCAATCTGAGGTTTTGAGACAAAGATAGGATACAACAGATGAACTAGGGTTTGAGAGGAGATGGTGCTGGTGAAGATGTTGATGGAGATTGACCCCCTCCCAATGAGAGGATCGATGGTGATGACGATGGTGACGATTTCCCCTCCTGGAGAGATGTTTCCCTGGCAAAATAGCTCCACCGGAGCCCTAGATTGGTTCCGCCCCGAGACGGCGGCGCTTCATCTTGAAAGCTTCCTTCTGATTTTTTTCCAGGGCAAAAGAAACTTATACCAGAAGATTCGCATCGGGGGGCTTCTAGGTGGCCCATGAGGCAGGGGGGCGCGCCCAGGGGGTAGGGCGCGCCCTCAACCCTCGTGGACAGTGGATGCCCCCCTCTGGTGCTTTCTTCGCCCAATATTTTTAATATATTCCAAAACTGACTTTCGTGGAGTTTCAAGACTTTTGGAGTTGTGTAGAATAGGTCTCTAATATTTGCTCCTTTTCCAGCCTAGAATTCCAGCTACCGACATTCTCCCTCTTCATGTAAACCTTGTAAAATAAGAGGGAAAAGGCATAAGTATTGTGACATAATGTGTAATAACAGCCCATAATGCAAAAAATGTCAATATAAAAGCATGATGCAAAATGGACGTATCAACCCCCCAAATTTAGACCTCGCTTGTCCTCAAGCAGAAGCCGATATCGAAAAATATGTCCACATGTTTAGAGATAGAGCTGTCGATAAAATAAAATACATACATGAGGGCATCATGATCATTCTTAGAATAGCAATATATATATATATAGTCCTATGATTTCTTATGCTAAAGTAACAATCTATTCACAATGTCAAGTATGAATCTGAAACTTCATTGAAAAACTAGCAAACTATAATCCCAGTCATTGAAGCAATTGCAATCTATCATAACATCGGAAAGAGTCAATATAAGAGCTTTTCAGCAAGTCCACATACTCAACTATCATTTAGTCTTTCACAATTGCTAACACTCACGTAATACTTATGGGTATGAAGTTTAATCGGACACAGAGAAAGATAGGGGCTTATAGTTTGCCTCCGAACCTTTTACCTCGAGGGTATCGTCAACAATAATGCTTTATGAAAACCCACATCCAATTATATATATATATATAGACACACACACACACACACATCTGGGCTATTCTGTTACGTGTAACAGAATATTATTCTGTTTCATGAACTGATGTGGTGTACAGGTTGGACTGACAAGGTTTTCTACTTGAACCGATCTTCCTTTGTGTATGACGGGCGGAGCCAGGGGATGCAACGTGGAGCTTCCGGGCGTTCTCCGGCGCGATGCTGCGGGCTATTCGTTGCTCCTCATCGTCGTGCGTTCGCCCCCATCGCCGTGCGCTACTCGTCGTTGTCACCGCATCGGCCCCGCCCCGTCGCACGTCGTCCTCGTCCCCGACCTCCGTCATCCTCCTCGTACCGCCAACCGCAGTCGTTGACTCCGGCCATCTCAAGTCGTCCCCGGGCCTTCTCTGCAACGGCAGTGAGCCCCGCATCCTCCCTCTCTCCCCGTGCTCTCCTTTGGTAGTCGTAGATCGTCGCTGACGTGATCGTGCGCCACGCCCGATGACCCAGATCGCCCCGTTCCCCGCACTCACTGCACCGTGCCCGCGCTCCTCTGGTCGCGCCCTGCGCGCACACCCGCAGCCTCCCCTTCCAGCCCGCGCCCTCTGCCCGTCTCGCGTCGCCCCATCGTGCCTGCTCCGACCACACCCGCCTACGCATGCACGCAAACCCATGCCTCCTGCTGCTGTGCGCGCCTGTGGTCACCGCTGCCGAGGCCCCTATTGCTTCCGCTGCTGTTAGACAGAGAATCTTGCTACTTCCTTTTTCAGTTAAGCTAAGTTTCGATTTATTCAGTTTCGTCAGAATAAGAATGCACCAGGAGTCGTTCTTGTACATGCTCATAGTCTATGTTTTCTGCATGCAGTAGCTAGTGTTGCAGTGTTCGCTCCCGTGGAATGGCGTGGCCGTTAGCTCAAACGTGGCCGGTAGACTAGGAATTGGTCGTTGGTGGAGGTGGTGTTTGGTGGCTGACTGAAGCCTATGATTTCTTGTAATCTAGTCAAATTGCGTAATTAAGTTGTGTGTTTTTCAGTGTTGTTTTGAATTACTGCCGCCGTATGTGTAGTTGGACTGCTCCATGTCAAAGCTTGTAATTATTGTGAGTTGACATTGGAGCAAGTTTCTTGTACTGGCTGCCTACCCCCCATCTGCACTTTGAGTATAAAGGCCGAGCCCTCTGTCACTTTTGTTCCACCAGCTCCAACCAAAAGAAAAGCCAGATGGATCCTGAGTTGGGAGAGGTCACAGAGGAGGAGGGGGAAGCCGTCGATGCGAGGGCTGCAACAGTGGAGTAGAGGAGGAGGAGGAGGCGCAGGCGCATGTAGATGGCACAACGTGCTGCTGAGGAGGAAGTGGATGCAGAGTTCAACAGACACCTTGCGCGCAAGGTGATGGATACTTGCAACTCCAATGAACTGGAGCTTCTTTTCCCAGAGGGCAGGGGAAGGAACCATGTTCAGATCATCAGTTGGGCTAGGGCTAGAGCAGCCACGGCTCCACATCCATCCACTAGGGCTAAATGGCGTCGTTTCTTTGATCGTTATGATTGAAGTAGTGAATGTTATGTTTTTAAGATTTGTGTTGTGAGGGAGCAGATGTTTGAAATGAATAAATGAATTCAACTGTCTCCCCTCTGAATGTGTTGTTTTATCTGCATATGTTTTGACATGTGCAGTTTTTGAAGATTGTCGAACCCAACGAGGAGCAGAAGGAAATGACAAGCAGTTTTCAGTAAGGTATTCTCTACAAGCACTGAAATTATCGGTAACAGATAGTTTTGTGATAAGGTAATTCGTAACGGATAACAAGTAACAAAAGTAAACAAGGCGTAGCAAGGTGGCCCAATCCTTTTTGTAGCAAAGGACAAGCTTGAACAAACTCTTATATAAAGGAAAACGCTCCCGAGGACACATGAGAATTATCGTCAAGCTAGGTTTCATCATGCTCATATGATTCGCGTTTGTTACTTTGATAATTTGATATGTGGGTGGACCGGTGCTTGGGTACTGCCGTTCCTTGGACAAGCATCCCACTTATGGTCAACCCCCCTCGCAAGCATCCGCAACTACGAAAGAAGAATTAAGGTAAACCTAACCATAGCATGAAACATATGGATCCAAATCAGCCCCTTACGAAGCAACACATAAACTAGGTGTAATTGCATCTAGTGCCACCCCTAGTTGGTTTTCGAGTATTGACGACAAACCTAGTTGAGGGACTAATGTGTTTGTGAGAATTGCAGGATAACACAGGTAGAAGTCCCTCATTGATTCGGTTTTCCTACCAGAGATGACCCCTAAAAATGTATGAAGACATTGAAGTCAGAGGTGGTATGTGAAGACATTCACATTGAAGACTATGATAAGAGAAGACATCACGTGAAGACTATGGAGCGCGAAGACTTAGCAGTTTTGTCGTTCTGAGCATCCAAGAGTCATTGTGGATCGCCGGTGAACGAAGTCTGTGAAGGTTTGGAAGTCTACCTTGAAGACTTACCAGAGTGATTGGGCGAGGTCTGTGTGACCTTAGCTCAAGGGGAATACGGTGAGGACTGAGTGTCCTGAGCTGCATGTTCAGGACTGGGTGTCCGGGACTGTGTGTCCTCAGGTTTAAATACCTAGCCGCCCTAACCAGACGTACAACTGTCACCGCAGTTGGAACTAGTCTACCAAACCTTTGTCTTCACCAAGCTCACTGGTTCTATCCTTCCCATCTCTTTATTTACAGTTGGTCCTTGTGAAGTCGTTGCCTATTTGCATTGTCCAGTGGTCTTCACTGTGTGACTGTTTGTTCAGATTGGTTTCATATTATCTTCCATCCTGATCCGTACTGCCTAGCTGCTATTAGTCTTTGTGCTTTCACTTCATTGAATACTTGACTATGGCTTGTCTAGGGTAGTCTACCTTTCGCTGCATGGTTATAGGTTCATTTCTATCGTTTGTCTTCAAAACTCCCATGTTTTTGAAGACTTTCATAAAAATTGCCTATTCACCCCCCTCTAGTCGATATAACACACTTTCAATTGGTATCAGAGCAAGGTACTCCCTTGTTCTGTGTGATTTTGGTTTAACCGCCTGGAGTTTTAGTTATGTCGAACACAGGAATGAAGACTGTGTCATGCCCCATCTTTGATGGTCACGAGTATCCCAAGTGGAAGGCCATGATGAAGAAGCGCCTCATGGCGATGAACAGCAAGCTGTGGACCGTCACTGAGATTGGTCTGACCGATCTGTGCAAGATGGCGGAAGCTGATGACATTCGCAAGTACACTCTTCTCAACCTCACGGTGAAGGACATCATCTGCTCCTGTTTGTCTCAAAATTAGATCAGGAATATCATGCATATCGATCATGCGAAGCTTATCTGGGACCGTCTCTCTGAGGTCTATGAAGGTCATCAAACTCGTCATGATCCTTGGTTTGAGGACTTTAAGGAATCTCTCAAAGCAATGACATTCGAACCAAAATCATCATCTTCTGCATCATGCCTTATGGCAAAAGATGCTAAGTAACTGAATGCTATCTATCTGAATCTAGTGATGATGAATCTGGTGATGAATTTGGACCCAGCTATGCAAAACTTGCTTCCCTTGCCACTAAACAAAAGAAAGCTATGGAACATATTCAAAAACTATTAGAAAAAAGCGATGACATGTTGGACGCTGAAATGACTCGATCTCAGTCCTTAATTGAAGACATAAAAAATCTTCATGTTAAGTATGAGGAACTTGAAAGTCGTCATGAAACACTCTCAACAACTCATGAAAAGCTCTCCTATGATTATCTTCAAAGGAAACAAGAACTCGAGAAATTGAGAGCGGCTCATGAAGATCTTCAAAAGGAAAACGAGTCACTTCGCGCTGAACAGATCAGTCCCGCTTAGGAAGGATTTGAACCACCATGTCTTAAATGCCTTGAGCGTGATGACGCTACTTCTGTTGCTGAATGTTCTACTGCTGCTACTGTTGCAATATCTTCAACTGTTGATGTGATAACTAACCCCTCTGCTGAGGATGCCACTGCTATTGCTGATGAGAATGCTAGGTTGAAGACATTGCTTGAAACAGGGATGTTCAAAAGTCTCAAAGGGCATCAGACACTATGGGATGTCCTCAAAAGGCAGATCCTGAACTGAAACCCTAGGAAAGAGGGTGTTGGGTTTGAAAGGAAAATGAATGCTGATGGCTCTTACTGGAAACCTGAGCAGTACCCCCAAACCACATGGATTGCTGCAAAGGGACCTTCAGTGGATCCATCCACCCTATCTGGCTTCACTTGTGCTAATCCCGTTGTTATTGATGAATCCTTTGATGCAAACTATAAACTGTTTAAGAATCAGAAGGGTGAAGTGTTTGCCAGGTATATTGGTAGTAACTGAAGGAATGGACTGCCTATGAAGAAGGTCTGGGTGCCGAAAAGGTGTTTGGAGAATCTTCCTATGAATGTCATCATGACACCACAGGTGAAGAAGACAAACCCCAGACCACAGGCTTCATACGGTCCAAAGGCTTCATACAGACAGAGGACTCACCTGAGTCACACTAACGCAAATGTTTTGCAGGGAATCCATACTCAGGCCTGTGAATATGAGCGCGTTTCATCAAACCACCATGTTCATAAGACCAAGAACTATTCTGCTTATTCTTATGAGTACTATTGTCCACCCGCAAGACTTTTTGCTGGGGCTCCAAAGCCAAATTCTCAGATGCTGCACTTAGACTCATTGCTTCGAAGCCACCTTGAAGATGTGGGTGGCTAAGAAAGCTTAACTCTCTTTTACATGGAAAGGTCTCCAGCCGAAAACCAAAATCGTCTGACGCTATTGCTGGGGACCTTAAACATCTTGTAGGGCGCAAGATCAAATGCCCAAATGGTCTTATTATGTACTTTGTTCCTGAGTCGCTTGCTACTTGCCCTATCAGTCCTAATCTCGATCTAAGCTTTCATAATCCACTGGCTCGTCAAATGTTTTTGCTTCACAATTCTCTTGGTGAAGCCTATCCCCCTAACTTCACTGTAGGGTACGATACCAGCTGCTTTAGAATGGATTATTGATAGTGGGTGTACCAATCACATGACTGGCAAGCGAAGCCTTCTCATGGACTCAACCTTACGTCCATCTGACAAAAGTCACATCACATTTGCTGACACTAGTAAAAGCAAGATATTGGGTCTAGGTAGAGTTGCAATCTCAAAGGATCAACACATGGATAAAGTCATGCTTGTTGAATCCCTTGGTTTCAACTTAATGTCTGTCTCAATGCTTTGCAATTTAAACATGATTGTGATGTTTGGAAAATATTGTTGCCTTGTTCTAATGGAATCTGACAAGTCTCTAGTGTTTGAAGGGTATCGGAAAGATGATTTGTACGTGGTAGATTTCTCAGCAGGACCACAACTTGCCGTATGTCTTCTAGCAAAAGCTTATGAATGCTGGCTGTGGCATCGGAGGCTAGGGCATGCTGGCATGAGGAACCTCCACACCCTTACAAGGAAGAAGCATGTCATAGGCATCGAGGGCGTCAAGTTCAAGAAGGATCACTTATGCGGTGGTTGTGAAGCAGGAAAGATGACGAGGGCCAAGCATCCCTCGAAGACAATCATGACAACAACTCAACCCTTCGAACTGCTCCACATGGACCTTTTTGGTCCCACTCATTACTCAACTCTTACTACTACTGCTTGTCTCTATGGCTTTGTCATTGTTGATGATTATTCAAGATATACTTGGGTGCATATAATCCTCTACAAGACTGAAGTGCAGGATGTCTTCAGACGCTTCGCCAATCGAGCCATGAACAACTATGGCGTCAAGATCAAGCACATCAGAAGTGACAATGGCACTGAATTCAAGAACACTGGTCTAGACACTTATCTTGATACTTTGGGCATTACACATGAATTCTCAGCTCCGTACACACCACATCAGAATGGCGTCGTGGAATGCAAGAACAGAACACTTATTGAGATGGCCCAGACGATGCTTGATGAATACAAGACTCCAAGAAAGTTCTGGCCTGAAGCCATTGATACTGCATGCCATGTCATCAACCGTGTTTATCTTCGCAAGATTCTCAATAAGACATCCTATGAGCTCCTTACTGGCAAGAAGCCAAATGTCAGTTACTTCAGAGTATTTGGTGCCAGGTGCTGGATCAAGGATCCACATCACACTTCAAAATTTGCACCAAAAGCACATGAAGGTTTTATGCTTGGATATGGAAAGGATTCACACTCCTACAGAGTCTTCAACCTTCTTCACTATAAAGTGGTTGAAACAGTGGATGTGCGGTTCGATGAGACTAACGGCTCACAAAGAGAGCACCTGCCAAATGTGCTAGATGAAGTTCCATCCAGTGAATCAATCAAACTTATGGGAACCGGAGAAATCATACCATCTGAATCTCAGCGTGAAGAGGAGCTTATCATCTCCGCACCTGATCAAACTGAAGACAATGCTCAGCCTGAAGACAATCCTTCTAACGATGACAATGATCAGTAAGAGCAAAATCTTCGTCCTGTACATCCTCGTGTTGCAAATGAAGTACAGATTGAGAGAATAATTGATAGCATCAATGCACCAGGTCCACTCACTCATTTGAGGGCAACACAGCTACCAAATTTCTGTGGGCACTTCGCATTCGTCTCAATATCTGAACCCAAGAAAGTTGAAGAAGCCTTCATGGAACCTGAATGGATTCAAGCTATGCAAGAAGAGCTTCAACAGTTTGAGCTGAATAATGTATGGGAACTGGTTAAGCGTCCTGATCCTCGCAAGCACAATATAATAGGCACCAAATGGATATATCGCAACAAGCAAGATGAGCATGGTCAAGTTGTCAGAAACAAAGCTCGTCTCGTTGCTCAAGGGTACACTCAAGTTGAAGGGATTGACTTCGATGAAACATTTGCTCCTGTGGCTAGACTTGAAGCCATACGCATAGTGCTGGCCTATGAAAATCATCATAACATTCTTCTGTATCAATTGGATGTGAAGAGCTCTTTTCTCAATGGCAAGATTGAAGAAGAAGTGTATGTTGCACAACCGCCTGGCTTTGAAGATCCAAAACATCCTGACATGGTGTACAGCTCAACAAGGCACTGTATGGCCTCAAACAAGCCCCTCGGGCTTGGTATGACACACTCAAAGACTTCCTGAAGAGCAAAGGCTTCAAACCTGGTTCCCTCGACCCCACTCTCTTCACGAAGACATATGATGGTGAACTGTTTGTGTGCCAAATATATGTGGATGACATTGTCTTCGGCTGCACCAATCAGAAATACAGTGAAGAGTTTGGATATATGATGCAAGAGCAATATCAGATGTCCATGATGGGTGAGCTGAAGTTCTTCCTTGGTCTTCAAATACGTCAGCAACGCAACGACATCTTCATATCTCAAGAGAAGTACCTCAAAGATTGCCTGAAGAAATTTGGGATGCAAGACTGCAAAGGCTTCACGACGCCAATGCCAGCCAAACATCATCTGGGTCCCGACGACAATGGTAAAGAGTTCGATCAAAAGGTATACCACTCCATGATTGGTTCTTTACATTATCTATGTGCATCTAGGCCAGATATTATGCTTAGTGTTTGCATGTGTGCTCGATTCCAAGCGGCACCAAAGGAATCACATCACTTAGCTGTGAAGCGAATTCTTCGATATTTGGCTTACACCCCAACATTAGGATTATGTTATCCAAAGGGCTCAGAGTTTGATCTGGTTGGATTCTCGGATGCTGATTATGCTGGTGACAAGGTGGATCGCAAGTCTACATCAGGCACATGTCATTTTCTGGGATGATCACTTGTATGTTGGTCTTCAAAGAAGCAGAACTGTGTATCTCTCTCCACTGCTGAATCTGAATACATTGCTGCTGGATCTTGCTGCGCTCAGCTTCTATGGATGAAGCAAACACTCAAAGACTATGGCATTCATCTGAAGCAAGTGCCACTCTACTGCGACAACGAAAGCGCCATCAAGATTGCTAACAACCGAGTTCAGCACTCAAAGACAAAGCACATTGAAATTCGTCATCACTTTCTCAGAGATCATGTTGTGAAGGAAGATATTGATATCATACATGTCAACACTGAAGAGCAATTGGCAGATATCTTCACCAAGCCCTTGGATGAGAAGAGGTTTTGCAAGTTACGGTGTGAGCTAAATATCTTGGAATCCTCAAATGTCATGTGATCAGGCACACATCCTAACACTTATGCATATTGATGACTTAGATGTGCAACACACGAAGTAAAGTATATCTTCAATCAATGAATACTTACATTTTAAGTGTGAATACATTAATGTGGAATTTGACTTCGGAGCGCCACGATAATTGTGCGCCGTGTCTAGGTCTAATACTTCCTATACAGTGGGTAACACCACCACCAATTTTTTTCTGTTTGAAGTGTTTCACTCATGGTGTTACGTTTGGTATGTCTTCACATTTGGTTTGTCTTCAATCTCAACTTGTCTTCATGATTATCTTCACTATGTTGATTTGATTGTCTCTCTCATATATATATATACTAGTGTTCTCTCCTCTACAGCATTCACTTATAGCTACGTCTTCCTTGTTGGATCTTTTGAACTAAGTGAATGTGATCAGACCCTAATCTCTCTATGGTTTCTATCTCAAACTCTATCTGTCCAAATCATATGCATTCTATTGAAACTGTCGAATGTCTTCTCTGCGTCCTTGTTAGCAGAAGATACAGAGACAAACATTAAGTCCATTTTCAATGCTAATTCCTTCACCTGAAACCCAGAGAAGTGGGAATGACCACCCGACAATCCAGGCGTGCGTGGGAACATAGAACAACCTCCGATATGTTGCATTATGGCCACGTGTCCTTCAGATGTGAATCGCTAGGGGCACCTGTGTAATAACACTGTGCCATCCCTGTCCCTATAAATACACGCCTCACCACAGTCATTATCCTTTCTTCCACTCTCGCACAAACCCTAGCGCCACCGCTAGCCCTCGACGACGCCGGTGACGAAGCGCTTAGCTGCCGCGACCTCACCGACGCCGTCTTCACGCCGGCCGCAGACATCGTATTCTCCGCCATCGCCGTAGGTGTCCTCCGTCGCCAAGTTAGGGCATGGACGACCGAACTGCTCGGCCTCCTCTCCCACTCCGTCTAGCAGTTCTTCGTGTGGTAAATAAAACTTCCTTTTTACAGCCCCTTTGATCCTATAGATTCATCACTTTCTACCACAAGCAGTTTCTGTTCACACAAGTTGGATCTATTTCATACTGCATCTCATAATATGCCTAGTATGTTCACTTATGCTTCACAAAGTAGTTAGATTCCTCATTTGTACTTATTTGTGGATTCATACAAATCAGGAACCAACTCTCTATCTATGAGTGAATGTCTTCGCACTATGAGGTCAATGTCTTCTAAACTGATTTATCTTCAAAATCTTCTGAGAATGCATATGACCTCTTCCCCTTCCCTCGCACCTTAATGCTGTCACAGGTACATGTCCGTGGGAGAATCCCTTGGTTCTCATAGTCTGCATTCGTTTGCAGAATTCTTACAACATCATATTAACTCTCCCGAAGCCAGTTCCTGTTTGACCAGAAAGCAGAAGCCTTTGAAGCCTTTAAACGTGTTGAAGCCCTTCAGTTTAAGCTTCATGGCACCAGAGAAACCTACAAGAAAGGGTGGCAGATAGCGTCGTGGCAACACCTCAAGAGATATGCCTCCTGACCTCTATGAGCTGTACAAGACAGATCCAGAGGAGGACTACAATCAGCAAAAAACTCAAATCCAATGGATTCAAATATATTGGGCAGAACAGTGGTTCAAGTATAGGTTCGTGACCTAGGAGTATGCTGAGAAGAATGCCATCAAACGACCATGGGGAGACATTCTATACAGAAATCTTCAACCCATGTCCAGAGCTGAAGCCATTGAACAAGGCTTCTATCCTTGCATGGTCCATGGACCGCAGCCTGCGGATGCAGACCCATCTTCATTACTGTGGTGCCGCGATGATAATATGTTCAAGCGCAACCTTCAGTTTGCCAGGAACTCGGCTAAAGAGAACAAGAAGTCACGAGGCTTAGACTTCAATCCAGGCCCCTATGCTCCTCGTGCTGATGGCACACGCGAAGCTGAACCCAATCTTGTTGGGCCCTTCTACAACCTGGAAGGTCTCATCACTCATATCATGGTTCAAGGGATAGCCGTGGATGAGCCTGCAGATGACGCTGAATCTAATGAAGCACCTGCACCGCCGAAGCCAAAGAAACTGAAGAAGCCTAAAGCTTCAAAGCCTGCTCCTGCACCAAAGGTCTTACAGGCGAAGCCTCTGGCCACTGCACCTCCTTGCAGCCCACCAGCCAAGAACTGACTGCTGCTGCTATTCTACGCAATGACGCCATTGATCTGTCCAGTGATGAAGATCTTGCAGATGACGCTCTTGAGCAACTGATCAAGAGCAAGGAAGAAGCAGAGATCTTCAATGATTTGCCTCTCTTTGATGTGGCAATCATCCATAACTTCATTGATGAGTGGTTTCACACGCCCAACCTCAGCTTCGAAGATCTGCAACTTCCAATTAGCCTCAGTGTTGCCTTCACTAGCGCCATTGCTTCTGAGCTAGCTCTAGCTCAGCGCATCGTTGAACTGAAGCAAAAGATCGACTATGAGAAAGCTCAGTTCAAGAAGCACATGGCCAAGCTTAGCGTGCAAGATGTGAAAAACTTCAAGATTATGCCGCACAAGCTCAAGGAAGCCTTTCTCAAGAAGCGTGAAGAAGCTAAAGGTTCTCGTGAGCGCATGAAGAGCCTGGCTGACAAGTGTGTGCAAGCCTACAATGAGGCTGAGAAGCGCAGGGCTCTTGGTCGTCCTGGCATCGACCCAAGAATGGCTATAAAGAAGAAGAAGCCATCAACAGACCAATGTGCACCTTCAAGGCGGGAAGAGCCACGCATAGTCTTTCCAAGCAGCATGACTGGCTCGAAGCCAAAGGTCCGGTCAACCGCTTCAGAACTGAGGCTGAAGCCAAAAAGAGGAAAAATCCTAATGCTTCTGATGTCGCTCCCTCCAAGAAGAAGTGCAGAACCAAGAAAGATCGGGCTGCTCCCACAGAGCCCCTTGTTGTAGAACCCATCTCTGTTGCTCGCCCTGATTTCTCGCATCAAGAATGATGGATAGTAGTTCATGAGCCTGCTTCCACAGAGGCTCCTGAAGCTGAAGACATTCCAGCAGTTGACCCCACCACTGCTGAAGACATTGGTCCCCATGACAATGTTGAAGATGATGAAGTCCTTCCTCAGATCGAGCACCAAACTGGTATCATCGCCTGTGCTCACACACAACAAACTCATCAGCATTGGTCGTCCTCTAACGCCAACTGCTCAGGATGCATCATGGGCTGATCACCCACAACAACAAGACACCCCGAGTACTCCCCAACAACAACAAGTCACACCACCTGTGCAAGACGAAGAAGACGACTTTGAGGCCCAGCCAACTCCATCTCCACAGGCATCGCCAGCACTACGTAGGCTTCGCAAAGGACCAAGGCCTCAAGTCCCTCTTTCGAGCATTCCAGAAGGAGAAGTGCATCACCAATCTGTTGCACGTCAAGTGTTTCCAGATGCCACTCCTACTGTGACTGTCTCTGAATCCGAAGCCAAAATAGCTGAAGATGTTCCGGCTGCATCAGCCGATGAAGAAGAAGCCCCAAGAGTTGCTACACCACCGTCTCACCAAGATGTTGTTCTCGAGGAGAACGTGACCGACCCTCCAGCTTCTGAAGTGGAGGTTGAGAATCCTGAGGCTGCCACCACTAACACCACTGAAGCCAATGACGTGGTCATGGCTGAAGACACTGTGGAGCCTGCACCTAACACTGTGCCAGAGGCGAATGAAGCCAATAATGCACCTGCAACAGATGTGCAGCCTCATGCCTCTGTTGATGCCACTGCTCCTGTTCCACCACCAAGGCCACACACTATCGAGAAAGCATTCAACTATGGCCAACTTATCACTGTCAAATGGCCTTTTCTGACTCCTCCGCCTGCTGCTGGTCCTCAGTTTGAGTATCACGTTGAGCACAAGCCTCAGGTTTAGAAGCCAATGCCAAGGTTGCCCAGGTTTCCAGGTACTGCATCTGCACCTGGATCTTTTAATATCAATGGCTTCAAGGCACACAACACCTTCTTTGATAGCGCCAAGAACCCCTACACCAAGGCAAGAATATCTTCTGATCGGTTCTGGAGCTATCAGCAGTGCAGTTATTACTCATGCATTATGTACAATCAAGGTCGCATTTTCCCACATATGCGTCTTGACACTGAAGCCATAACTAGTCTGCCTTGTTTGGAAGAAGCTCTGGATTGCTTCAGAGAGTCTGGATTGTTGCCGTTCGTCACTGACAAGGAGCACTAGAACGAAGAATTGCTGCTCCAATTCTATGCCACTCTTCATATTCGTGGCTACAACAGAGATCCGAAGACTTGGGTCCTTGAGTGGATGACAGGCAATGTTCATCACGAAGCCAAAGCCTTTGATATCATTGAGCTCACTGGTCTGTCCACTCCAGGAGATCTTTATGAACCTGGTTGTCAGCTTCACAGTGCAGCTATGGAGAGCATTTTTCACAAGCCCGAACCAAACATGAGTCAGATGCTTAGCATGGTGAAGCCTTTTCCTCCAGATGTTGCATATCCTAAGGAGTTCTTTGTTGAAGACCTTGAGTATCTGGCACACACTATCTATCACATTATAAGGCGAACTCTCTGGCCCATCAAAGGACATTCTCCACATGCAAAGCTGGAAGGTGCAATGAAGACTTTGGTCTTCCATATTCTTCACGGCAAATGCTTCAATGCACAAGGCTTCTTCATCCGCCAACTTGCTGCATCAGGATCTGATCTCTTTGGCTTGAAGTTTTACGCTCCATGGATTATGCGACTGATCAAACTACACTCAGCTGTCACCTATCAGCCCTCTGCTCACAATCATCGGATCTTTATGCCTGACATCGATATGCCAGTTGAAGCCATCTATCCAGATCCTGCCAAGGAGCCCCTTAGTCTTTAGAATGCTGATAAGCAAAGTTTCTCACAACACATTGATGGAGATCCAGCAGTCGCTCGTGTTTATCCTCTGGCTGGTACTACCCGTGCACCTCATCATGCCCTCACTGAACCAACTGAAAGCACCATTGCCCAATGGCCCAAGAAGTGATCTCGTGTTCTCAACGACCGAGAACTTCTGGTTGCCCTTCATCAGAAACAGGATAAGCATCATGAATGGATGAAGCGCCAAATGCAAAGCCTCTTGCTGGACATAAACAGGATTCTCAACCTTGCCACCAAGAATGCCTTTGTTGCCCATGAAACTTGTCGGCGTACATGGAAAGGGCTGACGCTTATGTGTTCTGAAGATGATCTTCAAGAGGATGGCTTCTCTGAACGCTTCAAGTTTGACTCAACACCTCCAAGAAGGACTGTGCTGCGGTGTACTCCATCTCTTGAAGACTCTGAGTTCTCCTCCTCCGCTGCAACAGTGAATGCACGTGTCATCGATGATGAAGACGATGCTACTTCACCACCTTCAACGCGAATCAACACTGCACCGAGTTTGTCTGCACCGCCAACCAACACCGAAGACCCTGCTGCTTCACCAACTCCTCACAGGGACGAGTAGGTGCTCTATGTCTTCAAACCTTTTTGGTCCTTACTGACAAAAGGGGGAGACGCATATGAGTTTGATAGTCTTCAAGCGGGTTCATATGGGCGGTAGTTTTATATTTTGCCTAGTGTTTACAACTCCCGCGTCTTGATACATTTGGTTCTTTGAGTTGTAACACTCAAACTCGATGGTCGTCTGCTACTTATTTGCTATTCTATGATGCGATGATATATTCCGCATGTGCGACGATAAATTCCGCACTTAGATCATTTTGCAGACGTCCATTTTTCATTATGCATGTCATTATCTTCACATACTTTTCATGCATGATAAATTGTCATCATAAGTTGAAGAGGATCTCCACAAGTACAACCTGCCATGTGCATTTTCATACCAAAAGCAAATTACTTATATGCACATCTTCAAGGGGAGCCTTTGCCACTTATGAAGACAATAACCTATCCTTTACAATTCCACATATTTTATTCCCCGTTGAAAACTTCAACTAGTTTGTCATCAATCACCAAAAAGGGGGAGATTGTAAGTGCATCTAGTGCCACCCCTAGTTGGTTTTGGAGTATTGACGACAAACCAAGTTGAGGGACCAATGTGTTTGTGAGAATTGCAGGATAACACAGGTAGAAGTCCCTCATTGATTCGGTTTTCCTACCAGAGATGACCCCTAAAAATGTATGAAGACATTGAAGTCAGAGGTGGTATGTGAAGACATTCACATTGAAGACTATGATAAGAGAAGACATCTCGTGAAGACTATGGAGCGCGAAGACTTAGCAGTTTCGTCGTTCTTTGTTTTTCTTTGTTGAGTCATAGGAACCACCGTACTGTTAAGTGGGGTCCAAGAGAACCAGTCAGAATGACTGAAGTGATGCTTAACCAAAATCCTATGTCTTCGAGTGAAGACTATGGGAGCAAATCTTGTCCAGAGTCGGATAAGTCAGCTTTGCTTGTAGTCCAAGTAAAGTTGTCGTGTGTGTTTGAAATCTGACCGTTGGAACACATGTCAGTTCCTTAGTGACCAAGGGTCATTTCGGACAAACCAGGTCAGGTTGCCCAGTGGCTATAAATAGCCCACCCCCTACAACCATAAATAGTTGGCTGCTTAGAATTAGAGTACGGCTTTTGTCGTTTGAGAGCAACCCACCTCGAAGCCTTTGAGAGAGAATTCCTTGCAAGGATAAAGCCCTAAACACCCAAAGCCAAAGAGTGTTAGGAATCACTTAAGTCTTCCTGTCTGTGTGATCTGAAGACTTACTACACTTGAGGACTGTGAATCCTCCAGCCGGTTAGGCGTCGCGTTCTGAGCATCCAAGAGTCATTGTGGATCGCCGGTGAACGAAGTCTGTGAAGGTTTGGAAGTCTACCTTGAAGACTTACCAAAGTGAATGGGCGAGGTCTGTGTGACCTTAGCTCAAGGGGAATACGGTGAGGACTGAGTGTCCTGAGCTGCGTGTTCAGGACTGGGTGTCCTCAGGTTTAAATACCTAGCCGCCCTAACCAGACGTACAACTGTCATCGCAGTTGGAACTGGTCTACCAAACCTTTGTCTTCACCAAGCTCACTGGTCCTATCCTTCCCATCTCTTTATTTACAGTTGGTCCTTGTGAAGTCATTGCCTATTTGCATTGTCCATTTGTCTTCACTGTGTGACTGTTTGTTCAGATTGGTTTAATATTATCTTCCATCCTGATCCGTACTGCCTAGCTGCTGTTAGTCTTTGTGCTTTCACTTCATTGAATACTTGACTATGGCTTGTCTAGGGTAGTCTACCTTCCGCTGCATGGTTATAGGTTCATTTCGATCGCTTGCCTTCAAAACTCCCATGTTTTGAAGACTTTCATAAAAATTGCCTATTCACCCCCCTCTAGTCGATATAACGCACTTTCACTAGGGTTTAAGCTTTTGTCACTCTAGCAACCCATCATCTACTTATTACTTCCCAATGCCTTCCCCTAGGCCCAAACAATGGTGAAGTGTCATGTAGTCGACGTTCACATAATACCACTAGAGGAAAGACAACATACATCTCATCAAAATATCAAACGAATACCAAATTCACATGACTACTTATAACAAGACTTCTCCCATGTACTAAGGAACAAATGTAACTACTCACAAATCATATTCATGTTCATAATCAGAGGGGTATTAATGTGCATAAAGGATCTGAACATATAATCTTCCACCGAATAAACCAATTAGCATCAACTATAAGGAGTAATCAACACTACTAGCAACCCGCAGGTACCAATATGAGGTTTTGAGACAAAGCTAGGATACAAGAGATGAACTAGGGTTTGAGAGGAGATGGTGCTGGTGAAGATGTTGATGGAGATTGACCCCCTCCCAATGAGAGGATCGATGGTGATGACGATGGTGACGATTTCCCCTCCTGGAGAGATGTTCCCCTGGCAGAACAGCTCCGTCGGAGCCCTAGATTGGTTCCGCCAAGGTTCTGCCCCGAGACGGCAGCGCTTCATCTTGAAGCTTCCTTCTGATTTTTTCCAGGGCAAAAGAAACCTTATACCAGAAGATTCGCATCGGGGGGCTTCTAGGTGGCCCATGAGGCAGGGGGGTGCGCCCAGGGGGTAGGGCGCACCCTCCACCCTCGTGGACAGTGGATGGCCCCCTCTGGTGCTTTCTTCGCCCAATATTTTTAATATATTCCAAAACTGACTTTCATGGAGTTTCAGGACTTGGAGTTGTGTAGAATAGGTCTCTAATATTTGCTCCTTTTCCAGCCCAGAATTCCAGCTACCGACATTCTCCCTCTTCATGTAAACCTTGTAAAATAAGAGGGAAAAGGCATAAGTATTGTGACATAATGTGTAATAAAGCCCATAATGCAAAAAATATCGATATAAAAGCATGATGCAAAATGGACGTATCAACCCCCCAAATTTAGACCTCGCTTGTCCTCAAGCAGAAGCCGATGTCGAAAAATATGTCCGCATGTTTACAGATAGAGCTGTCGATAAAATAAAATACATACATGAGTGCATCGTGATCATTCTTAGAATAGCAACATATATATATATATATATAGTCATATGATTTCTTATGCTAAAGTAACAATCTATTCACAATGTCAAGTATGAATCCGAAACTTCATTGAAAAACTAGCAAAGTATAATCTCAGTCACTGAAGGAATTGCAATTTATCATAACATCGGAAACAGTCAATATAAGAGCTTTTCAGCAAGTCCACATACTCAACTATCATTTAGTCTTCCACAATTGCTAACACTCACGTAATACTTATGGGTATGAAGTTTTAATCGGACACAGAGAAAGATAGGGGCTTATAGTTTGCCTCCGAACCTTTTACCTCAAGGGTATCGTCAACAATAATGCTTTATGAAAACCCACATCCAATTATATATATATATACACACACACACACACACATGCACACATCTGGGCTATTCTGTTACGCGTAACAGAATATTATTCGGTTACCCTTCGTGAACTGATGTGGTGTACAGGTTGGACTGACGAGGTTTTCTACTTGAACCGATCTTCCTCTGTGTACGACGGGCGGAGACAGGGGATGCAACGTGGAGCTTCCGGGCGTTCTCCAGCGCGATGCTGCGGGCCATTCGTTGCTCCTCATCGTCGTGCGTTCGCCCCCGTCGCCGTGCACTGCTCGTCGTTGTCACCGCATCGGCCCCGCCCCGTCGCACGTCGTCCTCGTCCCCGACCTCCGTCATCCTCCTCGGACCGCCAACCGCAGTCGTTGAATCCGGCCGTCTCAAGTCGTCCCCGGGCCTTCTCTGCAACGGCAGTGAGCCCCGCATCCTCCCTCTCTCCCCGCGCTCTCCTTTGGTAGTCGTAGATCGTCGCCGACGTGATCGTGCACCGGCCATGCTCGATGTCCCAGATCGCCCCGTTCCCCGCGCTCACTATATCGTGCCCGCGCTCCTCTAGTCGCGCCCTGCGCGCACACCCGCAGCCGCCCCGTCCAGCCCGCACCCTCTGTCCGTCTTGCGTCGCCCCATCGTGCCTGCTCCAACCACATGCGCCTACGCATGCGCGCAAACCCATGCCTTCCGCTGCTGTGCGCGCCTGTGGTCGCCGCTGCCGAGGCCCCTATTGCTTCCGCTACTACTGCCAGTGCCACAGCCGCTGCTGTTAGACAGAGAATCCTGCTACTTCCTTTTTCAGTTAAGCTAAGTGTCGATTTATTCAATTTCGTCAGAATAAGAATGCACCAGGAGTCGTTCTTGTACATGCTCATAGTCTATGTTTTCTGCATGCAGTAGCTAGTGTTGCAGTGTTTGCTCCCGTGGAATGGCGCGACCGTTATCTCAAACGTGGTCGGTAGACTAGGAATTGGTCGTTGGAGGAGGTTGTGTTTGGTGGCTGACTGAAGCCTACGATTTCTTGTAATCTAGTCAAATTGCGTAATTAAGTTGTGTGTTTTTCAGTGTTGTTTTGAATTACTGCCGCCGTATGTGTAGTTGGACTGCTCCATGTCAAAGCTTATAATTACTGTGACTTGACATTGGAGCAAGTTTCTTGTAATGGCTGCCTACCCCCTTACCCTCTACACTTTGAGTATAAAGGCCAAGCCCTCTGTCACTTTCGTTCCACCAGCTGCAACCAAAAGAAAAGCCAGATGGATCCTGAGTTGGGAGAGGTCACAGAGGAGGATGGGGAAGCCATCGATGCGAGGGCTGCAGTAGTGGAGTAGAGGAGGAGGAGGCGCAGGCGCAGGCAGATGGCAAAACGTGCTGCTGAGGAGGAAGTGGATGCAGAGTTCAATAGACACCTTGCACGCAAGGTGATGGATACCTGCAACTCCAATGAACTGGAGCTTCTTTTCCCAGAGGGCAGGGGAAGGAACCATGTTCAGATCATCTGTTGGGCTAGGGCTAGAGCAGCCATGGCTCCACATCCATCCACTAGGGTTAAATGGCGTCGTTTCTTTGATCGTTATGATTGAAGTAGTGAATGTTATGTTTTTAAGATTTGTTTTGTGAGGGAGCAGATGTTTGAAATGAATAAATGAATTCAATTGTCTCCCCTCTGAATGTGTTGTTTTATCTGCATATGTTTTGACATGTGCAGTTTTTGAACTGATGTTTTATCTTAAGTTGAACTGATTTGTGGTCAAAAGCTGCATGGCTTGTATAATTTTTCCTATCTGTTTTTTCTCAAGTTTAACTGCTTTATTTATATATTTCTTTATATTAGTACTTGAACAATTCTATAGTTGAACTGATGGGCATCCTTTGTTTTGACTGGTATATTTTCATGTACATAGCTCGGAGAAGGAACTATATGCTGATGATGTTTGTAGAACCCCTTTTTTGGTTTCGATATTGCTGAACTTACATTCTATTAATGATAGTACTGAACTATTTTAGGTTGTCAATTACCAATCAAATTTGTTTGTTGTATAACATTTTTTCTATCTTTTTAGATGAATTTTTGATCACATTTTTTTAACAGTTAAATAATGATATTTCTAGTATTTTTTAGAATTAAAAGATTTTTATCTTTGCTGCACAGTATTTTTTTACTTGAACCTTATGAATTGTAGTAGTTGAACTTTTTATAATTGTGCTTGTGAAATTTTTATTTACAAATTTCTACGTTTAATTTTCCAAAAAAACATATGTATTTCTATTTTTTTAGTTCTTACAGTTAAGATGTGTTTGAACTTTTTACATTATTTGTTTTTGAACTCATTTCTTGTGAGTTTTTTAAATATATGCATTTTTTTTGTCGTGTGTGATCGGCTGGAATTTTGTAATGGGGCGAAGTGCTGTGTTGGGCCATCTGGCTGAGTCGTTGTTTTCGGCCCAGATAGCTCGTCCGCGCGGCTGTGCAGCGCGGTGTGCGCATGCGCTATGGGTTTAGTCCCACCTTGCTAGTCGAGGGGGTTCTAGACCAGTTTATAAGCGCCGGCGAGGCACAGCAGTCGAACTCCTCTGAAAACTTACCAGAGCACTTATACACGGTGCTCGCTCTCTCTCACTTTGACCTGCGGGCCATGATCGGTGGGCCCTGCGTTCTGCAGACTACTAGGGATTCGCCTATGCGTTCGAGTTCAAGTTATCTAGCAGCGTCAGGGCCTGGGCCTGTCCTTGGGCGGTCAATTTTTTTCTTTTTTGTTGTTTTATTCGAATGTAGTACTTGACTCCACCAGTAAATTCGACTGATACTTTTTATGATCGTTGGGGCGTCAATTTTTTTGTTTGAATCTAGTACTTGACTCCACCAGTAAATTGGACTGATACTTTTTTGTTCTAGTTCTTGTGAGTTTTGTTCTAGGAATGAGCCGTAACATGACTTGCCCCCGCACCGAACCGCACCAAAGTGCATAGTTGTACTGACACATCTTCCTTGTATGGACTTGCCCCCATTATCTATCTTTTTTAGGGGTGTGTGTGGGTGCGTGTGGGGGAGGGAACAGAAATAACCACACTACGCCTGTCAAACGAGCGCACTGCCGCGTTAGCGCGAGGCCGAGCCGGGGGGGAGGGGGGTCGGGACCCCCCTCCCCCATCCCAGCGAGGACGAGCCAGGAACGAGCCATAGCAGGCGATGACGCGGCGTGCCGGGGCGTCACATGCGGAGGCGAGTCCGTACCATGACTTGCCCCTTGGTGCATAGTTGTACTGACACATCTTCCTTATATGGACTTGCCCCCATTATCTATCTTTAGGGGGTGCATGGGTGCGTGTGGGGGGGGGGGGACAGAAATAACCGCACTGCGCATGTCAAACGAGTGCACTGCCGCGTTCGCACGAGGCCGAGCCGGGGGGGGGGGGAGGGACCCCCCTCCCCCATCCCGGCGAGGCCGAGCCAGGAACGAGCCGTAGCAGGCGACGACGTGGCGTGTCGCGGCGTCGCATGCGGAGGCGAGTTCGTAACATGACTTGCCCCCATTATCTATCTTTAGGTGGTGTGTGGGTGCGTGTGCGTGTGTGTGTGTGGGGGGGGGAATAGAATAACCGCACTACGCTTGTCAAATGAGTGCACTGCCGCATTAGCGCGAGGCCGAGCCGGAGGGGAAGGGGGGTCGGGACCCCCCTCCCCCATCCCGGCGAGGCCGAGCCAGGAACGGGCCGTAGCAGACGACGATGCGGCGTGCCGTGGCGTCGCATGCAGAGGTGAGTCCGTAACATGAGTTGCCCCTATTATCTATCTTAGGGGTGTGTGGGTGCGTGTGGGGGTGAGAGGAAACAGAATAACCGCACTACCCTCGGTGCATAGTTTGTACTGACACATCTTCCTTGTATGGACTTGTCCCCATTATCTATCTTTAGGGGGGTGTGCGGGTTTGTGTGTGTGTGGGGGGGGGACAGAATAACCGCACTACCGCGTTAGCGCGAGGTCGAGCCGGGGGGGAGGGGGGTCGGGACCCCCGTCCCCCATCCCGGTGAGGCCGAGCCAGGAACGAGCCATAGCAGGCGACGACCCGGCGTGCCGCGGCGTCGCATGCGGAGGCGAGTCCGTAACATGACTTGCCCCCATTATCTATCTTCGGGGTGTGTGGGTGCGTGTGGGGGTGAGGGGAAACAGAATAACCGCACTGCCCCTCGGTGCATAGTTTGTACTGACACATCTTCCTTGTATGGACTTGCCCCCATTATCTATATTTAGGGGGTGTGTGGGTGCGTGTGTGGGGTGGGGGGGGGGGTAGAATAACCGCACTAACGCCTGTCAAACGAGCGCACTGCCGCGTTAGCGTGAGGCCGAGCCGGGGGGAGGGTGGTCGGGACCCCCCTCCCCATCCCGGCGAGGCCAAGCCAGGAATGAGCCGTAGCAGGCGACGACGCGGCGTGCCGTGGCGTCGCATGCGAAGGCTAGTCCGTAACATGACTTGCCCCCATTATCTATCTTAGGGGTGTGTGGGTGCGTGTGGGGCGGGGGGGGGGACAGAATAACCGCACTGTCCCTTGGTGCATAGTTGTACTGACACATCTTCCTTGTATGGACTTGCCCCCATTATCTATCTTTTAGGGGGGTGTGCGGGTGCGTGTGGGGGGAGACAGAATAACCGCACTACGCCTGTCAAACAAGCGCACTGCCGCGTTAGCGCGAGGCCGAGCCGGGGGGAAGGGGGGGTCGGGACCCCCCTCCCCCATCCCGGCGAGGCCGAGCTAGGAATGAGCCGTAGCACGCGACGACGCGGCATGCCGCGGCGTCGCATGTGGAGGCGAGTCCGTAACATGACTTGCCCCCGCACCATATCGCACCGAGGGGCATAGTTGTACTGACGCATCATCCTTGTATGGACTTGCTCGCGCATCGCAGTGCACCGAGGGGCATAGTATTTGCCCCCGTTATCTTATCTTTATTTTTTGGGTGAAAACCAGCACTGTTATGAATTATTATTTCATTTGGACTTTTTGTTAATTTTTGTTGTACTGTTGTGAGTTATTATTTGTACTTTAGCTATTTGTTTTCTCCCTCTATATTATTTTTTATTGTATTTATTTTTTATTGTTTTTAATTTTTGCTATTATTTTTGGTAACTTCCCAGAGATAGTGCGCTTCCCCATGGTTCTGGGCTTTAGCCGTCGGTTTTCTCCCACTCACCTTTTAACCTCCGCTCTCCCCGTTCCGCTCCGCTCCCCTCTCCAAATCGATTCCTTCTTCGTTCCTCTCTTCTTGCAGAGAAGTTGCTTCTCCTGTTTCGCCGCGGGAGCGTTGGCCAGCGGGTTGAACCCTAGGGTTGGAGGTCTGGGTGCTCTGTTTGCTCCTTTTTGTGTGGGATTGACATCCCTTGTGTTCTCTTATGTACAGATTTTCCCTCTATTTCTTAGCTCTTGCTCTCTTGCTGTTTCAGGCTGGATTTGCTGGGGTTCCTTTGCTCTTGAACGAGTGGTTGGCGACAGTGATATTCGATTCGTGGCGGATTTTGTGTTTGCTTGTAAGAGTTTTTCTTTGTATGGCGTGCTTCTTTTTCTGAAATAGGTCAGAGCCCTAATTTTTGTTCATGTGTCTTGCAGATCTGGTTCGGCAGATTTTAGGTCTGTAGATCTCAATGGGTACATCATCCAGTCCGGACAAGTTGAATGCGGGTGATTTTTCCTTGTAATTTGGATGATGTTTTAACATATCTAGTTTTTAGGCTGTATAGGTGTGGTCGTATCGACTTTATAAGTTGCATGTTTTTTCATAGCTGTTAAATTTGCCCTGGATTGTGTGGTGTGTATAGGTTTGGCGGTTGATGTGACCTACAGACATGTTGTAGTACTTATCACCTTCTATAGTTTGAACTGTTGTCCTAGCATTTGAATAGGTTGTAGTAGTCAGTGAAGAACTGGTATGATGTTGAAAGAGTTTTCATTCTTAAGTTTTGTTGCGCTAGTGGTGGGCTCATATTGTTTTATTGGGTGCACTTGTAGTGTTCATATAGTTGAACTGAATGCTTGTTCATGTACTTTTTTGCTAATTATGATGTTGTTGCAGATGTTGGAGTGCCGGTGCCTCCTGCTTCTGAAAAATCAGAACGCTCTCAAGATCTTGTGAATGTTATTTTTGAGACACCAAATCCGTTAGAAGAACTTGCGGATGTTGCTGGTGTTTCCCTTATATTTGCTATTTTTTATCAGCCTTGAATACATTAATATGCTTAGCTACATCAGTTGTTCCTTTTGTTTGTGTCTGATGCTATGCGCTTTTTTTATCTTGTCTATGCAATGTTAATTTTGTTTTGATTTTATACGTGCATGCTTATGTTTGTTGGTTTATGCAGTTAATGACAACCATGGTGCTGCTGAGTACATTGCTGATGTTGTCAAAGATATAAATGATGGAATGTATTCTCTTAACGTTGATGATGTTGATGGCAGCTTGCAGTTGTCTGTTACTCAGTCACAGAGTGTTGATGGCATTGAGCCTATTACTCAGGCTGAGGATGTTCCTATGCAGTTACAGCTCGAGGATGAAAGGATAAGAAAGAAGAAGTGTGATTTCCAGAGGAGAAAGGAGTAGGAACAACGTCAAAAGGCTGCCTGTGTTCAACGAAGTGATCAGGATGTTGCTCAAGCTCCTGAAGGCGTAGGTGATGAAGGTGGTGACGCGGCCTTTTCAACTGTTGATGCTGGATCTCATGGAAGTGACATGCCTGTGAAGACAAACCCGATGCAAACTCGTTTGACGCAAGTGTTTACTCGTGATGCAGTTAAGGAGAAGAAAGTTGTTTTGAAGAGGAAGATGTCAGATCGAAATCCTGATGGCACATAGAGGCATAGCCCACGTGTGAAAGCTGGTTCCCAACCTGGTAATAGCAAAGCTGATGGGGATAGTGTTGCTGTGAAGATTGGTCCAAGCAAACTTGGTGGCTCCCCTGTTCGTCGTAGTCCACGGGTTTTGACAAATAAGAAGCCTTCTTCTCCTCCTCTTCGAGAGCGCTCTTTGTTGAAAGAAAATAATAAGCGTAAAGTTCATCTTGCGAAGGTGAACGAAGGTATGAAGAAGCATGCTCGTGTCGAAGCTGAAGATGTTGTATCTGAAGAAGATGATATCGAAGTTGATTCTGAAGATGAATTTGCAGTGGTACGTCTTTTGTACCGTATGTGACTGACTAGTTGTACTTGCAATGATTTAATTGTGTCTGGGCTTTTATGCTGGTCAGGCGAGGCTAGTCATTGTTTGCATCAATCGAGGGTGGTACTTATGTTGTTTCAGTAGTTGAACTTGTGCAATCTTTTCTTTTTTTGTACTTGCCTTCATATGCTTGTTTTGTTTTCTGTATTCATTTATTTACGGTGTGGCTTCTTTATTTTCATTTATAGCCTGTTAGCGTTATGAGTCCGGTTAAGCCGGTGGGACGCAATGCCGAAAAAGTTGCCTTGGATGAAGGTGACCAACGAAAATTGAACTTTGACTGTGCGATGATCGTTGGGAGAGGTTGAAGCTTGTGCTAAATTGCTTGAGAGTCGGCATGTGGCTAGGGTTCGTGCAGCTGGTTTTAGTTCTATCTTCAATTGGAGGGTGAAGTCTAACATTTCCCGCCCTCTAATGGGAGCTTTGTACCTGAGGATAGATCCTGATACGATGACTCTTGACATGGGTGAGGATAATAAGAAGCTTCGCATCACTAGCGATGGTATACAACAATTATTTGGGTTCCCTCATGGTGGTCGTTCTCCGCCAAGGCCGTCAGAGGATGGATATGACGACGCTCTGATGAAGTTAAGATCGGAGCTTGACATTAGCAGGAACATAGATATCAAGACAAAGGATTTGAGGAATAAGCTCAAGGTGCTCGTCAACGATCCTAGCAAAGATGACCTTGCTCTGAAAGTGTTCTTCATTATTGTGTTTTATGAAGGTTGTGTTGCCTGGTGCCGCCCCACGTGTTTCCAGAGAGGTAACAATGTTTGAGGGTCTTGTCTTTGAGGACATGGCCAATATGGATTATTGTCAGCTGATGGTTGATGAGCTTAGAAGGGCTGTTGTCAGGTACCAAGATGGTGTTACGATGGGGAAGGCAATCACAGGCTGTGCTATAGGGCCTGTACTAATGTACCTTGACTGCCTTATCTGTGGCAAGACTGTGGAGCCTGACATGCGAGTCCCTCGCATATGTTTCATGGATCCTGTCAAGCTTTCTGATCTGGTTGATGCGTATTTGATAAAAAAGGCAATGCAGATCCAAAGACTTGGGTGTTTGGGAAGCTTCCAGTGAGTTTTATTTCTTTCGTGTCTTACAGACCTTTTTTTATTTAGGTATAGCTTTTTTCTGCTGGAGTGAACATGTGTCCCACAGAGTTACCTGTTTAGATTTTGTCATTTCTTAAGCTTTGTGAGGTTTAGGTACGATTTTTAGTTCTGTTGTTTCATGTGTGGTTGAACTGGATATCTTTCCTAAATTATCCTGTCGGTAAATACTAATAAATTGGCACTGACTGCTAAAGATTGGCAGTCCTGTTGATTTAAATCTGTTAATATCATGTTTTATTTTTCCCTGTGTGTTGCATTGATTAATTAACTATTTTTTCCCTTGTTTGTAGTGGAAGACTCAAGAGGAGGTTGTTTTTTTCCGACAGTATAAATGGCTAGTCCTGGAGATGCCGTTGTCTTAGGTTCCCAAGTCTTCATCTCTGCATGATGAGTTGAGAGGTGGTCGTGGTGTTGAGGGTGCTGGTTATGTCCCCCCTGGCCCTAGTAATGCTAGTACTTCACAGAGGTAGGGTTTTGGTATTGATGTTGCTGTTTCTGCGTTGGAGCGCGCTGAGCATATTTTTAGAAATGCTTGTTCTGAGCTGCAAAAGGTCCCAACGACAGTTGATCGTATGAGCTGTATCAGTGGTATCCTTCCTGAAGGTCATCAATTTAACGTTGAGGAAGTAGTGGACTATATTGAGATGGAGAGAATTTTAATTGGTGATATGCATGACGGTGCTGCTGATCTAGTTCATAGCTCGGTTCATCTGTTGAACAACATGAAGCGTTTCAAAAGTATGCAAGACTCTCGCTGCAAGCCATATGAAGAAAGTGCAAAAGTTGTTATCAGGCAGATTGAGCAGGATGAGGCTGCTGCCACCGACAGCAGGGCTGGTGATGGTACTGAGGCTAATGTTCCCGATCATGAAACGAATGATGTTGGCTTGGAGCACGCTGTTGATGATGTGAGTGAGTCCTCGGTGTTTGCAATTTTTACTATGTTGTTCTGCTGTCAGTATTGTAGTTGAACTTTCTCATCTTCATCTATTTATTAATTTTTCTTCCATGCAGATTGAGCAGGATGAGGCTGCCGCCACAGATAGCAGGGCTGATGATGGTATTGAGGTTAATGTTTCTGATCACCATATGAACGATGTTGGCTTGGAGCAGCCTGTTGTTGATGTGAGTCAGTCCTCTGTGTTTGTATGTTTTTACTATGTTGTTCTGCTGTTAGTATTGTAGTTGAACTTCCTGATCTTCATCTGTTTATTAATTTTTTGTTTTGATGCAGGAGACCAGTCATAATGTTGACGCTGCTGTTGACCGTGGAGTTAATGATCCATCTACTGATAAATGCAAGGTTATTTTTTGTGTTTTAATGTGTTTATTCATATTTCTTGAATTTTCATGCGCACCAATGTGGTTTAATTCCTTGTGTTTATTGTTGCTAATAATAACATTGTTTTTTTTGTTTCATTACATATGAAATCAGGGTCCTGTTGTTGGCGACGAGCCTTGTTCGCCTGTTGGTGATGTTGCTTTTAATGTTAGCAACAGCAAGACCGATGATGTTTCTATGTATGCTTCTAAGGTTTTGTTTTTCTGTGCACCTCTCGCTAGCTTATTTTTGATTATTAGTTTTGCTCATATTATTCACTTTTTCTGAATTTTTATTTCTTCAGATGACTGATGTTGATCGTGAGGCTGTTGTTAGTGGTGGAGATGATGCTCATGGTGTTCCATTGAGTAGTGGGCGTGATGTTGGTGCCAAAGTTGTTGATGAGGATTTTGGTGCTGCTAGCATAATTGATGGCAAACCGTCTGGTGTTGGTATTGTTGGGAATGAAAATCTGTCTGATTTTGAAGATTTCCTACTGGAAAATTTCCCGCCTAGAGGGCTTGATTATGGTGATGCATTGCAAGATGCTTCTAGCATGGAGGAGGTGCCATCCGAGGATGATGATTTACTTCTATCGATTTCTTCTGGCCCCTTGACGCAGGAGGCGCTCGTGTCGTCCCAGGATTTTCTTTCCACAGACCCCGAAAGCGCAACAATATTGGTGTCCTCTCAGGATGTGCCTGTGCCATCATCAAACCCTGAAACTGGAGGCATATTGGTCACATCGCAGGAACTACCGTCGTTGTCATACACTGGTAGTGCAGGTAAGGACTTGTAAATGAGGCGAACTTCTCAATTTTGGCATTTTGGGCATATTCACTTGCAGTGCTTGAACTTATTATTTTTCTTCTTCTTCTACAAGCAGAAAGTGGAAATGTTGTTAAGGTCGATATGTTTTTCTTCGCTGTTACGAGGTTCCGCACGAATCGTGCAAAACAGTTAGTTTGGGATTTTGCCCGTATCATTTTTGTATCCTTTTCTTTCTCTCATATGACTACTGTTGTTATTGCAGTAGTTTTAAATCGTTTAATCTTTGGTGTTTTCTTAGTGACAAGCCGATGTTTCAAAATAAAGAGTGTGATGCTAGTGTTGGTTCTATTGCTAAAGCGTTTGTCCCCACTGGCATGCTCAACTCAGACAGTGCTAATGTTGTTTTATATTCTCTACATCAGAAGTACCGAGACACTGACAAGTTGATAGTTCCCAGATGGGTGACGGTGAGTATTTTACTTTTGTAGACAGGATGATAACTTGTTTTTGCCAATTTTCTAACTGTTGTTGTTCTTTTTGTACAACAGACGAAGATCCGTGATGGAAATATTGATTCCAATGTGCTAAATTGGTTTACAAGATCGTGCGCTGATGGTTTTGACCAAGTAGGTGACTTGTACTTTTTGTACTCATGAACTAGATCTGTCATGTTTTTCTTGCAAGTTTGGGAGGTGGTGGAAAGAACTTGAGCAGCCTTCTTTTAACCATGTACTTATGAATGATGTGTGCTTCTTTTGTTGAAGTTGAACTTATTGTCGCAAGGAAATTGAACCGATATGTTTGTTGCAATTTTAACTAAAGTAGCATATATTTTTTTGTAGTGTTTTGCTTACTCAATTAAAACTTATGATTATCTTATTTTTTGTTTGTACTTCAGAATTTCACTTTTCTTCTATTATTTTATTGTTTGGAGGCTGAATTTTTTGTTTCATTATGTTTTGTTAAATTCATTTTTCCTCTGTGATTTTTTTGTCAGCTTCTCTTCCCTACTTTTGATCCGTTGTCCATTACGGCTACCATGAAGCCTAGCGAAGTATCTGGGCATTGGTGCTTGATTGTTCTGAATTTGAGGTTCCGTCGTTTTGAGTGTCTTGATTCACTACGCGATGAAACCTGGAGTGATGCAGTTAGATTCTTAAGGAATATGACAGATAACATAAAGAAGGTTTGGACGGAGTCTAGCGTAGACAGGGCGAAACCATTCTCACCGGCGCATATTGATGGTTTCTCTTGCGAGTTTGTGCGGGTGCCCCAGCAGAAAAACACATGAGTATCCATTTTTAATGAGTTTTTGTTAGTTGTTTTTGTTGCTGGGAGGGTGGTGTTACTGTGTTTTTGGATTTGTGATGTACCCATTTCTTTCTTCTTTTGTTAACATGCATGATTATGGATTCTTTATGCTACAAAGTTGCAAGAGCTATCATTGCCGGGAGGATGGTGTGATTGAAATGTTAGATTACAGCCACGGAGACATTCTTGACATTAGGAAGACTTTTCTGTACACCTGCGCAACTAGCGATGTGTTTGATGTTGACTTCCGTGGTTTGTTTGGCATCGAACCCTGTACGTAATGCATGACCTTTTGTAATTTTTTGCATCTTGTACTTCTTTGATTGGTACTGTCATGATTTATGTATTTGAACTTTACCCTTGATACTTCCTTTTATTTTTTTATTTTTGTAGGTGAGTGGCTGTATCTTAATGAGCATGACTACAGGATCTTTGGCAGCCAGTTCTCGGAGCTCGAGCGCGTATCTATTGATCTTAGCCAGTGGCGTTCTCCAGAAAAGACAAGGTCTGGTGTTCTTAAGGGGCGGTTGGGAGCTCTGAAAGGTTCTACGGCTGCTTGTGCAGAGAGCCCCTCTACACCCAAGAATCCCATTGTGGAATTGATAGACAGCGATGATGATGCATTTGACAAGATTGCTAGCATGGGAAGAGTCACCAGGAGCGTTGCTGCTACCAAGGGTTTATCCCCACTTTCTAGAATAGTGGCCCGTAGAGCTGGTGGTGCTAGGAAGGATCTTGCTTTGGATTCTGGCAATGTTACAAGCACGAAGCGTGCACCGAGAGCTCCTATAAATTTTTGATCCCCTGTCCAGCAGCTTCAACCTCATAGATTCCCTCACCTGGACAAGGCTCGCAAGTTGTATAATCTGTTGCTTAGCGATGAAGCATGTGAGAAGTATGCCGAGTGAGTATCCCTCATTATGTTTCCTCTTCTTTTCCTCTTTTCTTTGTAACTGCTAGATAGATATGACCTGAACTGTTACTTTTTATACAACTTGAACTGCTATGAATGCCTTATCTTTGCTTCCCCTGCTTTTTGTTCTTGTCCGTGCTGCAGCAATACATTCTCAATGATACCTCAGCCTGACGATAGCGTAACCAGCTTCACTGGGAAACGCATATGGGAAGTTTTTGCACCTGGGAAAATGATGGAGGGTGATGTAATGGACTTCCTTATTGATGATTGGAAGAAAGATCCCGATAGAAATGTTGATTTTGCGTCTGGGAAAAGGGTATTGCTGAGTCCATATTTCATCACGGTAACCAATCAGATCGTTTGTTTCTCTTAGACAAGAACGCCTTTTTGTTTTACGAGTTTTGATTATACCTTGCTTTGTTTATCCTTTTCCCCTTTCTATTTCTTTTTTGGCTTTTTTTGCAGGTTGTGCTTGACTCTATGTTTTATGGTGATGAAAATAAAGAGTTTAATGTGAAGAGTGCAGCGAGAGATTTCAAGAGCTATGTTAAAGATAATGAAGACTTGCTCAGTGCCGACCTTGTGAGATCTACTAGCTGATCTTTTGTTTTATTTGTTTGTTGTCATGCTGGTTTTTATTTTGAATATATAACATCTCTTTTTTGGTCATCTGTTTTTAGATCATGATGCCTCTATTCAAGCCTATGGTTTTACCAAAGGATAAGAAAGTGAACCAGTTTTCCTTATATGTCATGAATCGGTACCGAAGTAGCCTCAACATCCTTGACTCTTTACCTTATCCGAAGAACCATCATCCTTCAAAGAACACCTATCATAAAGACTGTGAGAAGATTGTGAGTGACATTTATTATCTGTACTGGATTAATTTTTCTGCATCTTTGTTTCTGCTTTTTTCTTAGACCTGAAAATGTGTGGTTTCTTTTCTTTTCTTACAGATCTCCAGGATGGTCCAAGTAATGAAGGATGTGTATGGTGATGCTCAGTACAATGCGAGCAAGCAGGCCAAATGGGAGCTTTTTGCAATGAAACCAACGTTTGTGAAGGTTCCACTTCACGGAGCGAATGAATGTGGCCATTATACTCTGAAGTATGCAGGATCCTATGATGGTGAAAAGATCGTTGGGAGCATTCGAGATAAAGCTGTGGGTTCTAGTTGAGCTTTTCACTTTTCCGTGTTTGGCTAATTGTGTGTTCTTCTTTTTAATGTCTCATGATTTTTGGTAATTTGTTTCATTGTTTTGCATCCTCATATAGTTGATTGGAAGGCTGAGGATTTGTATAGAGTTGTGTTCAACCGGAATAACCAGCTTCTAGTGACGGAACTTCCCAAGGAGTTTCAGCCTTTGGCTTCTGGCGCATAGAAGAAATGGTCATCATTAGCGTAGTGAAATGTGTAGTTGTGTGATATATCTCTTGAAAGCATTGTAGGCTTTGATTGGTAGTGTTTTGGATGTCTTTGATTTTTGGTAGTTGTGTGATATATCACTTGTGTATGTTTCATTGGGAATTCATTCTGGTTAAGTTCTATTTTTTCTACAGAAGTCTTGTAAACTAGTTGAACTGAAAACACGTCTTCCCAAGTTCATTACGAGTTGTTGCTGGGAAAAGTGAGATTTATCATTTATTTTCATCTGTCCCAACCTAGGTTGGACCTTTATAGTTTCCGTACCCTCTTTTTCCTATACTTATAGTATAGTTATGTTAGTACTGAATTGTAATGTCGTTCACCGTTAGGCTTTTAAAATATTGGTGTCACGATGGCACTTGTGGATCTAGCGTGAGTGGAGTGACACTTCCTGGTTATGTAGAACTGATTTCATATAATGTATTATAACTGAATTTTTTTTGTGATTGAAATTATTTATGACCAAGTAGCTACATCATCTCTAGCCAGATTTTATTCAAGTATAAAAAATTTAGCAAGATTTGAGAGCTAATTTTTTTTGAACTTCTTGAATTGTAGTAGTTGAACTTCATAGTAAAATTTAAGTACTGTTTTAAATTAGCTACATTTAAATATGTCTCCGGGGGGGACCTATTTTCTAGGCTGTGGTTCTTCTCAAGGCAATGTTTTGTATGATCATAGTACTTGCCTTACAGACTAAGTTGTACTGACATTTCAGTTGTACTATTAGTGTTATTCTTGAGTGTGTCAATGTTTTATGGAATGTGAACTGAAGCTTCCCGTTCCTTTTTATATTTTTGTAGAAGGAATGTACCGTTTTGTTCAAGTGTACCAGAACTCTCAGTCTAGCATGCTAGTGGCTTGGAAATGTGTACTGATTGTTCTTTGCTTCTCCTGTTGCAGTACTTAGTAAATTTCTAACTACTATTAGCACGATGATGTTAGTAGTCCTCGGCTGAAACTTAGTCTTTTCAGTGTTCTTCTGAAACTAAAAACTGATTTTTCTTAGTGTGATAGTACTATCGTAAATGTCTAAGCTGTACTGAGCGTCCAATTCTACTATTTTGCTGGTGTCCTTAGTTAGTCTGCCACTGTTTTTGTTTTTTTTTTGTGTGAAAATATCCATGTATGATTTTTTGTTTCTGCATGACTAGTTTCAAATTCAACGAACTTCAACTTCAAATGATGGATGAACAAAAATAGGAAGCTAGCAAACTTGTTGACTAACATAAGCAAACGATGTACATGATAGAAATAGGCAAACTTGTTCAAACCCTGACACACATAACATAAGGTAGCTGGTTCAACATAACGAAAGCGAACTACAAATCCGAAACAACAATATTAAGGACAGGCAGAAGTGTGAGCAACACGAATACAGACTTTCATGCATGCTCATCCCGCGAAGTTGCAGTGGTAGTAGGGGCCAGCTTCCTGCTCTTTTGAAATACCCCAACCTGTCACGATGTTGTCGATTGTCTTCCATGACTTGTACGTGGCGTACGCATCTATTCCTGCGTACGTGATGAGGTTGTCTGGCAGCGGGCTGGTCCCCCACTTTTTGTGGTCTTCCTTCTTCTCGATCTTCTTCTTCATGCCTTTGTAGAATGGGTGGATGACGCCGCCTGCTACATCAGCCAAGGAGTCGAAATATTTGCTGGTGTGTGGATCTTTCCACTTGCGCTGCACGTCGATGAAGTTGTTGGGGTTGATCTCCAAACCAGACTTGTTCAACATCCGCTTGTCGCCTCCAATGTTGAAACCGACAAATGTGTACAATTTCTCCTCTCGCAGGAACTGTTTGAGGTGCTTGGGCCTGCAAGGGGGGAGACACACATTGAAGGTTAGTGTTCTTTTTTGAAGATTTAATTCTTCTATTTTTTGGTTTTGAAAGTGATAATCCATGAGGTAGATGCTTATATAGTATATGTCATGGATGAATGTAGTCCAGAAACTAGTACACAAAGTCCTGAAATTAAATTCAATTACACCATGTTATTTTTCTTTTTTGCTGTCTTCAGTGCTTCACCAAATTCAAGAATCATTTTATCAGATTCAATGATATATGTGCTGCTTGATTCAAGTTTAGTTTTCTTTTTGGTTGAATAAAAGACCTATACCAGTGCTTGATACATCTGTGTGCATAAATTCTATATCAAGTTCAGAAATTAATTTGAGAAACATGTGCATCAAGATATGGACCTATACCACTTCACCAAACATCTTTTAATACATCAATTCTATATAACTATACTAGTGCATCAAGATCAGAATGTATGCTAGAACATCAAGTTCAGAAATTAATTTGGTGCATCAAGTTTAGAATTCTATAAACATTTTTTTAGATGCTAATCTGGTGAAACAATCCACTTCACAGTTTTAGAATTTGCATGTAAGTTGAGAAACATGTACTCGTGCATACACTTCACAAAGTATAGTAGTTCATCTAGTTGGAAAACTAGTTTAATGAAGTTTTTAGTGAGTAGTACTAGTACAACATATGAATGAACAGTAGTATGGGTTACCATTTTGTGGCTGCTGCAATGTGGTAAACCAAGCAGAGTTCCTCGACGCACAACTGCAGGACTGCCGCCATCTGTGGAGGTTCATCATCCCTGGTGAACTCCACATCAACTCCGATGAAGCTCGGATACAAGCCGCCGCCCTTCATCCTGAGCCTACTCATCACCTCGTCGACCTTGTCTAGTTCGCTGGTGCAGACGATCTCCAGCGTCTCTTTGCCGTGGAGCTCAACCCCTGTGAGGGTTCTCGTGTACTCGCGCTTCTCACCGGGGACGTGAACGTCGACGAGGTCGTTGCTCTTGTCCGACGGCTCGCCATGATGACGCTTGGCGGATGGTTCCTCCGCCATCGCCTTCCCGTGGCGACTGTGGGCTTGGGAGAGAGAAGTTTGTGGTTTGTGTGTGGTGGAGATTGAAGCGGCAATGGTGGTTTCTGGGAATAAGGCAGAGATGGAAGACGATGGGGGTATTTTGCAGTGCGTCGACAGGGATGTGTGGGAGGCGGTTCGTCATGGGCGTGGGTGTGGCGGTCGTGGGGGTGCCCGTTTGCAGTCCCTTGTGGCAACCGCTCAGTGGGTGGCGCGGGTGGTGGCCTTGAAGAAGCAATAGTCCAATTCAAATGGTTTTACTGCTACACTGACTTATCTTGTCAAGTTGTACTTATGACCTGCTAAATCCCACTTGCATATCTCAGGGGTGGTGATGACGGCATTTTGGAGCTCTGAAAGGTTCTACGGCTGCTTGTGCAGAGAGCCCCTCTACACCCAAGAATCCCATTGTGGAATTGATAGACAGCGATGATGATGCGTTTGACAAGATTGCTGGCATGGGAAGAGTCACCAGGAGCGTTGCTGCTGCCAAGGGTTTATCCCCCACTTGCTAGAATAGTGGCCCGTAGAGCTGGTGGTGCTAGGAAGGATCTTGCTTTGGATTCTGGCAGTGTTACAAGCACAAAGCATGCACCCAGAGCTCCTATGAATTTCTGCTCCCCTGTGCAGCAGCTTCAGCCTCATAGATTCCCTCACTTGGACAAGGCTCGCAAGTTGTATAATCTGTTGCTTAGCGATAAAGCATGTGAGAAGTATGCCGAGTGAGTATCCCTCATTATGTTTCCTCTTCTTTTCCTCTTTTGTTTGTAACTGCTAGATAGATATGACCTGAACTGTTACTTTTTATACAACTTGAACTGCTATGAATGCCTTATCTTTGCTTCCCCTGCTTTTTTTTCTTGTCCGTGCTGCAGCAATACATTCTCAATGATACCTCAGCCTGATGATAGCGTAACTAGCTTCACTGGGAAACACATATGGGAAGTTTTTGCACCTGGGAAAATGATGGAGGGTGATGTAATGGACTTCCTTAGTGATGATTGGAAGAAAGATCCCGATAGAAATGTTGATTTTGCATCTGGGAAGAGGATATTGCTGAGTCCATATTTCATCACGGTAACCAATCAGATCATTTGTTTCTCTTAGACAAGAACGCCTTTTTTGTTTTATGAGTTTTGATAATACCTTGCTTTGTTTATCCTTTTCCCCTGTCTATTTCTTTTTTGGCTTTTTTTGCAGGTTGTGCTTGACTCTACGTTTCATGGTGATGAAAATAAAGAGTTTAATGTGAAGAGTGCAGCGAGAGATTTCAAGAGCTATGTTAAAGATAATGAAGACTTGCTCAGTGCCGACCTTGTGAGATCTACTAGCTGATTTTTTGTTTTATTTGTTTGTTGTCATGCTGGTTTTTATTTTGAATATTTAACATCTCTTTTTTTGGTCATCTGTTTTTAGATCATGATGCCTCTATTCAAGCCTATGGTTTACCGAAGGATAAGAAATTGAACCACTTTCCTTATATGTCATACCGAAGTAGCATCGACATCCTTGACTCTTTACCTTAATTTTTCTGCATCTTTGTTTTTGCTTTTTTCTTAGACCTGAAAATGTGTGGTTTCTTTTCTTTTCTTACAGATCTCCAGGATGGTCCAAGTAATGAAGGATGTGTATGGTGATGCTCAGTACAATGCGAGCAAGCAGCCCAAATGGGAGCTTTTTGCAAAGAAACCAACGTTTGCGAAGGTTCCACTTCAAGGGGCGAATGAATGTGGCCATTATACTCTGAAGTATGCAGGATCCTATGATGGTGAAAAGATCGTTGGGAGCATTCGAGATAAAGCTGTGGGTTCTAGTTGAGCTTTTCACTTTTCCGTGTTTGGCTGATTGTGTGTTCTCCTTTTTAATGTGTCACGATTTTTGATAATTTGTTTCATTGTTTTGCATCCTCGTATTGTTGATTGGAAGGCTGAGGATCTGTATAGAGTTGTGTTCAATCGGAATAACCAGCTTCTAGTGACGGAACTTCCCAAGGAATTTCAGCCTTTGGCTCCTGGTGCATAGAATAAATGGTCATCATTCGCGTAGTGAAATGGATAGTTGTGTGATATATCTCTTGAAAGCATTGTAGGCTTTGATTGGTAGTGTTTTGGATGTCTTTGATTTTTGATAGTTGTGTGATATATCACTTGTGTATGTTTCATTGGGAATTCATTCTGGTTAAGTTCTATTTTTTCTACTGAAGTCTTGTAAACTAGTTGAACTGAAAACACGTCTTCCCAAGTTCATTACGAGTTGTTGTTGGGAAAAGTGAGATTTATCATTTATTTTCATCTGTCCCAACCTAGGTTGGACCTTTATAGTTTCCGTACCCTCTTTTTCCTATACTTATAGTATAGTTATGTTAGTACTAAATTGTAATGTTGTTCACCGTTAGGCTTTTAAAATTTTGGTGTCAGGATGGCACTTGTGGATCTAGCGTGAGTGGAGTGACGCTTCCTTGTTATGTAGAACTGATTTCATATAATGTATTTGAACTAAAGTTTTTTTTGTGATTGAAATTATTTACGACCAAGTAGCTACATCATCTCTAGCCAGATTTTATTCAAGTATAAGAAATTTAGCAAGATTTGAGAGCCAATTTTTTGTTTGAACTTCTTGAATTGTAGTAGTTGAACTTCATAGTAAAATTTAAGTACTGGTTTAAATTAGCTACATTTAAATATGTCTCCGGGGGGACCTATTTTCTAGGCTGTGGTTCTTCTCAAGGCAATGTTTTGTATGATCATAGTACTTGCCTTACAGACTAAGTTGTACTGACATTTCAGTTGTACTATTAGTGTAATTCTTGAGTGTGTCAATGTTTTATGGAATGTGAACTGAAGCTTCCCATTCCTTTTTATATTTTTGTAGAATGAATGTACCGTTTTGTTCAAGTGTACCAGAACTCTCAGTCTAGCATGCTAGTGGCTTGGAAATGTGTACTGATTGTTCTTTGCTTCTCCTATTGCAGTACTTAGTAAATTTCTAACTACTATTAGCACGATGATGTTTGTAGTCCTCGGCTGAAACTTAGTCTTTTCAGTGTTCTTCTGAAACTAAAAACTGATTTTTCTTAGTGTGATAGTACTATCGTAAATGTCTAAGCTGTACTGAGCGTCCAATTCTACTATTTTGCTGGTGTCCTTAGTTAGTCTGCCACTGTTTTTGTTTTTTTGTGTGAAAATATCCATGTATGATTTTTTGTTTCTGCATGACTAGTTCCAACTTCAACCTACTTCAACTTCAAAAGATGGATGAACAAAAATAGGAAGCTAGCAAACTTGTTAACTGACATAAGCAAATGATGTACATGATAGAAATAGGCAAACTTGTTCAAACCCTGACACACATAACATAAGGTAGCTGGTTCAACATAACGAAAGCGAAATACAAATCTGAAACAACAATATTAAGGACATGCAGAAGTGCGAGCAACACGAATACATAGTTTGAACAATATTAAGGATAGGCAGAAGTGTCTGGTTCGCTGGTGTAGACGATCTCCAGCGTCTCTTTGCCGTGGAACTCAACCCCTGTGAGGGTTCTCGTGTACTCGCGCTTCTCACCGGGGACGTGAACATCGACGAGGTCGCTGCTCTTGTCCGACGGCTCGCCATGATGACGCTTGGCGGATGGTTCCTCCGCCATCGCCTTCCCGCGGCGACTGTGGGCTTGGGAGAGAAAAGTTTTTGGTTTGTGTGTGGTGGAGATTGAAGCGGCAATGCTGGTTTCTGGGAATGAGGCAGAGATGGAAGACGATGGGGGTATTTTGCAGTGTGTCGACGGGGATGTGTGGGAGGCGGTTCGTCATGGGCGTGGGTGTGGTGGTCGTGGGGGTGCACGTTTGCAGTCCCTTGTGGCAACCGCTCAGTGGGTGGTGCGGGTGGTGGCCTTGAAGAAGCAATAGTCCAATTCAAATGGTTTTACTGCTACACTGACTTATCTTGTCAAGTTGTACTTATGACCTGCTAAATCCCACTTGCATATCTCAGGGGTGGTGATGACGACATTTTGGAGCTCTGAAAGGTTCTACGGCTGCTTGTGCAGAGAGCCCCTCTACACCCAGGAATCCCATTGTGGAATTGATAGACAGCGATGATGATGCATTTGACAAGATTGCTGGCATGGGAAGAGTCACCAGGAGCGTTGCTGCTGCCAAGGGTTTATCCCCACTTGCTAGAATAGTGGCCCGTAGAGCTGGTGGTGCTAGGAAGGATCTTGCTTTGGATTCTGGCAGTGTTACAAGCACAAAGCATGCACCCAGAGCTCCTATGAATTTTTGCTCCCCTGTGCAGCAGCTTCAGCCTCATAGATTCCCTCACCTGGACAAGGCTCGCAAGTTGTATAATCTGTTGCTTAGCGATAAAGCATGTGAGAAGTATGCCGAGTGAGTATCCCTCATTATGTTTCCTCTTCTTTTCCTCTTTTGTTTGTAACTGCTACATAGATATGACTTGAACTGTTACTTTTTATACAACTTGAACTGCTATGAATGCCTTATCTTTGCTTCCCCTGCTTTTTTTTCTTGTTCGTGCTACAGCAATACAGTCTCAATGATACCTCAGCCTAATGATAGCGTAACCAGCTTCACTGGGAAACACATATGGGAAGTTTTTGCACCTGGGAAAATGATGGAGGGTGATGTAATGGACTTCTTTATTGATGATTGGAAGAAAGATCCCGATAGAAATGTTGATTTTGCGTCTGGGAAAAGGATATTGCTGAGTCCATATTTCATCACGGTAACCAATCAGTTCGTTTGTTTCTCTTAGACAAGAACGCCTTTTTTGTTTTCCGAGTTTTAATAATACCTTGCTTTGTTTATCCTTTTCCCCTGTCTATTTCTTTTTTGGCTTTTTTTTGCAAGTTGTGCTTCACTCTACGTTTTATGGTGATGAAAATAAAGAGTTTAATGTGAAGAGTGCAGCGAGAGATTTCAAGAGCTATGTTAAAGATAATGAAGACTTGCTCAGTGCCGACCTTGTGAGATCTACTAGCTGATTTTTTGTTTTATTTGTTTGTTGTCATGCTGGTTTTTATTTTGAATATTTAACATCTATTTTTTTGGTCATCTGTTTTCAGATCATGATGCCTCTATTCAAGCCTATGGTTTTACCAAAGGATAAGAAAGTGAACCACTTTTCCTTATATGTCATGAATCAGTACCGAAGTAGCATCGACATCCTTGACTCTTTACCTTATCCGAAGAACCATCATCCTTCAAAGAACACCTATCATAAAGACTGCGAGAAGATTGTGAGTGACATTTATTATCTGTACTGGATTAATTTTTCTGCATCTTTGTTTCTGCTTTTTTCTTAGACCTGAAAATGTGTGGTTTCTTTTCTTTTCTTACAGATCTCCAGGATGGTCCAAGTAATGAAGGATGTGTATGGTGATGCTCAGTACAATGCGAGCAAGCAGCCCAAATGGGAGCTTTTTGCCAAAAAAACCAACGTTTGTGAAGGTTCCACTTCAAGGGGCGAATGAATGTGGCCATTATACTCTGAAGTATGCAGGATCCTATGATGGTGAAAAGATCGTTGGGAGCATTCGAGATAAAGCTGTGGGTTCTAGTTGAGCTTTTCACTTTTCCGTGTTTGGCTGATTGTGTGTTCTTCTTTTTAATGTGTCATGATTTTTGATAATTTGTTTCATTGTTTTGCATCCTCATACTGTTGATTGGAAGGCTGAGGATCTGTATAGAGTTGTGTTCAATCGGAATAACCAGCTTCTGGTGACGGAACTTCCCAAGGAGTTTCAGCCTTTGGCTCCTGGTGCATAGAAGAAATGGTCATCATTCGCGTAGTGAAATGGATAGTCGTGTGATATATCTCTTGAAAGCATGTAGGCTTTGATTGGTAGTGTTTTGGATGTCTTTGATTTTTGATAGTTGTGTGATATATCACTTGTGTATGTTTCATTGGGAATTCATTCTGGTTAAGTTCTATTTTTTCTACTGAAGTCTTGTAAACTAGTTGAACTGAAAACACGTCTTCCCAAGTTCATTACGAGTTGTGTTGGGAAAAGTGAGATTTATCATTTATTTTCATCTGTCCCAACCTAGGTTGGACCTTTATAGTTTCCGTACCCTCTTTTTCCTATACTTATAGTATAGTTATGTTAGTACTGAATTGTAATGTCGTTCACCGTTAGGCTTTTAAAATTTTGGTGTCAGGATGGCACTTGTGGATCTAGCGTGAGTGGAGTGACGCTTCCTTGTTATGTAGAACTGATTTCATATAATGTATTAGAACTAAAGTTTTTTTGTGATTGAAATTATTTACGACCAAGTAGCTACATCATATCTAGCCAGATTTTATTCAAGTATAAGAAATTTAGCAAGATTTGAGAGCCAATTTTTTGTTTGAACTTCTTGAATTGTAGTAGTTGAACTTCATAGTAAAATTTAAGTACTGGTTTAAATTAGCTACATTTAAATATGTCTCCGGTGGGGACCTATTTTCTAGGCTGTGGTTCTTCTCAAGGCAATGTTTTGTATGATCATAGTACTTGCCTTACAGACTAAGTTGTACTGACATTTCAGTTGTACTATTAGTGTAATTCTTGAGTGTGTCAATGTTTTATGGAATGTGAACTGAAGCTTCCCGTTCCTTTTTATATTTTTGTAGAATGAATGTACCGTTTTGTTCAAGTGTACCAGAACTCTCAGTCTAGCATGCTAGTGGCTTGGAAATGTGTACTGATTGTTCTTTGCTTCTCCTATTGCAGTACTTAGTAAATTTCTAACTACTATTAGCACGATGCTGTTAGTAGTCCTCGGCTGAAACTTAGTCTTTTTAGTGTTCTTCTGAAACTAAAAACTGAATTTTCTTAGTGTGATAGTACTATCGTAAATGTCTAAGCTGTACTGAGCGTCCAATTCTACTATTTTGCTGGTGTCCTTAGTTAGTCTGCCACTGTTTTTGTTTTTTTGTGTGAAAATATCCATGTATGATTTTTTGTTTCTGCATGACTAGTTCCAACTTCAACCTACTTCAACTTCAAAAGATGGATGAACAAAAATAGGAAGCTAGCAAACTTGTTAACTGACATAAGCAAATGATGTACATGATAGAAATAGGCAAACTTGTTCAAACCCTGACACACATAACATAAGGTAGCTGGTTCAACATAACGAAAGCGAAATACAAATCTGAAACAACAATATTAAGGACATGCAGAAGTGCGAGCAACACGAATACATAGTTTGAACAATATTAAGGATAGGCAGAAGTGTCTGGTTCGCTGGTGTAGACGATCTCCAGCGTCTCTTTGCCGTGGAACTCAACCCCTGTGAGGGTTCTCGTGTACTCGCGCTTCTCACCGGGGACGTGAACATCGACGAGGTCGCTGCTCTTGTCCGACGGCTCGCCATGATGACGCTTGGCGGATGGTTCCTCCGCCATCACCTTCCCGCGGCGACTGTGGGCTTGGGAGAGAAAATTTTTTGGTTTGTGTGTGGTGGAGATTGAAGCGGCAATGCTGGTTTCTGGGAATGAGGCAGAGATGGAAGACGATGGGGGTATTTTGCAGTGTGTCGACGGGGATGTGTGGGAGGCGGTTCGTCATGGGCGTGGGTGTGGTGGTCGTGGGGGTGCACGTTTGCAGTCCCTTGTGGCAACCGCTCAGTGGGTGGTGCGGGTGGTGGCCTTGAAGAAGCAATAGTCCAATTCAAATGGTTTTACTGCTACACTGACTTATCTTGTCAAGTTGTACTTATGACCTGCTAAATCCCACTTGCATATCTCAGGGGTGGTGATGACGACATTTTGGAGCTCTGAAAGGTTCTACGGCTGCTTGTGCAGAGAGCCCCTCTACACCCAGGAATCCCATTGTGGAATTGATAGACAGCGATGATGATGCATTTGACAAGATTGCTGGCATGGGAAGAGTCACCAGGAGCGTTGCTGCTGCCAAGGGTTTATCCCCACTTGCTAGAATAGTGGCCCGTAGAGCTGGTGGTGCTAGGAAGGATCTTGCTTAGCGATAAAGGCTCGCAAGTTGGACAACATTATCCCCACTTGGACAAGGCTCGCAAGTTGTATAATCTGTTGCTTAGCGATAAAGCTTGTGAGAAGTATGCCGAGTGAGTATCCCTCATTATGTTTCCTCTTCTTTTCCTCTTTTGTTTGTAACTGCTAGATAGATATGACCTGAACTGTTACTTTTTATACAACTTGAACTGCTATGAATGCCTTATCTTTGCTTCCCCTGCTTTTTTTTCTTGTCCGTGCTGCAGCAATACATTCTCAATGATACCTCAGCCTGATGATAGCGTAACTAGCTTCACTGGGAAACACATATGGGAAGTTTTTGCACCTGGGAAAATGATGGAGGGTGATGTAATGGACTTCCTTAGTGATGATTGGAAGAAAGATCCCGATAGAAATGTTGATTTTGCATCTGGGAAGAGGATATTGCTGAGTCCATATTTCATCACGGTAACCAATCAGATCATTTGTTTCTCTTAGACAAGAACGCCTTTTTTGTTTTATGAGTTTTGATAATACCTTGCTTTGTTTATCCTTTTCCCCTGTCTATTTCTTTTTTGGCTTTTTTTGCAGGTTGTGCTTGACTCTACGTTTCATGGTGATGAAAATAAAGAGTTTAATGTGAAGAGTGCAGCGAGAGATTTCAAGAGCTATGTTAAAGATAATGAAGACTTGCTCAGTGCCGACCTTGTGAGATCTACTAGCTGATTTTTTGTTTTATTTGTTTGTTGTCATGCTGGTTTTATTTTGAATATTTAACATCTCTTTTTTTGGTCATCTGTTTTTAGATCATGATGCCTCTATTCAAGCCTATGGTTTACCGAAGGATAAGAAATTGAACCACTTTCCTTATATGTCATACCGAAGTAGCATCGACATCCTTGACTCTTTACCTTAATTTTTCTGCATCTTTGTTTTTGCTTTTTTCTTAGACCTGAAAATGTGTGGTTTCTTTTCTTTTCTTACAGATCTCCAGGATGGTCCAAGTAATGAAGGATGTGTATGGTGATGCTCAGTACAATGCGAGCAAGCAGCCCAAATGGGAGCTTTTTGCAAAGAAACCAACGTTTGCGAAGGTTCCACTTCAAGGGGCGAATGAATGTGGCCATTATACTCTGAAGTATGCAGGATCCTATGATGGTGAAAAGATCGTTGGGAGCATTCGAGATAAAGCTGTGGGTTCTAGTTGAGCTTTTCACTTTTCCGTGTTTGGCTGATTGTGTGTTCTCCTTTTTAATGTGTCACGATTTTTGATAATTTGTTTCATTGTTTTGCATCCTCGTATTGTTGATTGGAAGGCTGAGGATCTGTATAGAGTTGTGTTCAATCGGAATAACCAGCTTCTAGTGACGGAACTTCCCAAGGAATTTCAGCCTTTGGCTCCTGGTGCATAGAATAAATGGTCATCATTCGCGTAGTGAAATGGATAGTTGTGTGATATATCTCTTGAAAGCATTGTAGGCTTTGATTGGTAGTGTTTTGGATGTCTTTGATTTTTGATAGTTGTGTGATATATCACTTGTGTATGTTTCATTGGGAATTCATTCTGGTTAAGTTCTATTTTTTCTACTGAAGTCTTGTAAACTAGTTGAACTGAAAACACGTCTTCCCAAGTTCATTACGAGTTGTTGTTGGGAAAAGTGAGATTTATCATTTATTTTCATCTGTCCCAACCTAGGTTGGACCTTTATAGTTTCCGTACCCTCTTTTTCCTATACTTATAGTATAGTTATGTTAGTACTAAATTGTAATGTTGTTCACCGTTAGGCTTTTAAAATTTTTGTGTCAGGATGGCACTTGTGGATCTAGCGTGAGTGGAGTGACGCTTCCTTGTTATGTAGAACTGATTTCATATAATGTATTTGAACTAAAGTTTTTTTTGTGATTGAAATTATTTACGACCAAGTAGCTACATCATCTCTAGCCAGATTTTATTCAAGTATAAGAAATTTAGCAAGATTTGAGAGCCAATTTTTTGTTTGAACTTCTTGAATTCTAGTAGTTGAACTTCATAGTAAAATTTAAGTACTGGTTTAAATTAGCTACATTTAAATATGTCTCCGGGGGGACCTATTTTCTAGGCTGTGGTTCTTCTCAAGGCAATGTTTTGTATGATCATAGTACTTGCCTTACAGACTAAGTTGTACTGACATTTCAGTTGTACTATTAGTGTAATTCTTGAGTGTGTCAATGTTTTATGGAATGTGAACTGAAGCTTCCCATTCCTTTTTATATTTTTGTAGAATGAATGTACCGTTTTGTTCAAGTGTACCAGAACTCTCAGTCTAGCATGCTAGTGGCTTGGAAATGTGTACTGATTGTTCTTTGCTTCTCCTATTGCAGTACTTAGTAAATTTCTAACTACTATTAGCACGATGATGTTTGTAGTCCTCGGCTGAAACTTAGTCTTTTCAGTGTTCTTCTGAAACTAAAAACTGATTTTTCTTAGTGTGATAGTACTATCGTAAATGTCTAAGCTGTACTGAGCGTCCAATTCTACTATTTTGCTGGTGTCCTTAGTTAGTCTGCCACTGTTTTTGTTTTTTTGTGTGAAAATATCCATGTATGATTTTTTGTTTCTGCATGACTAGTTCCAACTTCAACCTACTTCAACTTCAAAAGATGGATGAACAAAAATAGGAAGCTAGCAAACTTGTTAACTGACATAAGCAAATGATGTACATGATAGAAATAGGCAAACTTGTTCAAACCCTGACACACATAACATAAGGTAGCTGGTTCAACATAACGAAAGCGAAATACAAATCTGAAACAACAATATTAAGGACATGCAGAAGTGTGAGCAACACGAATACATAGTTTGAACAATATTAAGGATAGGCAGAAGTGTCTGGTTCGCTGGTGTAGACGATCTCCAGCGTCTCTTTGCCGTGGAACTCAACCCCTGTGAGGGTTCTCGTGTACTCGCGCTTCTCACCGGGGACGTGAACATCGACGAGGTCGCTGCTCTTGTCCGACGGCTCGCCATGATGACGCTTGGCGGATGGTTCCTCCGCCATCGCCTTCCCGCGGCGACTGTGGGCTTGGGAGAGAAAAGTTTTTGGTTTGTGTGTGGTGGAGATTGAAGCGGCAATGCTGGTTTCTGGGAATGAGGCAGAGATGGAAGACGATGGGGGTATTTTGCAGTGTGTCGACGGGGATGTGTGGGAGGCGGTTCGTCATGGGCGTGGGTGTGGTGGTCGTGGGGGTGCACGTTTGCAGTCCCTTGTGGCAACCGCTCAGTGGGTGGTGCGGGTGGTGGCCTTGAAGAAGCAATAGTCCAATTCAAATGGTTTTACTGCTACACTGACTTATCTTGTCAAGTTGTACTTATGACCTGCTAAATCCCACTTGCATATCTCAGGGGTGGTGATGACGACATTTTGGAGCTCTGAAAGGTTCTACGGCTGCTTGTGCAGAGAGCCCCTCTACACCCAGGAATCCCATTGTGGAATTGATAGACAGCGATGATGATGCATTTGACAAGATTGCTGGCATGGGAAGAGTCACCAGGAGCGTTGCTGCTGCCAAGGGTTTATCCCCACTTGCTAGAATAGTGGCCCGTAGAGCTGGTGGTGCTAGGAAGGATCTTGCTTTGGATTCTGGCAGTGTTACAAGCACAAAGCATGCACCCAGAGCTCCTATGAATTTTTGCTCCCCTGTGCAGCAGCTTCAGCCTCATAGATTCCCTCACCTGGACAAGGCTCGCAAGTTGTATAATCTGTTGCTTAGCGATAAAGCATGTGAGAAGTATGCCGAGTGAGTATCCCTCATTATGTTTCCTCTTCTTTTCCTCTTTTGTTTGTAACTGCTACATAGATATGACTTGAACTGTTACTTTTTATACAACTTGAACTGCTATGAATGCCTTATCTTTGCTTCCCCTGCTTTTTTTTCTTGTTCGTGCTACAGCAATACAGTCTCAATGATACCTCAGCCTAATGATAGCGTAACCAGCTTCACTGGGAAACACATATGGGAAGTTTTTGCACCTGGGAAAATGATGGAGGGTGATGTAATGGACTTCTTTATTGATGATTGGAAGAAAGATCCCGATAGAAATGTTGATTTTGCGTCTGGGAAAAGGATATTGCTGAGTCCATATTTCATCACGGTAACCAATCAGTTCGTTTGTTTCTCTTAGACAAGAACGCCTTTTTTGTTTTCCGAGTTTTAATAATACCTTGCTTTGTTTATCCTTTTCCCCTGTCTATTTCTTTTTTGGCTTTTTTTTGCAAGTTGTGCTTCACTCTACGTTTTATGGTGATGAAAATAAAGAGTTTAATGTGAAGAGTGCAGCGAGAGATTTCAAGAGCTATGTTAAAGATAATGAAGACTTGCTCAGTGCCGACCTTGTGAGATCTACTAGCTGATTTTTTGTTTTATTTGTTTGTTGTCATGCTGGTTTTTATTTTGAATATTTAACATCTATTTTTTTGGTCATCTGTTTTCAGATCATGATGCCTCTATTCAAGCCTATGGTTTTACCAAAGGATAAGAAAGTGAACCACTTTTCCTTATATGTCATGAATCAGTACCGAAGTAGCATCGACATCCTTGACTCTTTACCTTATCCGAAGAACCATCATCCTTCAAAGAACACCTATCATAAAGACTGCGAGAAGATTGTGAGTGACATTTATTATCTGTAATGGATTAATTTTTCTGCATCTTTGTTTCTGCTTTTTTCTTAGACCTGAAAATGTGTGGTTTCTTTTCTTTTCTTACAGATCTCCAGGATGGTCCAAGTAATGAAGGATGTGTATGGTGATGCTCAGTACAATGCGAGCAAGCAGCCCAAATGGGAGCTTTTTGCCAAAAAACCAACGTTTGTGAAGGTTCCACTTCAAGGGGCGAATGAATGTGGCCATTATACTCTGAAGTATGCAGGATCCTATGATGGTGAAAAGATCGTTGGGAGCATTCGAGATAAAGCTGTGGGTTCTAGTTGAGCTTTTCACTTTTCCGTGTTTGGCTGATTGTGTGTTCTTCTTTTTAATGTGTCATGATTTTTGATAATTTGTTTCATTGTTTTGCATCCTCATACTGTTGATTGGAAGGCTGAGGATCTGTATAGAGTTGTGTTCAATCGGAATAACCAGCTTCTGGTGACGGAACTTCCCAAGGAGTTTCAGCCTTTGGCTCCTGGTGCATAGAAGAAATGGTCATCATTCGCGTAGTGAAATGGATAGTCGTGTGATATATCTCTTGAAAGCATTGTAGGCTTTGATTGGTAGTGTTTTGGATGTCTTTGATTTTTGATAGTTGTGTGATATATCACTTGTGTATGTTTCATTGGGAATTCATTCTGGTTAAGTTCTATTTTTTCTACTGAAGTCTTGTAAACTAGTTGAACTGAAAACACGTCTTCCCAAGTTCATTACGAGTTGTTGTTGGGAAAAGTGAGATTTATCATTTATTTTCATCTGTCCCAACCTAGGTTGGACCTTTATAGTTTCCGTACCCTCTTTTTCCTATACTTATAGTATAGTTATGTTAGTACTGAATTGTAATGTCGTTCACCGTTAGGCTTTTAAAATTTTGGTGTCAGGATGGCACTTGTGGATCTAGCGTGAGTGGAGTGACGCTTCCTTGTTATGTAGAACTGATTTCATATAATGTATTAGAACTAAAGTTTTTTTGTGATTGAAATTATTTACGACCAAGTAGCTACATCATATCTAGCCAGATTTTATTCAAGTATAAGAAATTTAGCAAGATTTGAGAGCCAATTTTTTGTTTGAACTTCTTGAATTGTAGTAGTTGAACTTCATAGTAAAATTTAAGTACTGGTTTAAATTAGCTACATTTAAATATGTCTCCGGTGGGGACCTATTTTCTAGGCTGTGGTTCTTCTCAAGGCAATGTTTTGTATGATCATAGTACTTGCCTTACAGACTAAGTTGTACTGACATTTCAGTTGTACTATTAGTGTAATTCTTGAGTGTGTCAATGTTTTATGGAATGTGAACTGAAGCTTCCCGTTCCTTTTTATATTTTTGTAGAATGAATGTACCGTTTTGTTCAAGTGTACCAGAACTCTCAGTCTAGCATGCTAGTGGCTTGGAAATGTGTACTGATTGTTCTTTGCTTCTCCTATTGCAGTACTTAGTAAATTTCTAACTACTATTAGCACGATGCTGTTAGTAGTCCTCGGCTGAAACTTAGTCTTTTTAGTGTTCTTCTGAAACTAAAAACTGAATTTTCTTAGTGTGATAGTACTATCGTAAATGTCTAAGCTGTACTGAGCGTCCAATTCTACTATTTTGCTGGTGTCCTTAGTTAGTCTGCCACTGTTTTTGTTTTTTTGTGTGAAAATATCCATGTATGATTTTTTGTTTCTGCATGACTAGTTCCAACTTCAACCTACTTCAACTTCAAAAGATGGATGAACAAAAATAGGAAGCTAGCAAACTTGTTAACTGACATAAGAAAATGATGTACATGATAGAAATAGGCAAACTTGTTCAAACCCTGACACACATAACATAAGGTAGCTGGTTCAACATAACGAAAGCGAACTACAAATCTGAAACAACAATATTAAGGACATGCAGAAGTGCGAGCAACACGAATACATAGTTTGAACAATATTAAGGACAGGCAGAAGTGTCTGGTTCGCTGGTGTAGACGATCTCCAGCGTCTCTTTGCCGTGGAGCTCAACCCCTGTGAGGGTTCTCGTGTACTCGCGCTTTTCATCGGGGACGTGAACGTCGACGAGGTCGTTGATCTTGTCCGACGGCTCGCCATGATGACTCTTGGCGGATGGTTCCTCCGCCATTGCCTTCCCGCGGTGACTGTGGGCTTGGGAGAGAGAAGTTTTTGGTTTGTGTGTGGTGGAGATTGAAGCGACAATGGTGGTTTCTGGGAATGAGGCAGAGATGGAAGACGATGGGGGTATTTTGCAGTGCGTCGACGGGGATGTGTGGGAGGCGGTTCGTCATGGGCGTGGGTGTGGTGGTCGTGGGGGTGCCCGTTTGCAGTCCCTTGTGGCAACCGCTCAGTGGGTGGCGCGGGTGGTGGCCTTGAAGAAGCAACAGTCCAATTCAAATGGTTTTACTGCTACACTGACTTATCTTGTCAAGTTGTACTTATGACCTGCTAAGTCCCACTTGCATATCTCAGGGGTGGTGATGACGGCATTTCGGAGCTCTGAAAGGTTCTACGGCTGCTTGTGCAGAGAGCCCCTCTACACCCAAGAATCCCATTGTGGAATTGATAGACAGCGATGATGATGCGTTTGACAAGATTGCTGGCATGGGAAGAGTCACCAGGAGCATTGCTGCTGCCAAGGGTTTATCCCCACTTGCTAGAATAGTGGCCCGTAGAGCTGGTGGTGCTAGGAAGGATCTTGCTTTGGATTCTGGCAATGTTACAAGCACAAAGCATGCACCCAGAGCTCCTATAAATTTTTTCTCCCCTGTGCAGCAGCTTCAGCCTCATAGATTCCCTCACCTGGACAAGGCTCGCAAGTTGTATAATCTGTTGCTTAGCGATAAAGCATGTGAGAAGTATGCCGAGTGAGTATCCCTCATTATGTTTCCTCTTCTTTTCCTCTTTTCTATGTAACTGCTAGATAGATATGACCTGAACTGTTACTTTTTATACAACTTGAACTGCTATGAATGCCTTATCTTTGCTTCCCCTGCTTTTTTTTCTTATCCGTGCTGCAGCAATACATTCTCAATGATACCTCAGCCTGATGATAGTGTAACCAGCTTCACTGGGAAACACATATGGGAAGTTTTTGCACGTGGGAAAATGATGGAGGGTGATGTAATGGACTTCCTTATTGATGATTGGAAGAAAGATCCCGATAGAAATGTTGATTTTGCGTCTGGGAAAAGGATATTGCTGAGTCCATATTTCATCACGGTAACCAATCAGATCGTTTGTTTCTCTTAGACAAGAACGCCTTTTTTGTTTTATGAGTTTTAATAATACCTTGCTTTGTTTATCCTTTTCCCCTGTCTATTTCTTTTTTGGATTTTTTTGTAGGTTGTGCTTCACTCTACGTTTTATGGTGATGAAAATAAAGAGTTTAATGTGAAGAGTGCAGCGAGAGATTTCAAGAGCTATGTTAAAGATAATGAAGACTTGCTCAGTGCCGACCTTGTGAGATCTACTAGCTGATTTTTTGTTTTATTTGTTTGTTGTCATGCTGGTTTTTATTTTGAATATTTAACATCTCTTTTTTTGGTCATCTGTTTTTAGATCATGATGCCTCTATTCAAGCCTATGGTTTTACCAAAGGTAAGAAAGTGAACCACTTTTCCTTATATGTCATGAATCAGTACCGAAGTAGCATCGACATCCTTGACTCTTTACCTTATCCGAAGAACCATCGTCCTTCAAAGAACACCTATCATAAAGACTGCGAGAAGATTGTGAGTGACATTTATTATCTGTACTGGATTAATTTTTCTGCATCTTTGTTTCTGCTTTTTTCTTAGACCTGAAAATGTGTGGTTTCTTTTCTTTTCTTACAGATCTCCAGGATGGTCCAAGTAATGAAGGATGTGTATGGTGATGCTCAGTACAATGCGAGCAAGCAGCCCAAATGGGAGCTTTTTGCAAAGAAACCAACGGTTGTGAAGGTTCCACTTCAAGGGGCGAATGAATGTGGCCATTATACTCTGAAGTATGCAGGATCCTATGATGGTGAAAAGATCGTTGGGAGCATTCGAGATAAAGCTATGGGTTCTAGTTGAGCTTTTCACTTTTCCGTGGTTGGCTGATTGTGTGTTCTTCTTTTTAATGTGTCATGGTTTTTGATAATTTGTTTCATTGTTTTGCATCCTCGTATTGTTGATTGGAAGGCTGAGGATCTGTATAGAGTTGTGTTCAATCGGAATAACCAGCTTCTGGTGACGGAACTTCCCAAGGAGTTTCAGCCTTTGGCTCCTGGTGCATCGAAGAAATGGTCATCATTCGCGTAGTGAAATGGATAGTTGTGTGATATATCTCTTGAAAGCATTGTTGGCTTTGATTGGTAGTGTTTTCGATGTCTTTGATTTTTGATAGCTGTGTGATATATCACTTGTGTATGTTTCATTGGGAATTCATTCTGGTTAAGTTCTATTTTTTCTACTGAAGTCTTGTAAACTAGTTGAACTGAAAACACGTCTTCCCAAGTTCATTACGAGTTGTTGTTGGGAAAAGTGAGATTTATCATTTATTTTCATCTGTCCCAACCTAGGTTGGACCTTTATAGTTTCCGTACCCTCTTTTTCCCATACTTATAGTATAGTTATGTTAGTACTGAATTGTAATGTCGTTCACCGTTAGGCTTTTAAAATTTTGGTGTCACGATGGCACTTGTGGATCTAGCATGAGTGGAGTGACGCTTCCTTGTTATGTAGAACTGATTTCATATAATGTATTAGAACTAAAGTTTTTTTTGTGATTGAAATTATTTACGACCAAGTAGCTACATCATCTCTAGCCAGATTTTATTCAAGTATAAGAAATTTAGCAAGATTTGAGAGCCAATTTTTTGTTTGAATTTCTTGAATTGTAGTAGTTGAACTTCATAGTAAAATTTAAATACTGGTTTAAATTAGCTACCTTTAAATATGTCTCCGGTGGGGACCTATTTTCTAGGTTGTGGTTCTTCTGAAGGCAATGTTTTGTATGATCATAGTACTTGCCTTACAGACTAAGTTGTACTGACATTTCAGTTGTACTATTAGTGTAATTCTTGAGTGTGTAAATGTTTTATGGAATGTGAACTGAAGCTTCCCGTTCCTTTTTATATTTTTGTAGAATGAATGTACCGTTTTGTTCAAGTGTACCAGAACTCTCAGTCTAGCATGCTAGTGGCTTGGAAATGTGTACTGATTGTTCTTTGCTTCTCCTATTGCAGTACTTAGTAAATTTCTAACTACTATTAGCACGATGCTGTAAGTAGTCCTCGGCTGAAACTTAGTCTTTTTAGTGTTCTTCTGAAACTAAAAACTGAATTTTCTTAGTGTGATAGTACTATCGTAAATGTCTAAGCTGTACTGCGCATCCAATTCTACTATTTTGCTGGTGTCCTTAGTTAGTCTGCCACTATTTTTGTTTTTTGTGTGAAAATATCCATGTATGATTTTTTGTTTCTGCATGACTAGTTTCAACTTCAACCTACTTCAACTTCAAAAGATGGATGAACAAAAATAGGAAGCTAACAAACTTGTTAACTGACATAAGCAAATGATGTACATGATAGAAATAGGCAAACTTTTTCAAACCCTGACACACATAACATAAGGTAGCTGGTTCAACATAACGAAAGCAAACTACAAATCTGAAACAACAATATTAAGGACATGCAGAAGTGCGAGCAACACGAATACATAGTTTGAACAATATTAAGGACAGGCAGAAGTGTCTGTTTCGCTGGTGTAGACGATCTCCAGCGTCTCTTTGCCGTGGAGCTCAACCCCTGTGAGGGTTCTCGTGTACTCGCGCTTCTCACCGGGGACGTGAACATCGACGAGGTCGCTGCTCTTGTCCGACGGCTCGCCATGATGACGCTTGGCGGATGGTTCCTCCGCCATCGCCTTCCCGCGGCGACTGTGGGCTTGGGAGAGAGAAGTTTTTTGTTTGTGTGTGGTGGAAATTGAACCGGCAATGGTGGTTTCTGGGAATGAGGCAGAGATGGAAGACGATGGGGGTATTTTGCAGTGCGTCGACGGGGATGTGTGGGAGGCGGTTCATCATGGGCGTGGGTGTGGTGGTCGTGGGGGTGCCCGTTTGCAGTCCCTTGTGGCAACCGCTCAGTGGGTGGCGCGGGTGGTGGCCTTGAAGAAGCAATAGTCCAATTCAAATGGTTTTACTGCTACACTGACTTATCTTGTCAAGTTGTACTTTTGACCTGCTAAATCCCACTTGCATATCTCAGGGGTGGTGATGACGACATTTTGGACTGTTTAGGTGACGTATGCTTTGTGATGTTTTTCCCTAAGGATGTTAAGTATTTGTTTTCCACTGAAGTTTTATAGACTAGTTTATCTGAAGACATTTTTCAGTGCCCCGGGAGTTGTTGCTCAAAACTGGTACTTATTTTGTTTTCATCTGTACTTACCTAAGTTAGGCCTTTATAGTTTTTGTATTCTCATTTTAGTGCACTTATGGTTTAGTGCTGTGTGAACTGAAATGTAATTTCATACAGCGTGCGGTTTTGAAATTTGGTGTCGTAGTGGTGTCAGTGGCCTGACTGATCCTGCTTTTTAGTACTTATGTCATATGTATGATTGAACTGAGATTTTTTGTTTTTTTCGGTGTTTTGTGGGGATTGAGATTATTTTATGACCAGACCGTTCATTGAGGTGTGTACAAATTTTATATAAATTAGAAATTTAGCAGAATTGACAAATAAATTCTATTTGAACTTCTTTTATTTTAGTAGTTGAACTTCTGAGATTTTATATAAATTAGAAATTTAGCATAATTGAAAAATAAATTCTATTTTGAACTTTTTGCATTTTAGTAGTTGAACTTGTCAGATTTTATGTAAATAAGAAATTTAGCATAATTGACAAACATTATATGTTTGAACCTTTTTGCATTTTTAGTAGTTGAACTTGTTAGATTTTATGTAATAAGATATTTAGCATAATTGAGAAACATTATATGTTTGAATTTTTTGCATTTTAGTAGTTGAACTTGAAAGTAATATTTAATTCAGTTTTTTAAATTATGAACTTTTTGCATTTTAGTAGTTGAACTTTTTTTGTTTGTTTGAATCTAGTACTTGACTCCAACAGTAACTTGGACTGAAGCTTTTTGCTCTAGTTCTTGTTAGTTTTGTGTAAGTGTAATTTTAAGATGTACTTGCGTTTAGATTAAGTTGTACTGATAGTCCATTCATAGTAGCCTTATGGACTGATGCTTCTATGTACTTTTTATTGTAGTAAGTATGTACTGTCCGATCAAGTGTACTAGTACTGTGATTCTTAATCTGCAAGCGACCAGCATAAGTGTGTGCTGATGCTTTCTTAACTTTTTTTGTTTGTAGTACTTGTTAATTATCTAGCAGCTACATATGAATGAGAACACTAGATGGAGTACTAAGAATTTTTGCTTCAACTTTTGAAGCGTTGTTAAGCAACTCAAATTGTGCTGATTGTTCTCAACATTATGTTTTCTATACAATACTGAATCGAAACTAGACATAGAGCAACGTTGTGTGATTAGTTGCATCATAACTAGTACATTAGAGCAGCTACAAAGTTCTATTCACAAGCTACTTTTGAATTTGAAATGATGGATTAACAACATATGAAGCTACCAAACTTATATAATGAGATAAGCAAAACATTGTACTTGATGACATAAATAAACTAGTTCAACAATGACAAGCACGCCATAATCATACTGGTTCAACCCAACAAGAGCAAACTACTAATTTGAAACAACAAGATAAAAGGCAAGCACAAGCGAAAGTAAAACGAAGGCAGGCTCTGATGTATCTTCATCCCGCATAGGGGCAATAGGGTTGGTCCTAGTAATTCGCAGCCTCCCGCTCTTTTGCAATTTCCGAACCATCTGTGATGTAGTCGATCATGCTCCATGCCTTGTACGTGGCGTATGCATCCACTCTTGTGTACTCGATGAGATTGTCTGGCAGCGGGCTGGTCCCCCATAGTTTGTAGTCTTCCTGCGTGTTGATGTTCTTCTTCATGCCTTTGTAGAATGGGTGGATGACGCTGGCTACAACATCAATCAAGGAGTCGTACTCTTTTCCGGTGTATGGTACTCTCCACTTGCGCTGAATGTCGATGAACTTGTCTAGGTTGATCTCCAAACCGGACAACTTCATCTTCTCTTTGTCGCTTTCAATGCTGAAACCGGCAAATGTGAACAACTTCTTATGCTACAGCAACTTGTTCAGGCGCTTGGGCCTGCAAGGGGAGAGACATTTTTGAAAATCAGCATTACTTTTGATGTTTGAATTATTCATTTTTGTTTTTTCATACAAGCGATGAATCCATTTAAGTATATGTTTATGTAGCATAAATAAAGGATGAATTTACTTCATAAACTAGTAAACAAAGTTCTGAAATTAAATTAAGTACATCATGTTATTCTTCTTTTTTGAATTATACATAGTTTCAGTCAATGTTGTATGTTCTGCTTTGGTACTAGTTTAGTTTACTTTTGTTGAATAGGATAACACATAAACAATGCTTCACCAAGTCCTTAGTTTTCTTTCTTGTGAGAATAACATTAGATCAAATTCAGAAAATACTTCACTACATCAAGTTTAGAAACATCTTTTTAATACATTGAGTACATATACTACACTATTGGATCAAGTTCAGAAACTAGACTAGTCAGTCAACTTCAGAAATTAATCTTCCGCAAGATTTTCCAAATAGTAATCCGGTGCATCAGGTTCGAAAATACATTTATAGTGTATATACTTGAGAAAATGCAGTAGTGCATCCACTTTTCACAAGCCACACTAGTACATCTAGTTGGGAAACAAGTCTGATGAAATTTCCAGGATACAATACTAATAAAACAGATAAACCAAACAGGGCAAATGAGTAGGATGGCTCACCATTTTGTGGCCGCTGCGATGTGGTACACCAAGCAGAGGTCGTCGACGCACAACTGCAGGACTGCTGCCATCTGGGGAAGTTCATCTCCGTTGGTGTAGTGCACACCAAAACCGATGATCCTACGAAGCATGCCACCAGCCTTCCTCCAGAGCCTGGAGATCACCTCGTCGGCCTTGTCTGGTTCGCTGCTGCAGACGATCTCTAGCGTCTCCTTGCCGTGGAGCTCAACATCTCTGAGGGTTTTGGTGTACTCGCGCTTCTTGCCGGGGACGTGAACATCGATGAGGTTGCTGCTCTTGTTTGATGGCTCGTCTTGATGATGCTTGGTGGACGGTTCCTCCGCCATCGCCCTCCTCCGACGGCTGTGGGCTTGTGAGAGAGAAGTTTGTGGTTTGTGTGCAGGGGAGATGGAAGCGCAATGGTTGTTTGTGGGGATGATGGAGAGATGGAAGAGAATGGGGTTTTTTGCAGTGCATCGACGGGGATTTGTGGGAGGCGGTTCGTCGGGGGCGTGGGTGTAGTGGGTGTAGTGGCGTGGGGTCGCCGTTTGCAGTCCGTTGTGGCAACCGCTCAATGGGTGACACGGGTGGTGGCCTGGAAGAAGTAATCGTCCAAGTCCAATGGTTTTTACTGCTGTACTTACTAGTCTTGTCAAGCTGTACTTATGACCTGCTAAATCCCACTTGCATGTCTCAAGGGTGGTGATCACGACATTTTACTATCGCACTGATTTGTCTTGTCAAGCTATACTTATCGGCTGCTCATCCCACTTGCATATGTCAGGGTTGGTGATGATGGAGGTCTGTACTCCTCTACTGTGGTACTTGGACTGGTGATTGAAGTGTAATTGAACTTACCAAATACCAATGAGACTATGTGTGATGCTAATGTTTTTTAAAACACTTTCTGTATTTTTTAAAGGATTGTTTATATCAAGATAATCTCCGAGTATTTTTTACAGATAAATTAGATTTTCATCAGTACAGAATGTATTATATTCGCATTTTTGTTTGAGGTAATTATTTTTATGTACTAATGGTCCTTCTGAATTGGGACTGGCAGAACCAGACATAGGTTTTTTTTTCAAAACGATGTTTTTTAGGTGTTCACGGGTGTGTTTGTTTTACTCTGCCTTTGTACTGACGACTGGTCAACAGTAGTGTTTTTCGTCAGTACAAATGTATTTTGTGACTGCATTCAAAAGGATTATCAAATGTTTTACGTAATAATGTGACTGCTCCAGCGGGCACAAATCACAAATTATATCAGTACTGATGTGTACTCTGTCTTTGTACTGACGACTGAGAACTATCAGTACTGATGTGTACTCTGTCTTTGTACTAACGACTGAGAACTATCAGTACTGATGTACTATAGGAGTTTAAATTTTCCTTGACATTTTTTTGCTACTGAGTTACTGGTCGACAGTAGCACTTGCGTCAGGTAAATCCAGATAAGGTTTTTCAAATGTATTTGTGACTGCATTCAAAAGGATCATCAGTTGGTTTACATAATAATGTCACTGGTTCAGCGGGCACAAATCACAAATTATATCTTAACTATAGTACTGATCGAGAAATCGACGATAAAGCTAAATAAGTTTTGGTAATGACAGTGTTTCTGAAATGTTTCCTCATTGTGTGCCGAGGCAACTGAAACCACTATGTATTGTTCAGTTGTTTAGCCTTGAGCTTCTCCTAACTGGCCCCGAATGTTGTGCCTTGCCGGCGCCCTTTCCTGGTTGAACCTTGGCAACTTCATCGTCAGTTTCAGTTTCCTTGTCCCGGACAGTGTCATCTTCATTGTCTTCGTCTGATTGGTCGTCATTCTCGTCAAACTCTTCTTCTTCATCGTCTTCATTTATTTTTTTAGAACTCTGCACCTTGTCCTGTGTTTGTTCAGCGCCAATGACCTCCTTGCCCACTTTGCACGTGCGGGCATTATGCCCGTTAGTTCCCCCACACTTGCGGCAAGTGTAGCTGTTACGTGTGTTGTCTCCATTGGTAGAAACCTGGGTGGCTCCAATCTGCTTGTGCTTCTCGGCAGTGCCATCTGTGCGGAGTGGGCATGTGCGGTAGTTATGGTCGCTCACGATGTTGCAGAATCCGCATGCCCTTATCTCGAGAGGTTTGCTGTCCGGGCCAAATTCCACACGCTTGATGGGGCGTGGTGGCTTTTTGGCTACTGCTTTCGCTGCTTTCGCTGCCTGCGTCTTGCTCTTCCTCCCCTTTGTGTTTGAGAATATGGGTGGTTTAATCACTCATTCCTACTGCTGCTGGTAGGATGTGTTGTTGTCATGTCGTTTGCCTACAACACCATCAAGCTCATGATCTCGCATGTGAGCTTGTTGGTGATCTTGAGTGTGCACATGGGCAAGCTCTGGTTGCTGCTACTCCTCTTCCTCGTTGTCGAACGGGTCAACATGATCATCATTGCATATCATGTTTTATTGCTTTTCCGTTACATAATCCTCGAAATCCTAAGCAACTCAAGGACCCTCGGAGAGAGTTGGGGATTTCCCGATTTTCATATTTGATTCTTTTATCAACTTTTGAAATGAGGATTTTGGTTTTAATTATTTTTCTCTCCGAAAATATTTCATATTAAAATACAAGAGAGGAGATAATATGACTTCTCCAAAATAAATGAAATATTGGAGGAAAAATATTAAAATCAAATATTTGTTCTATTTGTATTTTATTGCAATTTTGTTTGCATTAGAAAAATTGCACGTTTTCAAAATTGCATTTTAGGGCCAAGAAAATGTTCATCTCGTTCTAAATATTTTATTTAGACGGTGAATTTTTTTGGCATTTTTAGATTTTTATTTATTTTTCTAGGATTGTTTTCGGTCGGCGAAATTATTTATTTTAAAAAAAGTTCTTGTGCCCGACTGGGCCTAAGGCACAGCCGAGCCAGGCCGCAGCCGCCACCTCCCCCGTGCGCGCCTCCTCGCTGTCGCTCGGACTAGGAGTCCGAGTCGGGCTCCGTCGTCGCCGCCTTGGCCTCTACTCCAAGCCGCCCCGCGCCGCCCCGCCCCTTTATATACGCGCTGCCCGAGCCCCCCACCCCCACAACCCCGCCGCCCCGCACCAACCCCGCCGCCCGCGCTAGCCACTGCCGCCGTGCTAAGCCGCCGCCGCTTGCCGCCAACGCCGTCACTTGCCGCCACCGCCGAACGCCGCCGCCACCCCACGAGCCGCCGCTCCGCTGCCGCACCTCGCCTCGCCGGACCTCTCGCCGGAGGTAGTCGCAGGACTCCGCCGCCGTTTTTTTTATAAAAACCGTTTGGTTTTTTTAGAAACCCTAGATCCGTTCTTTTTCCGGATTTGCCGGTTTTCTCGGTTCTTCTAGTTAGCGGACGTTCGTCCGAACATTCGATTTAACGAATGGTTCTTCGCCCGTTAGAAACAGCTAACGATCGCTCATTCGTTAGTCTGTTCGTCAGTTTTCTTTTATCGAATTTATTCCGTGATTTTCTCTGATCGTGATTTCTGATCCGAACTTAGTTTCTGTTTATCTTTTCGCTCGTTAGTCGGAATCAGGCGATTCAAGCGCCTAGAGTTTCATCTCGAAACCCTCTTTCCATTTAACCAACTCAAACAAGTTTTCTCTATTGTAAAATTTGACCTAGTTTCAGATTAGAAAATGAAGCTTCTTTCTTTCGCCGTTTGAGTTTTGTTGCTCCGTTTGATTTGATTCTTTTTGCGGACCGGAGTTCTTAATTTGAACTTTCTGGTCAACCACTTTTATTTGAGTTTTGCTTGTGCATCGTTGCTTGTTACTTATGTATGCTATTGTTTGCTTGCGATAGAACACCCGGAGTGCGAAGCGTGCTACTACGAGTCCCTAGGTTTCGCAGATCGTCAGCAAGGCAAGTAACACTTTGATCATACCCCTTTCTCACCCAGTTTTTATGCATTAGTTCCAATCCTCAAACATTTCATGATTAGGATGTCATTAACTTGTGGGTTGGGAAGTAGTTGATGAGGTAGAACCTATTGCCCTGTTACATTCAAACCCTTGGGAGTTACTCTACGCGTTGTTTATATTACTATGCTATGCTATGCTTGTAGATGTGGTTTGGGTTTGAGTGAAATCCATGACAGATGTGAGATTGTTAAATTAATGGTTCAACTTAAGGTGGCAATTTAATCAAACAACTGGGTGGATTGAGGCACCTGGAGTACCCAGTGTTGCCTGTATTTTTTGGAAATCCCGGAGTACCTGTGTGATCTTCCTATGGACCGCCACCCAGGCTCAAAGGGAACTGAGATGATTCATGCTAGAAACTTCCGTGTGCAGCCACAAGCTATTATGGGCTCTATATAGTTGAGTAAGTTACGTGAAGCTCTTGAAGAGGCAGATCAGCAGGTAGTGGGATGTAGGTTTGGTATGGTCTGTCCGGAGTAGAGAGTTAATGTTTCTGAAAGACTGTGTCTCGGTCATCCGTTTCTCAAACACCCTGTAGTGCGAGAAATCCAACGGAGGAGATCGAGTCTTGTGGGGAAAAGTGCGCAAACCTCTGCAGAGTGTACAATCTAATCATGGTTAGCCGTGTCCCCGGTTATGGACAATTCTTGAGTATCTAGTACTTGGGTTATCACATGTATCTCATCATGTTTAATTAATATTGTTGGGTTGTTAATCACTTTAATTGGGATTGAGTTGGAGGAACCTTCTCAATGATGTTTCAACTACCATGATAGTAAAATAAAAATCTATTCCTTTGTTGTAGGCAAAAATTGGCTTTTCGCAAAAACTATAAACCATAGAGCTTTCCACCAGCCATATATGCATGTAGTGATAGCATTATTCTGTTCTTGCTCTACTGTGTTATGTTGCCAGCATATTCCATGTGCTGACCCGTTTTCGGGCTGCAACGTATTATGTTGCAGACTTTTTAGACGAGGAGTAAGGTTCGTTAGGTCGTTGCCGTGCAGCTCAGCTATGCCGTTGGAGTTGATGGACTCACTTTATCTTCCAAGCCTTCCGCTGTTATCGTATTAGATGGCCTTAAGCCATATTATTGTAATAAGTTCTCTCTTGAGACATTCGATGTAATAAGTGTGTGATTGCTACTCTGTTATAAATCCTTCGAGTACTGTGTGTGTCAGCATTACCGATCGAGGGATGACACTGAAGCACAGAGACTTGACCATCTGAGGTCGGGTCGCTACAAGATGGTATCAGAGCACACGCTGAGTGTAGGACACGACCACTAAGATAAACCCTAGGTCACACCTTCTCTTCTCATTTCTGACTCCTCTCCATTTTCTACTCTTTAGGATGACGGAGATGAAGAACAAGTTTGCACAACCGGATGAAGACACACCTTTTGGACGTCACTTGAAGGAAGTCACTAGGTACTTGAACATTGGAATACCAAGCTTCACCGGGACGTACAACGCCACTTTACCTGAAGAGGAGCGCTGGATGATTCAAGTACAAGTTCCAGGAAGGACGTTCTCGCCAACTTCTAAACCCATAGAGTTTTCTTTCGAAGCACCCACCTGGAGTCTAGGCAAGAGCATGGCAGCCCACATTACCATTGGACGCATTGGAGAAGTTTACAACAGGGAGCTTAAGGACACTATTTACCAAATATGTGGGCGCCGAGACGAGCAATGGGAAGTAATCAGCACCAGGAAGGATAGATCCATTGCAGCTTTCATCCAGGAGTTAAACCAGCACATCCGACGTCAGGAAAACCAGATGTGCGCGGACATGATGGACTTGAAGAAGGCAAAGACTAGGATCATCGAACTGGAGGAAGAACTCAAGTTTGCACGCGATGGATATGAGGAGGAAATCAAGACACTACTGGAGAAGAATGACGACCTAGTTAAGAAGATCGGAGTATTCATGGGAGGACCAGCACCAGGAGACGAAGACGAAGATCCCACTTGCTCGGACAACTACATCATCATCAACGACACCGATTCCGATCCTAGTGATGATGACTATGAAGACGAAGCTGGAGCAGACATCATGGAGTCTTCCACCGATCAAAATTTCTAGATGACTGCCATATATCACTAGTATTCCCCCATGTATTTAGTAGTAGTTGAGCACTTGTGCGATAGTTCTAGATCATTTGTATGCCCTTGCTTGATTGATTGAGTGAAATGATTGTGTTTGTCTCATGGGCATATGGGTAGTGTTTTCTCATTATACCTCTTTTTTATTCTAATCTCTTCCATCTAAACCCCTCAGATGCCTCCGAGACGTGACACCGGTTTTGCCTTCCCACCGGAGCTCACCCAGTTGATCCAATAGCAGAATACGTTGATGCAATTGCTAGTTCAGAATCAGGGCAACAACAACAACAACAACCCGCCGCCCGTGGACAACCTAGCCCGTTTTCTAAGGTTACAGCCGCCGGTGTTTTCCAGTAGCACCGAGCCCATAGTTGCGGACGATTGGCTACGCCATATTGGAAGGGAGTTGACCACCGCAGGTTGCACAGATGCTGAGAGAGTGCGCTTTGCCACACATCAATTGGATGGACCAGCAGCCTCATGGTGGGAGAATTACACAGCCACTTTTCCTATAGCCAATGTCACTTGGGACCAGTTTCAGCAAGCTTTCCGCACAGCCCATGTCTCCACTGGAGCTATGCAAATGAAGAAGCGGGAGTTCCGCAACTTACGCCAGGGGAACCGTACTATGGCTCAGTACGTGGATGAGTTTAGCAAGTTATCTCGCTACGCCCCTGATGATGTGGCCACAGATGCCGCGAAGCAGGAGAAGTTTATGGAAGGGCTGAATGATGAGATGAGTATGCAGTTGATGGTAGCAACCTTCAACAACTACCAGGAGTTGGTAGATAAGGCTCTTATGATTGAAGGGAAGCAACAGCAGATTGAGAGCCGCAAGAGGAAGTATGGACAGGGGAAGTATAACTCAGGAGCTCAGCAGAAACCTCGCCTAACCCCGAACTCGGGAGGACTTGTTCATAACCATGGAGGTCACAACCACACTGGAGGAGGATCGCATAACCACAATGGTTCTAAGAATGGGAATGGGAACGGAACCAACAATAATCATAACCGCCCCAACCCAGCCACACCCGCCAAAAGGGACTTAAGTCATGTTACTTGTTTCAAGTGCGGGAAGACTGGACACTACGCCACGGAGTGCCCTGAAGGAAAGAATGGAAATGGAAATGGGAGCGCTGGGAAGAAGCCAAATCCATTCAACAAAGGACAAGTGAACCACGTTAACGTGGAGGAGGTTGAAGAGCAGCCGGACGCGGTAATAGGTAAGTTTTTGGTTAAGTCATTTACCGCTCTTGTTCTTTTCGATACTGGTGCATCGCATTCATACATATCAAGGGGATTCGTGGATAAGTTTAAACTACCAACCCAAACCCTTAGGACCCCTCTTTTAGTAAGTTCACCCGGAGCAGAGTATATGGCCAGCCGATGGTGTGACCAGATACCCTTAACCATTGGTACACATGTTTTTCCGTCCGACCTAATTATCTTGGAGTCACAAGGACTGGATGTGATATTGGGTATGGACTGGATGTCAAAGTTTGGAGGAAGCATTGACTGTGCTAGTAAGTCGATTTATCTCACCACCCCGGAAGGAAAAAGGATTAAGTATGTATCTAGGCATGTGCCTAGGAGGAGTCAAGTGAATGCCCTTACGGGAGTTGTTCAGGAGGAAGTGCCTGTAGTGAAGGATTACCCGGATGTTTTTCCAGAGGAGTTACCAGGCATGCCACCGGATAGAGACATTGAGTTTTTGATAGAGCTGTTGCCAGGTACAGGACCAATATCCAAGAGACCCTATCGGATGCCCGCAAATGATCTGGAAGAAATTAAGAAACAGATCAAGGAGTTATTGGAGAAAGGATACATCCGAAGAAGTTCATCACCTTGGGGAGCCCCAGTACTTTTGGTTGAGAAGAAGGATAAATCCCTGAGGATGGTTGTTGATTATCGAGCATTAAATGAAGTGACGATTAAGAACAAGTACCCACTGCCGATGATCAACGATCTGTTTGATCAGTTGCAAGGAGCTAAAGTGTTTTCGAAGATCGATTTGCGATCGGGGTATCATCAGTTGAAGATACGAGAGAAGGACATACCGAAGACAGCGTTCACAACACGATATGGATTATACGAGTACACGGTCATGTCATTTGGACTGACTAACGCCCCTGCCTATTTCATGAGCATGATGAACAAGGTGTTCATGGAGTATTTGGACAAGTTTGTTGTGGTGTTTATTGATGATATTATGGTATACTCGAAGAACGAGGAGGAGCACAAGGAGCATTTGCACTTAGTTCTTGAGAAACTCAGGGAACACCAGTTGTATGCTAAGTTTAGCAAATGCGAATTTTGGTTGAAGGAAGTCGGGTTCCTTGGACATGTTATATCGGGAGAAGGTATAGTAGTAGACCCCAGAAAAATTCAGTCAGTCACTGAATGGTTGGCACCCACTTCAGTTAGCGAGATCCGAAGTTTTCTTGGACTCGCAGGATACTATCGGAGATTCATCGAGAATTTTTCCAAGATTGCAAAGCCAATGACTGAACTGTTGAAGAAGGATACTAAGTTTAAATGGACAGAAGATTGCGAGGCAAGTTTCCAGGAATTGAAGAAATGTTTGACTACAGCGCCAGTGCTAACACTGCCAGATATACATAAGGAGTTCCAAGTGTACTGCGATGCCTCAAGCTTAGGACTTGGATGTGTGCTTATGTAGGACGGGAGAGTTGTTTCGTATGCCTCACGACAACTAAAACCTCATGAGTTGAACTATGCCATGCATGATTTGGAGTTAGCAGCTGTAGTGCATGCATTGAAGACCTGGAGACATTACCTCATTGGAAACCATTGTGATGTGTACACGGACCATAAGAGTTTGAAGTACATTTTCACCCAGAAGGAACTGAACCTTCGACAGAGGAGATGGTTGGAGCTTATAAAGGATTATGACATGAAGCTACACTATCATCCAGGAAAGGCCAATGTCGTAGCAGACGCTTTGAGCCGGAAGAGTTATGCTAATATCCTTGAAAGCAAGGGACTGCCGAAGGAACTAGCAGAGGACATCATGGAACTTCGATTGGAGATTGCTACTAGAGGATCCGTTGCAACAATGGAGGTCCAGTCGACATTGCTGGACAAGATTCGAGAAGCTCAGAAGGAGGACAAGGAGATTGCCGAGATAAAGGAGAAGATGGGCGAAGGAAAGGCCAAAAGTTTTCCTGAGGATGAGCATGATACCTTATGGTTTGAGGACTGAATCTCTGTGCCCAATAACCAGGAGATCAGGAAGTTAATACTTCAAGAGGCCCATGACTCACCATACTCGAAACACCGCGGAAACACCAAGATTTATTTGGGTTTGAAGGAATGTTTCTGGTGGACCGGTATGAAGAAGGATATTGCCGAGTATGCAGCCGTATGTGATGTATGTCAGCGCGTGAAGGCAGAGCATCAGAAGCCAGCAGGACTGTTACAGCCTATGCCGATACCCGAATGGAAGTGGGATAAACTGGGCATGGACTTTATCACCGGATTGCCCAGGACCAAAGCAGGATATGATTCCATATGGGTAGTAGTTGATCGCTTGACCAAAGTAGCTCACTTCATCCCAGTGAAAACCACCTATACATGTGCAAAGTTGGCCAAGATATATATGTCCAGGATCGTATGTCTGCATGGAGTTCCGAGGACCATCGTATCAGATCGAGGAACACAGTTTACCTCAAAGTTTTGGCACCAGTTGCACCAGACCCTGGGAACGAGATTGGAGTTTAGTACAGCATTTCACCCGCAGACGGATGGACAAACAGAGAGAGTCAACCAAATTTTGGAGGACATGTTGAGAGCCTGTGCGCTAGATTATGGATCTAGTTGGGATGACAATTTGCCATACGCAGAGTTTTCATACAACAATAGCTATCAAGCCAGTTTGAAGATGGCACCGTTTGAAGCCCTGTATGGACGAAGGTGCAGAACACCGTTAATGTGGGACGAGGTAGGAGACCGACAGTTGTTTGGACCAGACTTGATCAAGGAGTCTGAGGAGAAGGTTAAATTGATTCGTGACAGACTGAAGATTGCTCAGTCCAGGCAGAAGAGTTATGCTGACTCAAAACGCAAGGAGGTAACCTATGAAATTGGAGATCGAGCATATCTGCGAGTATCACCCTTGCGAGGAGTGAAACGTTTTGGAGTTAAGGGAAAGTTAGCCCCGAGATTTGTAGGACCGTATCGTATTTTGGAACGGATGGGAGAAGTTGCCTACAAGTTGGAGTTACCCGAGGGATTGTCAGGAGTTCATGACGTGTTTCACGTTTCACAGCTGAAGAAGTGTCATGCTGAGATGGCAGATATACCGCTAAGAGATACAGTACCCCTGGAGGCGATTCAGTTGGACAGTGATTTGACTTATGAGGAGAAACCAGTTAAGATTCTTGAGTTTGCCAGCAGAGTCACCCGCAGTAAGGTTATCAAGTTTTGTAAAGTTCAGTGGAGCCACCATACCAAGAATGAAGCCACCTGGGACCGAGAGGATGATCTCCGCAAAGACCACCCGCACCTATTTTCTAGCCAGCCCGAATCTCGAGGGCGAGATTCATCTTAAGGGGGGTAGGTTTGTAACATCCCAAATTTTCAATTTGGAATGTTATACATTAGATCATCATTGCATATCATGTTTTATTGCTTTTCCGTTCCGTAATCCTCGAAATCCTAAGCAACTCAAGGACCCTCGGAGAGAGTTGGGGATTTCCCGGTTTTCATATTTGATTCTTTTATCAAAGTTTGAAACGAAGATTTTGGTTTTAATTATTTTTCTCTCAGAAAATATTTCATATTAAAATACAAGAGAGGAGATAATATGACTTCTCCAAAATAAATGAAATGGAGGAAAAATATTAAAATCAAATATTTGTTCTATTTGGATTTTATTGCAATTTTGTTTGCATTAGAAAAATTGCACATTTTCAAAATTGCATTTTAGGGCCAAGAAAATGTTCATCTCGTTCTAAATACTTTATATAGACGGTGAAAATTTATTTTGGCATTTTTAGATTTTTATTTATTTTTCTAAGATTTTTTTTTCGGTCGGTGAAATTATTTATATATATAAAAAAGTTCCCGTGCCCGACTGGGCCTAAGGCCCAGCCGAGCCAGGCCGCAGCCGCCGCCGCTGCCTCCCCGTGCGCGCCGCCTCACGCCGCTCGGACTAGGAGTCCGAGCCGGACTCCATCGCCGCCGCCTTGGCTCCTACTCCAAGCCGCCCCGCCCGCCCCTTTATATACGCGCCGCCCGAGCCCCCCCACCCCCACAACCCCGCCGCCCCGCGCCAACCCCACCGCCCGCGCCAACCCCGCCGCCCGCCGCTAGCCGCCGCCGCCGCCGCTTGCCGCCGCCGCCAACGCCGCCAACCGGCCCGCGAGCCGCCGCTCCGCCGCCGCACCTCGCCTCGCCGGACCTCTCGCCGGAGGTAGTCGCCGGACTACGCCGCCGGTTTTTTTATAAAAACCGTTCGTTTTTTTAGAAACCTGAGATCCGTTTTTTTCAAATTCGCCGGTTTTCTCGGTTCTTCTAGTTAGCGAACGTTCGTTCGAACGCTCGTTTTAACGAACGGTTCTTCGCCCGTTAGAAACAGCTAACGAACGGTCATTCGTTAGTCCGTTCGTCAGTTTTCTTATATCGGATTTATTCCGCGATTTTCTCTGATTTCTGATCTGATCTTAGTTTCTGTTTATCTTTTCGCTCGTTAGTTGGAATCAGGCGATTCAAGCGCCTAGAGTTTCATCTCGAAACCCTCTTTTCGTTTAACCAACTCAAACAAGTTTTCTCTACTGTAAAATTTGACCTAGTTTCAGATTAGAAAACGGAGCTTCTTTCTTTCGCCGTTTGAGTTTCGTTGCTCCGTTTGATTTGATTCTTTTTGCGGACCGGAGTTCTTAATTTGAACTTTCTGGTCAACCTCCTTTATTTGAGTTTTGCTCATGCATCGTTGCTTGTTACTTATGTATGCTATTGTTTGCTTGCGATAGAACACCCGGAGTGCGAAGCGTGCTACTACGAGTCCCTAGGTTTCGCAGATCGTCAGCAAGGCAAGTAACACTTTGATCATAACCCTTTATCACCCAGTTTTTATGCATTAGTTCCAATCCTCAAACATTGCCTGATTAGGATGCCATTAACTTGTGGGTTGGGAAGTAGTTGATGAGGTAGAACCTATTGCCCTGTTACATTCAAACCCTTGGGAGTTACTCTACGTGTTTCTTATATTATATGATATGCTATGCTCGTAGACGTGGTTTGGGTTTGAGTGAAATCCATGACAGATGTGAGATTGTTAAATTAATGGTTCAACTTAAGGTGGCAACTTAATCAAACAACTGGGTGGATTGAGGCACCTGGAGTACCCAGTGTTGCCTGTATTTTTTGGAAATCCCGGAGTACCCGTGTGATCTTCCTATGGACCGCCACCCAGGCTCAAAGGGAACTGAGATGATTCATGCTAGAAACTTCCGTGTGCAGCCACAAGCTATTATGGGCTCTAGCATAGTTGAGTAAGTTACGTGAAGCTCTTGAAGAGGCAGATCAGCAGGTAGTGGGATGTAGGTTTGGTATGGTCTGTCCGGAGTAGAGAGTTAATGTTTCTGAAAGACTGTGTCTCGGTCATCCGTTTCTCAAACACCCTGTAGTGCGAGAAATCCAACGGAGGAGATCGAGTCTTGTGGGGAAAAGTGCGCAAACCTCTGCAGAGTGTACAATCTAATCATGGTTAGCCGTGTCCCCGGTTATGGACAATTCTTGAGTATCTAGTACTTGGGTTATCACATGTATCTCATCATGTTTAATTAATATTGTTGGATTGTTAATCACTTTAATTGGGATTGAGTTGGAGGAACCTTCTCAATGATGTTTCAACTACCATGATAGTAAAATTAAAATATATTCCTTTGTTGTAGGGAAAAATTGGCTTTTCGCAAAAACTATAACCATAGAGCTTTCCACCAGCCATATATGCATGTAGTGATAGCATTATTTTGTTCTTGCTCTACTGTGTTATTTGCCAGCATATTCCATGTGATGACCCGTTTTCAGGCTACAACGTATTATGTTGCAGACTTTTTAGACGAGGAGTAAGGTTCGTTAGGTCGTTGCCGTGCAGCTCAGCTATGCCGTTGGAGTTGATGGACTCACTTTATCTTCCAAGCCTTCCGCTGTTATCATATTAGATGGCCTTAAGCCATATTATGGTAATAAGTTCTCTCTTGAGACATTCGATGTAATAAGTGTGTGATTGCTACTCTGTTATAAATCCTTCGAGTACTGTGTGTGTCAGCATTACCGATCCAGGGATGACACTGAAGCACAGAGACCTGACCATCTGAGGTCGGGTCGCTACACAACAGCTCCCATATGATTCATCTCGGATAACATTGTAGCAATATCCTTCTCAATGGCATCATTGTCCGCCACACCTCTATTTTCAGCAGAATGCATGGCGTCGAGTTCTTGTTCAGGTTTGTCCATGACGACCCGCGACCTCGCCATTTTCTCTTGGCTTCTCAAACTTTTTCTATGCACCCTCATGTTGAGCGTCAGGAGTGAGCTTTCAATGCAGTATTGGGATGCCTTGTTTAACGCTACTGTCCTCAAGTCATTTATGTCGAATGTTGGCTGGATGTTCGGGCGTTTGGTGTATCTCCTGAGGATATATTTCTCTGGAACGCTGGGAGCCTTAATTGTCTGCATCATGCACAGGACATGCACAAAGAAAAGACCTGTATTTTGTTTTTGGAAGAGGTGCATGTTTTTTGTCATTTCATTTGAACAAAAACTTTGCAAATAAAGTAGTATAGTATGTAACATCTTTTTTTGCAGTCCTCACTTGTGTGGTCCCATAGCCTGCACTCGCACTCATATGTTTCTCCCAGAGGGTGTGCAACCACCTGGAACGCGTGCTGAGACCATGCAGACAGATTTTGTGGGTTGTTGTAGCGCACGAGGTACTTTGTGGGCTCTTCCGTCTCTGTCGTCGTGAAGAGTGTGCTCAGTTTTAGGCTTTTTCTGATCTCGCTGTACACAGCTCGCGAGTAAACCTTTGCCATCTGGGTGTTAAACCCATAGAAGGTCAGCGTGTTTTGTTCCTTCTGCACATGCAAGAATGATGACCAAATCGTTAGTTTTCTCGCAGCAAAAACTTGTCTAACTAATAAAGTTTTACTTTAGTAAGCTTGTTTTTTGTCTCACGACAGGTGATAGAGCTATACCATGTTACCCATTGTCTCTTGGTTCTCTGTCTGCCTCCTGGTTTTGACGCAGGAGTTTACCTGGCTGACAAACTGGTGTAGGTTTTGTCTCTCACTTACAAAGTTCTTCTTGAGCACATAGTTCATGCTCTCACTTTGCTGTGTGGATGTCATTTTGGCGCAGAAAATTTCTTTGAAGTAGACTGATATCCATTTCTCACGCTCGTTCCACATGGCCAGCATCGTGGCATCATCATAGAGGTTGTACCTATCGATGAGTCCTTTCCAGGCATCCTCAAACTCAGTTGGCATGAGGGGCCAGTTGAGGATTGATGTGAATTCTTCTTTCAAGTCTTCGTGCAGGTAGTACAGGTATGTGAGGTGTTCCCTGTACTTCTTCATAATGTGCCAGCGGCACAGCTTGTGTACTGTGTTCTTGAAAACTTTTGGAATCGCCAAAGCCATTGTCGGGCACTGGTCTGGTAATGAGAAAAGAGATGTGGAGTGGTCAGCATATGTTGGTGCATATATACAAAAATAGAACTGACACAAACATTTTTTAACGGGTTATTTTCCTTTTAGTTTTTTGGGGGGAGGGGGTGGTGCTGGTGGTTGGGGGTGGTTTTCACGGTTGTACCTGTGAGGATGCATGTAGGAGCCTTCCCTCTCATGCACCTTTAAAACGTCTTGAACATCCATCTGAATGATTCTGCATCCTCATCTCTTATCATGGCGAAACCAAAGAATGTAGTCTGAAAGTGGTTGTTAGTACCGACAAACACCCCAAGTGGCATATGGTACTTGTTGGTCTTATATGTGGTTTCAAATGTTACGCAGTCACCGAAGTCCTGATAGGCCCCTCGGCAGCTTGCATTCGCCCAGAATATGTTCTTAACTCTGTCGGACTCATCGAGTTGCATGTCACAGAAGAATTCCCTGTTTATAGCTTTCATCTCCCTAAATAAGTTGACAGTCTTTAGGACATCGTCCACATCATCCATCCTTGAATTTTTTGCTTTCCTGGACATTAAAAGTGAATAGTCATTCAAAAATGCATGTTGAACTGGCGTCAAGTCATGCGTTGCGTAATATGTTTGTACTGATAGAGGAAAAAGACATAGGCGGTTTATGGGAGGAGAACAAGTTTGTACTTACAGGTTAATCAGGTCTTTGGCATTCATTTTGAGGAAGTAGCTACCAGGGTCATCACCACCCAGTATGCTCATGATTTGCGCGTGTTCAATGCCTTTGAACTGTAGGTACTTGACGTACTCCAAGATTGTTTTGTCAAAGTTTTTGTGGGAGTGCAAGAAGACAAGCATTTGCGGAGTGAGCTGTAGCCTGTGGTTGTGTTCCCAGACTATATCTTTTATGACAAGTGTTCCATCCTTTTCAATCTTCAGCCTCATTTTAGCCCCGCAGTTAGTCCTGGCTGTTGATTTGTTCCGCTGTCTATTTGCTTCAGACACCTTCGAATGATAGACTCCATAGCACGTGCAATAAAGGTAGGCTCTGGACTTAAACTTGGATCCTTCCTTGACAGCAAAACCCACGTGCTTCGCATAGAGGTTGTAGAAGTTCTTTGCTTCTTCAAAAGTTTCAAAGCGCATCTCTAGCCTTGGCAGAACATAAGCTTTAATGTTAGGTGGGTGCACGCAACAGTGAGCAAACAAAAATGCAGTTATGAAAATGTTTAGATGGGGTGGTCACAGTACCATGGTATGGACTGTGCTTGTATGGTTTTCTTTCTATATGGATACTTACATGTGTATAGCTCTGTGCTGCCTCCGGTGTTTGCTGTTCACCCTGGTGTATGTGCACTGGTGGTGTCACCCTTGGCACATGCAGCAATGCATCTCTTGGAGGGAGCAATGTTGACGAAGATCTCCGTCTCTCATTGTACGGCTGTCTCCCCTCAGATTCGTTGTGAGGTTGCTCCTGTCTATATGGCTCATATCTCATACTTTGGAACCTGCTAGAGCGGCCAAAATTTCTGTCTCTTTGGCCCGGTCTTCCCGTCGCAACCGCTTTTGCAGCACGGATGATTGATGTTGACGGAGCGACTGGTGGAAGCCTTGTTGCAACCCATCCACGGCTTCCTGTCCTTGGCTTTCTGCATGCGCTAGGGAAGGAAAACATTTGTTGTTGGGGATATTGTTGGCCTTGTTGCAACCCACGAGTGCCAAATCTTGTATTTCCAGATATTGGTGTTTGCTGCATAGAAGAACTTGTCCGTTCTTCTGATGATTCCGGTGTATCTTGAAATCTGCTTGTATTGTTGAAGTATCCAGGTGGTATTTCTGGTGTTACCCAACCAGGTGGTGCCCCATATGTGCTTGGCTCATCAAACGCTCGCTACATGCGTCCCCTTGCTCGCTTCTGCAATGAAATTCAATAGTTTTGGGATTAATCTTTTCTGCATTTTTCTCGTATACATGCTATGGGTAACATGTCATGCACTGAAGGCATTGTACAAGTTGAACTTGCATCGATGGTTGTTAAACTGCAGAGATGTATGGATATGCATATATATATAACTGATGCATGTCTTCTCTTTTGTTCATCTATAACTTATGCAAGTACACTAGAAGTACTCCTAGTTTATGTATCATTGAACTTACTGTGTAGCATGTGTATATTTTTTCAACAACATTCTTTTTCACTAGTTCAAACTGACACAACTACATGGCATGCACTATTAGAAATAACATGATACAACTTGCAGTGGCAGATGAACCTTGGACTAATGCATAAGTTTGTGTTTTTTGGTCTTGAACTGAAGCTGTCATATTAGAGGTACTGATAGTAACCTCGACATCCAAATTGTGCATCAAGTGGCAGGGGGTGTAATGAAATGATCAGGCATTTGCAATGTACTATCAGGTTCTTCTTTTCATAGCAGGTGTCGGTGTCAAAACTGGCGGATCTCGGGTAGGGGGTCCCGAACTGTGCATCTAGGATCGATGGTAACAGGAGGCCTGGGACACGATGTTTACCCAGGTTCGGGCCCTCTTGATGGAGGTAAAACCCTACGTCCTGCTTGATTAATATTGATGATATAGGTAGTACAAGAGTAGATCTACCACGAGATCAGAGAGGCTAAACCCTAGAAGCTAGCCTATGGTATGATTGTATGTGTATATGATCTATCGACTAGCCTGGCCCTAGTTTATATAATGCACCAGAGGCCTAGGTTAACAAGAGTCCTAGCCGAATACGTTGGTGGGGAGAAGTCCTTGTCTTGATTGCCAAGTCTTGTGGAATCTTCCTTGTATGCGGCAGCTGTCCGAACTGGCCCATGAGTATACGGCCACGGGGGTCCTCGGCCCAATCTATCAGATAGGGAGATGACGTGTTGAGTACCCCCTAGTCCAGGACACCGTCAGTAGCCCCCTGAACCGGTCTTCAAGTTAGGGACGCTCCTCGATTCTTCCGAACTGTTCTTCATCTTCGATCGTCGGTCTTGAAAATTGGTTCAACAAATCTTCTTTATCTTCGATCTTGAGGATCGCCGAAATGCATTCGACGGGTTTACACGTCGGGTATCGTGGGAGCCCCTTTAAGTTTCTGGCCTTTATCAATGCCTTGTTATTTTTATGCCATACCTTGGGTTTGAAGTTGTTCCCGGGCGGCAGCGTCCTCTTGCGTCCGAGCTCCAACGCCGGATTGTATTCGAGGTATCTTTTGCAACCGAGCACCAACGCCGGACCGCTTCCCAGCTCTAACGCCGGAATGTATACGAGCTCCAACACCGGACTATGTATCCAAGCTCCAACGCCGGACTGTATATCCGAGCTCCAACCCGGAGTATATACAAGGTGTCATAAATCACCTTGGTTCAAAGAAGTTTGAAGGAGTTTAGCCGAGCTTAATGCCGGAAATGCCCTCTATGGAGCCAGCCACTAGCGCCCGAGCTTTATGCCGGGCTGCTTCCGAGGTGGTGCACCACCCTGAATGTGGGCCGATTTTTGTGAATATTTTTTATTGGTGCAATTTATTCTCTGCCGAGATATATAGCCAGTAGCCCTCAAGGTGTGTGTCGGTCTAAAACCCGAGATGCACCTGAAGGATGGCATAAGATGCTGATCCCAGTAGCCGCTGAGACTCAGGTTGATTTGCAAAATCGGCCTGAGGATCAAGTCCAAGCTCGGCAGAATACTTCAGGACACTAAAAGCGGCGTGCTCAGTCCTCGAGACTCAGGTTGGGTGCGGCCGACCAACCTGAGGATCAAAATCTCCTCGGAAACTATATTGCACATAAAATTTTCTGCATTGGTCAAGCAATGCAGTAGCCCCCGAGACACTGGTCGGGTGGCAACACCAGATCAGGGGATCGATGTGCGCCTTTAATATTTGTAAATAATAAGCACGAAGCCCGGTAGCCCCGAGCCTTAATGCGGGCATGGGTGGCCAAATTAAGGATCAATATCCGTAGTAAAATCACAAATTATGTGTAATGACTCTATGTACCCAAGTACTTTACGTCATTTAATGCTCGGATCCGCATTGTACAAAACTTTGTTGACCGACCATCGGCTTCCACCTCCTCGGCCAGTAGCCGAGGAGTGTTTGTCTTACTTTATAAAGCCTTTATGAGGGCAAAGATTTACGACAAACAAGGCAATCTGGCCATACGGTTTAATAAACAAAGGTACGCGGAGAGATATGTTATATTACTGTTTAATATAATGTCTTCCAAATAAAATAGTCCCGCTATCGGTCCATTTCTTTGGGTTGTCATGCTAAGCATGATCATGAAACCTCAGCTCTAATGTAAGAGCAAAATATTAAGGATTTTAGTTTGGGAGGCCAGTTACTAGCCCCCGGTAGTGTTCGGCGACAGGCGAGGTGAAGCCGGAAACACTTCGGCCATTTTTATGAATGGCCCGTCATTTTACACCGTCATCGGATCGCTGACCAGTTTACGCTTATTGTGACAGTCAGTTTTCGGCTTTCTCCACTGAGGTGCTTAACCATGTGAGCTAGAAGCACAATTGCAGTGGTTCTCCCTTTGCACACCTAGCCGAACAAAGCGGAACATAGGAGGCAAGCGCAGGAGCCGGGCAACCCAACTATTGACCGAAGACACAATTCGAAACCGATGCATATATAGTAATATCTGAGAATGTTTTTGCCGAATCCCTAAAGGTGTCCGGCGTTGCACTGCGAGACTAATGCTGGAAAAGCACAAATAGTTTAAAAGTGCCAAAAAGCATGGAAAACCAAGAAACGTCAGTAAAAACATGACGTCCGAACAAGAGCAAGTGTTCGGTGCCAATCCGAAAATTGGTCTTAGAAAAAGGAAGTGCTTCTGTCGTGCTTTAACATGATACATCCTATCTCAAAACTTCGAGCGGGTCAGCCTACGGCTTCAACCTCCTATCCCGAGGGCGGAGTACTTCTCATTAGGCCAGTTTAGCAAACTAAACTCTAGCGGCTTGGAGAGAGAAATTAGGCTCCTCGGCTAGTGACCGCACACTCGTGTCGAAAAAAGGAGTGATAAATAATAATAATAAAACTTTGCAATGACTAAGAAGAAGAACACTTATTATAAAACGGCTCAAATAAATTTAAGAGCCCTCAAGTGACTTGGGTAAAAGAATGATTGCATGTACCGAGGTACTTATATCATATCTACGTTCAACCGAACTTTAAACGTGTCTTAACCGACCATCGGCTTCTCCCTCTTCGGTCAAGGACCGAAAAGTGCTATGTATTCCATCTGTCGAGAATATCGACGGTGTTTCCAACAACCAGGCAATCAGGTCATAAGGCTGTAACAGACAAAGCGCGCTCAGGGAACTTATGCTATATTACTGCGAAGTGTAAGAAGCATCTTCAAAGAAAATAGTACCCCCACCGATACCTTTCATCGGTGCTCATTGTTATTATGAGACTTGTGCAATAGATTTGTTGTACTCATGAGTTCCGTTGTGTGCCGACCATCATTGAAAACTAGAAGAGTGCTAGCTTTCGGCTTCACCCAGTCTGAGGTCCGGCTCGGGTGACCCGATCGTGACAATCGCAGAGGTGCTCCCTTTACTCCCTAGCCGAACAATTCGGGAACGTAGGGGTAAACACAGGAGCGAGGCAACCCAGCTTGCAAATCGCTTAAGTCAATATGGTGCATATTGTGGCGTAATACACGAACAAGGAACGAAGCCGTACAAGTATAATCATATGCAACAGGAAAAGCTTCATAAAGGAAGCCCCCAAGTAAACAGAGTATTTGAATTTATGCGTCACAAACAAAGTTTGGACAAGGAAATTTTTACAAGCAACTTTTTTCCAGAAAAGTATAATGCTTGGTCGAACCGAGCACAAGTTAGAAATTAAATCTTTGAGTATGAAAGCGACTTAGCTGGTTAATGTGTTCGGTATTGATGACGCGGTCCGAGCTTGATGTGGGGCAAGGTTCCATCCCCCAAGCCGGTCACAAGGTGGCGGAGCGGAGAGCTCGACACGCCGAAGTGGTGACATAGCAGGGTCAATGCAGACCGGCAGAGTGACGCCGAAGTCCCCGGATAACTTTCCTGTGCACAAAAAATATTGCAAACCGGAGATAATAGTAATAATGATAATTAAAAAAAATCGTTGCATAATAAATAATTTATGCAAAGTGAGTAATAAAATAAATATGGCCTGGCGCCGAAGTCAATGTCGATGCAGGGCGTCGGCGTGATACGGTAAAGGCGTGGCAAAGCCTGAATTCGCAGGTCGGTCCGAGCTCCGGATGCGGCGTACGCCGGACTATGTATGGAAACTGACCGAACCACCATTCGACTGTTGTTAATGCGGCCACCATTTGATAGACCTATGTACATATGATGGACAAACCAGTGTAATAATTCCTTCGGAAAAATGAACCCAAACAAGCAAAAAATACTGGGATTAATAGCACCTGGTTTATTTCTTGTAGCAATCCGAAGGAAGGTGATTCCCAAAGTTGGGACTCGCTCCGCACACCCATTGCCTGATGGGCGATAAAACGACGGCATGGCAATGCCGGTAAAGGTTGGCTCGCCGAGGCAAAGCCCCCGGTCCAGTCGAGATGTCGAAGCCTCGATGTTAGCCGATGAGTCGAAGTAGGTCAACGTGATGGACACCAGCTTGAAGAAGCAATAATGCGGCCCTGTCGATGCAGGTCGTGACGTGGTCGATGCCGGCTTGGTGAAGCGACCGTGCGGTGATGCGGATATGCCCGCTCCGTGTAATCCGTGGGGCGGCGATGTTGGTGATGATTTATCCTTCGCGATGCTGGACTCTTGTTCGGCTTGCCGAGATGATGATTCGAAGAAGTTGAGCTCGGCTCAAGAAATTGACGCCATGTCTAGCGCAGGTCGGCAGCCGTGGAGTAATATTGCTGGACTGGTTTGACACCAGCATGATGTTGAAGATCATGTTCAAAAGATCTTAAAGTTAGTGGTATGTGTTCGGGAACAAAACACAATACCCCATACAAAAATTCCTTCAAAAGGGATGTCCGAAATCCCGTTCATAAAAAAGATGAACTCGGGTCGGATTCGTTTTCGCGCAGAAAACAGATCCGAAAAGTGATGCACTAATCGGAAGGTTCCGGGAGTTTGGACGGTCGGATCGAGATGAAATTTTGTATGGTGATAGATATAGGAATTCCGTAGCCGATCAACGGTTGGATCTTCCAAAGGACGTCCGAGCTAGAAGCTGGACACCACGCCCTAAACTCATCCAAATTCCCGTCCAGATTTGACATGGCTCCGGTATATCGTGGATTGCCAAAGATTCCTCCTTCGGAACTCGACGAAATTTTCCGGGGTTGTTGTAGACTCAATTCCACACAATTCCACCACAGCGACCGTCAAAGCGATACTTGAGGAGGTGGTGGCGGCAGATACGAGTTCGCTGTCCAGAAAAACAGCACGGTCGCTTGAGGGCAATGTTGACGTTGAGCCCCCGAGCTCCATAGATGATTCCTCCATGATCTTGATAGAGATCGGAGTTGATGTTTGATGAAGGCCCTCGCCCGAACATGGTGATCCGAACACAGGGCGCAGTTCTTGGTCGAACCAAGGTGACCAGTCGAGCTGGTGGCGAAGATGCCAAAGTCGCAGTTGATCTGCAGGCGAGCCATCGATCCTTTTGTCGATCACACATCGGAACTCTCAATGAAAGCACCAATGTCGGTGTCAAAACCGGCGGATCTCGGGTAGGGGGTCCCGAACTGTGCGTCTAGGATCGATAGTAACAGGAGGCATGGGACACGATGTTTACCCAGGTTCGGGCCGTCTTGATGGAGGTAAAACCCTACATCCTACTTGATTAATATTGATGATATAGGTAGTACAAGAGTAGATCTACCACGAGATTAGAGAGGCTAAACCCTAGAAGCTAGCCTATGGTATGATTGTATGTATATATGATCTATCGACTAGCCTGACCCTGGTTTATATAATGCACCAGAGGCCTAGGTTAACAAGAGTCCTAGACGAATACGCCGGTGGGGAGAAGTCCTTGTCTTGATCGCCAAGTCTTGTGGAATCTTCCTTGTATGCGGCAGCTGTCCGAACTAGCCCATGAGTATACGGCCACGGGGGTCCTCGGCCCAATCTATCAGATCGGGAGATGACATGTTGAGTACCCCCTAGTCCAGGACACCGTCAGCAGGACTGACGAACTGATGTACTGACACAAAACGTGGGAAGCAGACATTACCTCCAGTTGACTGACTTCTTCTTCTTCCTCTCATGGTCGGCGTACTGGCATGTTCTTGGGAGGCGGCGCCATTGATGCAGCTCCTGCTTGTGGTGGACGTATGGCGAAGCGGTCTGGGGAGGCAGTGTCTTGCGGGGATCACTGCCCCGGAGAAGGAGCCCCGACGACGGAGGGAGGCAGGAGGCGGCGGATCACGACCCCGTCATTGGATCCGGCGACGGAGGGAGGCAAGAGATGGCGGATCACGGCCCCGTCGCTGGATCTAGCGACTGAGGGAGCTAGGAGACGGCGGATCATTGCCCCGTCCATGGATCCGGCAACGGAAGGAGGCAGGAGACAGCGGATCACAACCCTAACGATGAATCCGGCGACAGACGGAGGCAGGAGACGGCGGCGGATCCGTTGCTGGCCAGTCACGGCGCTGCGGGCTCCCTCGCTCCGGCTACTGCCGTTGCTCGCTCACCCACGACGGCTGCCTCTGGCGGTAGAAGGCGGGTTGGGTTCGGTTCGGGCTGGGTCGGGGGGATTGTACGGTAGTCGGCGCATCGCGCCTATATAGGGGGGGGGGTAACAGAATATTATTCTGTTACTAGTAACAGAGTAGTCCAGCCCTATATATATATATATATATATATATCAGGATCTTTCCAACACATAGTGCTTGCCAAAGGATAAAGTGTACAGAAGGAAAGGTGAAGATCACCATGAATTTTGTATAAGGTATAAGACAAACATAAAAGATAGGCCCTTCGCAGAGGGAAGCAAAGGTTGTCATGTGCCTTTATGGTTGGATGCACAAAATCTTAATGCAAAAGAACGTCACTTTATATTGCCACTTGTGATAGAGACCTTTATTATGCAGTCCATCGCTTTTATTTCTTCCATATCACAAGCTCGTATAAAGCTGATTTTCACCACAATAATAGATCATACATATTTAGAGAGCAATTTTTATTGCTTGCAACAATGACAACTTACTTGAGGGATCTTACTCAATCCATAGGTAGATATGGTGGACTCTCATGGCAAAACTGGGTTTAAGGATATTTGGAAGCACAAGTAGTATCTCTACTTGGTGCAAATAATTTGGCTAGCATAAGGGGGAAAGGCAAGCTCAACATGTTGGATGATCCATGACAATATAATTTATTTCGGATATAAGAAAACATAAAAGATTACATTGTCTTCCGTGTCCAACATTAACTTTTTAGAATGTCATATTTTAATGAGTGCTCACAATCATAAAAGATTTCCAAGATAGTATATTTATATGTGAAAACCTCTCTTTCTTTATTACTTCCTATTAATTTCAACGATGACCAAAACTATGTTTGTCAGCTCTCAACAACTTTTATTCATCATACTCTTTATATGTGAAGTCATTACTCTCCATAAGATCAATATGATATCTTTATTTCTTTTTATTCTTTCTTTTTTTCTTTTATCCCCTCAAGATCATAGCAAGATAACCAAGCCCTCGACTAAAGACTAATCTTTATTATATATAGCTCACGGACTCGATAGCATAGATAAGGATCAACACAAAAAACTCAAAGCTAGATCATACTAAACTTTATTCTACTAGATCAAGATAGAACCAAAAGGATCAAACTAAGAAAAATGGTAAAAATAGAAGTGTGATAGTGATACTATATCGGGGTACCTCCCCAAGCTTGGTAGTTGCCAAGGGGAGTGCCCATACCCATGTATTTATGTCTCTTTCTTTTGAGGTGGTGATGATGGAGTTGTTGATGATGTAAGCTTGTCGTCCATCTTCCAAGGCATATTCTCACCATCATAGAAGGATGATCGAGTCTCCGGGATCCTCAAATCTGCAACCAAACTCATCCTCTTGAATCTATATTCATACTCATAGTTTTGGTTTTGCAGGTCATAGATCTGGGCTTGGAGGTGCTTGATTTTCTCGTGAAGCTTGAAGATGGTCTCCCCAATGTTCTTGGCATCCAGCTTGTGGTTGTTGGGGAACTCCGCAATCATCATGTGGTTGGCATTGAGTCCGCGTTCCACCATCCCCTGGCACTTGAAAACTTGTTGCTCCATTGCTTCGAGTCTTGTCTCCACGCTTCTGGTCCTCCTTGGTCCCTCAACATCGCGAATGTGCAGCACCCCCTCATGCATCTCAATGGTTTGAGGGTGTTGCAACACCTCCGCGAGCTAGGGGTTGATGACCTTCTCGAAAAATTTGTCCTTGGGGGCGCTTGAAGATGTCATGGTGATCTAGATCTGTCAGAAAAATAGCTCGAAACAAAAGCAGAGGATTTTGTCGTGGTACCCTGGTCAAAACCTTCAGGAGATTATATAATGAATTTTTACCGACCAAAAGAAGTATCGTGCAAGAAAACAGAGTTTGGAGGGCACATGAAGTGCCCACGAGGCAGGGGAGCGTGCCCAGGGGGTAGTGCGCGCCCTCCACCCTCGTGGGTGCCTCGTGTCCCTTTAGACTACTTCTAATTTTCCTATTTTCTTAAATATTCCAAAACAGAGAAAAATTTCTATTAGAACTGTTTTGGACTCGGTTTACTTACCGTACCACATACCTATACTTTTTCAAGTCTGAAACGTTCTGGAAAGTGTCCCTTATGTACTCCTCCGGGGTTACGGTATCAATAACATTGGTTTCAACATTTATGGGATTACCTGAGATATAATGTTTGATTGTTTGACCGTTTACCACCTTCGGATTTATGCCTTCAAAGTTGTTGATTTTTATGGCGCCGGAACGATAGACCTCCTCGATAACGTAAGGACCTTCCCATTTAGAGAGGAGTTTTCCTACAAAAAATCTTAAACAAGAGTTGTATAACAAAACATAATCACCTACATTAAACTCACGCTTTTGTATCCTTTTGTCATGCCATCTTTTAACTTTTTCTTTAAACAGCTTGGCATTCTCATAGCCCTGGGTTCTCCACTCATCAAGTGAGCTAATGTCAAATAGTCTCTTCTTACCGGCAAGTTTTAAATCATAATTGATCTCTTTAATGTCCCAATATGCCTAATGTTCTAGTTCGAGAGGTAAGTGACATGCTTTTCCATAAATCATTTTATACGGAGACATACCCATAGGATTTTTATATGCAGTTCTGTAGGCCCATAATGCATCATCAAGTTTCTTGGACCAATTCTTTCTAGATCTATTAACAGTCTTTTACAAAATTAATTTAATCTCTCTATTACTCAGTTCTACTTGACCACTAGACTATGGGTGGTATGGAGATGCAATTCTATGATTAACATCATACTTAGCAAGCATTTTACGAAAAGCGCCATGAATAAAATGTGAACCACCATTAGTCATTAAGTATCTAGGGACTCCAAACCTCGGAAAAATAACTTCTTTAAGCATCTTAATAGGGGTGTTATGATCATCACTACTGGTTGGAATAGCTTCTACCCACTTAGTAACGTAATCAACATCAACTAAAATGTGTGTATACCCATTAGAGGAAGGAAACAGTCCCATATAATCAAAGCCCCAAACATCAAATGGTTCAATAACAAGTGAATAGTTCATAGAAATTTCTTGACGTCTACTAATATTACCAATTCTTTGACATTCATCACAAGACAAGACAAACTTACGGGCATCTTTGAAAAGAGTAGGCCAGTAAAACCGGATTGCAATACCTTATGTGCAGTTCTACCTCCAGCGCGGTGTCCTCCATAAGCCTCGGAGTCACACTTGCGTAGGATCTGTTCCTGTTCATGCTCAGGTACACAACATCTAATAACACCATCTACTCCTTCTTTATAATGGTGTGGGTCATCCTAGAAGTAATGTCTTAAATCATACAAAAACTTTTTCTTTTGCTGGTATGTGAAACTAGCACTACAAAAAAAGACACATCCATGACATTTTGGGCCGAACGAATTTTTTTCCTGTCATACATATGACACTTCTATGATGATAATTGTGACAAAACCCGGTATCATCATAGATGTGGTGGGCTCCTACTTCTATGACAAAAAAACATGACAGAAAATGGGCTTTTCGTCCTGGGCGGGCCGAAGACGCAGCTGCATGACATTCTTTGGGCCGTCCATGACGGAAAAAACCATGGTAGAAGCGAGGGGGAGGAAAATTTCGGGGAGTTCCCGGTTACGGTGGGAGGTTGGGGGCCAAGCGCTGCACGTTTCTCTCGTACACGTACGCGTGTGTGTGCGAGGCGTTGCCTCTAACTGAACCCGAGCGAGGCGTTGGGCTCTAACTAAACCCGAGCGATTGCACTGCAGGCTACGCGTTACTGAACCCGAGCGATCGATCGATGGCTCTTAACTGAACCCGATCGAGCGATTCCTTCGCTACTGCTGCGAACTGAAGCCGATCGATGGAACCTCTGGGATGAACAGTGATTGTTGCGGGGGGGGGGGGGGTTGGATGAACAGTGAGCGGTGGCGTTGCCTCTGGATGAACAGGACCCCGTGGCATGGTGGAGGGCTGGATGAATAGTTGTGACACTCCAAAATTTTTATTTGGTTTTCAGCAAAAACTTTGTGGTTTTTGAAAAGAGGCCATTTAAAATTTTCCAGAAAACCTTCCTCTTAAAAACTTCCTTTTCTTTGGCAAGGATTTTATTTTTCTTCAAACTATGGTGTTTGATCTTTTGAAACTTCTTCTCTGTTGGTTCCCTCTCAAATTTATTTTGGGAGTTTAATCTTTTTTTTCTTTTAAAAAGAAACTCTATGAAAATTTGGGATTTTCATATCTTGGAAACCACCCATGACTTTGTATTTTGCCCATGTGGTAAAACCCCTCCAAAACCTCCCCTCCTCCTTGTAATCAACCTAAGTTCTCTGTCCCAACTAATCCAAGCAAGTTTGGATTTTATTCTAATTTTCTTTCCCCTCAAATCTTTTCTGCAAATTATTTGGAGCCTGAGAGATTTTCAAAGCAAGTACCCTTTTGCATTTGAGTTTTGACCTCAAACCAACTCTCCTGGATGGTCCTTTGTACCCACAACCCAGAACCATCTTGATCCACTCCTCCTCTTTTCAAATTTTTCAAATTTCAGTCTCTGCAAGTTTGGACCAGATTTGCCAAATTTGGTGAAATTCATATCTATACTTCTTCTAAAATTCCACCAAAATTCAGGCAGCCTACTGGAGCAATGAGTAGCCACTCCACCAAGTTTCAGCTCAAGGAAAAATCCCTAGATGCCTAGATCATTCTGTCGAACACCTTGCATGCACTGTTCTGTTCATCTTCAGTTAAGTTCAGAAATTCAGTGTCATTTTTCCTTCGTCAGACTCGGTCACGCGGCCACAGTGCGCCCTGGCGCGTTGCACACAGCCTCTTCCCCTTGACCAGCACCCCGCACGCACGCTTGGCCGATTCCTGGCGTCGGTAGCGATGAGCCTCGCCGGCGTTGGAAGCTTCTGCGGTGGCTGCACCTTCCGTGGCGGCCAGCGAGGGCCCGAGCCCGCTCGCCACGCCACCCGGCGCCGCCCAACGCCCCCTGGCTCTCCGCGTGTCCCTGCCATGCCAACGCACGCCCGTGGCACCGTCGCCGTGGCCCGGCAAGCACGGAACGTGCTCCCTGCCGCCGACGGGCCGCGCCACCCCCGTTCCATCGAGCTCGCCCTAAACACCCAAATCCTGGCTAGTTTAGCACCCAAACGGACCCAGTGAACCCCCACGACGGCGCTCGACCCCTAAACCTCCCCGACCAAAGCACTGCGCCGCCGTAACCTTCACCGGAGATCCCCGTTCACGGCCACTGCCTCGGATCGCCTATAAAAAGGACCCCGAGCTCGCTCACGACCCCCACACCCTCACTACACCTCTCCAAGACCCTGCCAAGCCACCAGGAGGACCTCGAGGAGGTCTCCTCCACCGACTCCGGCCGCCCTGTTCCGCCTCAGCCTCCACCTCGATTCGCTCCGGTGAGGCCGTCGCCGGCGCCCAAACCCCGTCAGTTACCCCCTCTAGCTACCAGAAGTCTAACCCCCTCCTCAATTTGGCCTTCGCAGCTCCATCCGACGAGACCCTCGACCACCCGAACCGCCGTCCGCCGGAGCAAGGCTCGCCGTCGACGTGGTGCTCGCCGACCGCCACCACCACCACCAACCGACGCGGAAGGGCGCCCTGAACACGGAGGTACCCTCCGATCTTCCTGCCTCGTCGTGGATCGCCGCCGGCGACCACCGCGGCTCTCGGGCGCCGACGAGCTTCGTCCCCCGTTTGACAGTTTAAACCTGACGAGTGGGACCCGCCCGTCAGCCTCTCAGATCCTTTTAAACGAATCGTTTTCTGAAAACGCCTTCGGGCAAAATACGCTTTCCCCTCTGGGCTGGCGTATTCAAGATTGGAACGTTTTCTGTTTTTATAAGCTAGCCCCTGGAAATCTTCTGTTTCATTACAGATGAGTCCCTGGACAAAAACCTTTATAACTTTTAAACAGAAAAGTATTTTTGATTGATCCTTTTTCTGTCCTCTTTAAAATTTTGTCTAGTTTTTTATCAGATTTATTTGAAAAATATTTGGAATACTTTTTGTGCACCTCTTGGTATTTACGATAGCGCATATATTTTCTTTATACCGTAGATACTGAAGGAGGTGACAGAGCCGCGAACTTCACCGAACTAGGCTCCGACTACTCCGAACCAGGCAAGCATGTTTGAACTTTTGATATGATGATTGTTTTGGCATGTTTGCATTAAGTAGTTTATGGCATGTTGATGAATATACCGATGAATGTCCTGTTACCTGAGACGATGAGGCAAGTGAGTTTCGAAAATCCATGAGTGGATGGATGTGAGTATGCATGGCCATGTGTTGGCATGAGGATGGGTAAGATGGCAGGGTTGTAGCATGCCAGGCTTATGCCAGACTATGTGACTTCAATGTCAACTCGTATCATTCCAGTTCCTTCCATTCTTCCTTCCTTGTACTACCACATGTTTTCCGCAAGGAATATGGCTTAGTAAGTTCTAAACCGCTTTCCTGGTACACACCAAAAAGGAGAGGCCGTGATGATGGTTCCATGGCCCTGGATTAAAGCCAGTCATCCGGTCAGGGGGCATGGGTGTTTCCGGTTGGGACCGAGAGGGGAGCACCCCTTAGAGCGCGCATATATAAATTTGATCCCATGCTATTCGAGATTGTGATCTCCCCGTCTCAAAAGTTTTTCTTGGACGATGTCTAGGGTGATTCCTAGCATCGAGAGGTAGGATGGGCGTGTACTGGTTAGCTATGTTTTCTTCCGAAATACCGTAAACGGAACTAGTCCTTCGTGACTACGGAAATCCGTTGGCTGTGGGAAAAATTTTGTACAAACTCTGCAGAGTCATATATTCCTTCGAATCATCTATTCCATGTCCAAGTTCGATATTAACTTATCTTGACCAAATGTCAGTTTTGATGACAGAGACTCCGGTGAACCGCATGAGTGCTAAGTCCGGTTAAATGATTATTCCTGTGGATGGACTAACCCGTTTATTCTCATGAATTGAATATTTATTATGAGCATTATTTCCTTGTGAATAAAAGCCCTTTATGTGGTGTCGCTAAGACGCCCGAATGTGGCATCCCTTTTAAAGCCCTTTCTGTGATGTCGCCCCGACGTCCGACTATGGCATTCCTTTTAAAGCCCTTTATGTGGTGTCTCTAAGACGCCCGACTGTGGTATTTCTTTTAAAGCCCTTTTTGTGATGTCGCCCCGACGTTCGACTGTGGCATTTCTCTTAAAGCCCTTTATGTGGTGTCGCTAAGACGCCCGACTGTGGTATTTCTTTTAAAGCCCTTTCTGTGATGTCGCCCCGACGTCCGACTGTGGCATTTCTTTTAAAGCCCTTTATGTGGTGTCGCTAAGATGACCGACTGTGGTATTTCTTTTAAAGCCCTTTCTGTGATGTCGCCCCGACGTCCGACTGTGGCATTTCTTTTAAAGCCCTTTATGTGGTGTCGCTAAGACGCCCGACTGTGGTATTTCTTTTAAAGCCCTTTCTGTGATGTCGCCCCAACGTCCGACTGTGGCATTTCTTTTAAAGCCCTTTATGTGGTGTCGCTAAGACGCCCGACTGTGGCATCATTTCCTTATATTTATTTGTTCACCTTTCGAGGCGTCGCTTCAGACACCCGATCGGTCTTCATTTATGTTTTGTGGGATTTCAGGCGGACTACCGCCTTTTCCGTTTTACTTACCTCGTTATGCTAATTTTTGAATGTACATTGGTGAATTAATCATAACGCATTCATGCATGCATTTGTTATATCTTACGTCCGAACTGTCTTGCGAGTACTTTCAAAGTACTCACTGGCTTGTCGATTTGGCCAGATGCTGACGAAGGCGATCTCATGGATGAAGAATTTGATAGCGAGTCCGACGCCTAGAGGAGTCCCAGTCAGTCTCGTACGACCCTGGATTTGGTCACTGTATTATATCTGCTTCCGCTACCAAATAAATTCATCGAGCCTCACCTCGACGCTCGATGAGATGACAGTTTTAGAGACTTGTATCTCTCTCCCTGCTGTGTTTCTCCACCACCGCCCTATCCTCGAGTCAGTAGTATGCCTCCACACCACTGTGTCATGTCCGCCATTATGTATATTTATTGGCGTGCTTGTAATAATTTGGTTGAGCAACCGTAGTTCGACCCTGTAATATATTTTATGCTACTGGCTTATTGTATCAAGAATTTGTCTACCAGTGAGGAGGATTTCTCTCATACTGGACTCAAAAGATTGGTTTTGTCAATAAATATTTTTATTGGAAAACCGGTCGTGACAAGCTTGGTACCAGAGCCAGGCTGACTGTAGGAAGCCACTAGGTGCGATCGCTAATTGGTTATTAGCTTGATTGAGCCTTTTCATATTTTCTTGATTGTAGTCATTTTCTGTCAGTCAGCATAAATTTATGATCTGACCATGCAGAATTTTTGCCTACTTTTGTAGATGACCGACAACAGCTGCGAGTCTCAGACCTTCGCCAACGTGCCCGATGAGTTCGTCAAGCTTCTTTCCTTCATCGTTCAGGTCGCGATGGGGCCATCTGTGCGCCCAGTCTTCACACTCTGCCAGCACCGAGTCAACGACAGTCTGACCATGCACCAGGCCGCGGTGCAGTTCAAGGGAGGGCGTGGTGAGTTACGCCGCTTCCGGTTCTTGGGAAGAGCCATGCCTACGGAGAGGCATGCTATGCAGATGGCAGCCCGCGAGGCGATAGCTCGTCTCAGGGATGTCCTCCCCGTGATGAAGACTCGTCGTTACCGTTATCTTCCATGCCATGTGCCTTACACCTGTCACTACGCATTCTCCTGCCCCAGAGGAGAACGAGACGAGGCTTTTGAGATGCTCATTGAGTATCTCCGGGCCCTGGAGGCAGCCTTCGACAACCTGGTGGACGACTTCGTGGCTGCCCGCATGGACTCAGTTCATGGCTGTGCTGCCAACAGGAGGGAGCTCCTACCCACCGCACCGCCACTGACTTTGGTCTCGTCCTCAGCATCTTATACGCCTACTCGTTGCCTACCTTCTACCGAAGAATTCAACCAAGTCATTGCGCCCACTCCAGCGCGCACTGCACCACCCTTCGCGCCCACTCCTGTTCGTGTTGTTCCGCCCCTGGCACCCGCTCCGTCCACTCTGTGCAACACTACACATATGGAGCCTATTAGCGAGGAGGAAGTCGAGTCCCCAACCTCGCTACGCCTCGCCCTCGGTAGGGCAAAGGAGGTCGTCAACATCTCCGCCTGTGTACGCTTAGCCGCCATGTAATGTACCGCTTTGTATGATATGTTTATATGTACATAGGTTGTGAGAAGTAGCCTGTTTGCGCATCATGTAGGATCTGGAGAAGTGCACTAGCCTAAATAACATGTCAGGATTATGTACGCATATCCTGAGTGATGTATTGTATAATTACCGCCCGCGTGTAAGATATGTAATGAGCAGTCCTTCTCCGTGCGCAAGTCGATTTGTTTTTCTTAAGTAAGCTTACTTATTTAATTTTATTTGCCAGCTTTATGCACTTATGGATTTGTTTTTGCGAATCTTTCCGCTTTTCTTATGGGTTTTACAAAATATATCCCCAGAGTGAAAAATGTCTCGTCCTTGGACTCGCTCCATGCCAACTCCACCAGAAGAAAATTATGATACACAACCCAGCAACGAGTTCACTCAGGGACAGTCAAGCCAACAGGGCAGTGAATCGGCACTTTCACAAATGTGGCGCCTTTATGAGCAGAGTCAGCAACAACATCGGGAAATGATGAACCAAGTCATCAACATGGGAAATCACCATGGACAGTATCAGCAGCATCCCAAGTTATCTGAGCTACAGAAGACCCGTCCCCAAACATTTTCTCATACTGACAAGCCTCTTGAAGCCGAGGATTGGCTTCGAGATATGGAGAGAAAATTAATTATTGCAAAATGTTCAGATCTCGAGAAAGTACTATATGCTCCACACTATCTCACAGGAGCAGCTGCATCATGGTGGGAGAATTTTCTGCACATGCACCCCAACGAAAATGATATAACATGGAATGATTTCAAGGAAGGTTTCCGTGGTGCACACATTCCCAAGAGTATTATGAAAATTAAGAAGAGAGAGTTCCATGACCTCAAACAAAGGAACATGATAGTGTCAGAATACAACGGTTAATTTACTCTATTGTCCCGCTATGCTAATGAAGAACGTATGACTGAAAGCAAGAAGATGGAGAAATTCCTTGACGGTCTGGCGCCCGCGCTTAAATGCCAACTGGTAGTTCACACTTTTCTAGATTTTAAGACACTAGTGGACAAAGCTATTACTCTGGAAAATGAGAGACGTAGCTTGGAGGATTTAAGTAAGCGAAAAAGAGACCAGACTACTCTTGCACGCAACCACCGAAGCAGGACAGATTTTCAGAAAGGTGGGACACACAAACCTACAACAAACATCTCTCGCCCAACCAAGAATTTCCATGCAAGGGACAAAGAGTTCACATATCGCCCAGGCGTTACTTGCTATGCTTGTGAAGAAGAAGGGCACTACGCCAAATAGTGCCCCAAGCCAAGGAACTCGACCCCGAAGCCAAACAATGGTGGAAATAATTCAGCGCCCAAGCGCAACAATTTCAACCCCAACAACAACCACAGGAAGGGTCATCTAAACCACGTGACCGAAGAAGAAGCACAAAATGCTCCGGATATCGTACTCGGTACGTTTCCTGTCAACACAATGCCCGCAACGGTTTTGTTTGATTCTGGAGCTTCTCACTCATTCATTTCGAAAAGTTTTGCTTTGCAAAATAATTTTTCGATGTTTCCCTTGGAAAAATCCATGATCATCAAGTCCCCTGGGATTCAACAAGTTACTCAGAATGTGGTCATTGAGTTCGAAGGATTGAAATTTTTCGCCAATCTTATTGTGTTGGAAAATAAAGGACTGGATGTCATCCTAGGGATGGACTGGTTAACCACCAACAAAGGTTTTATTGACTGTTTCAACCGGACCGTAATTCTCACGCACCACCACGGGAAGACAATAAAAGTATCAGCCAAGGAAAGAAAAATACCCCTGCAGCCGAGATTGAATAAGGTGGACGTTTCTGAATTAAGCAAGGTTCCAGTAGTATGTGAATTTCCAGACGTATTTCCCGAAGAACTACCAGGCATGCCACCAGACCGAGAAATAGAATTCAGCATTGAGCTAGCACTAGGAACCACCCCCATATACAAGAAACCATACAGAATGGCACCATCCGAGTTGATCGAGTTGAAGAAACAAATAAAGGAATTACTGGACAAGGGATACATTCGAGCCAGCTCCTCACCTTGGGGATCACCAATTTTATTTGCCAAAAAGAAGGATGGAACACTAAGATTGTGCATAGACTACCGAGCACTTAACATGTTCACAGTCAAGAACAAATACCCGATGCCACGAATAAATGATTTATTTGATCAGCTCGCTCAGGCCAAGGTATTCTCAAAGATTGACTTAAGGTCAGGATACCATCCATTAAAAGTGCGAACAGAAGATATCCCCAAAACAGCCTTCACCTCCAGATATGGACTATATGAGTTCACAGTTATGCCTTTTGGATTAACAAATGCCCCCGCATATTTTATTCACCTCATGAACAAAAAGTATTTATGAAGTTTATGGACAAGTTCGTTGTGGTATTTATCGATGATATTCTGATATACTCCAAAACACCAGAAGAGCACACGGAACATCTCAGGATTGTGCTAGGAGAACTCAGGAAACATCAATTGTATGCCAAGTTCAGCAAGTGCGAATTTTGGCTAAGACAAGTAGGCTTTCTAGGTCACGTGCTGACCCAAGACGGTATCGCAGTGGACCCGGAGAAAGTTAGGGCCATACTTGACTGGAAGGCACCAGCCAGCGTAACGGACATACGAAGTTTCTTGGGAATGGCAGGATACTACCGCAGATTTATTGAAGGATTCTCCACTCTAGCCAAGCCAATGACGCAGTTACTCAAGAAGGACAAGAAATTTGAATGGACAGAAGCCTGCGAAAAAAGTTTCCAAGAGTTAAAACAGAAATTGACCACAACACCGATATTAATTGTGCCAGACATACACAAAAACTTTGAGGTGTATTGTGGCGCATCCCGAAAAGGTCTCGGGTGCGTGTTGATGCAAGAAGGCAAGGTTGTCGCATACGCTTCACGACAACTCCGCAAGCATGAGGAAAATTATCCCACTCATGACTTAGAAATGGCAGCAGTCATTCATGCACTTAAGGAATGGAGGCATTTCTTACTTGGGAATCGATGTGAAATATACACGGACCATAAAAGTCTCAAATATATTTTCACACAGCCAGAACTAAACTTACGGCAACAACGCTGGTTGGAATTGGTAAAGGATTATGATGTCGGTATCCACTATCATCCAGGGAAAGCAAATGTAGTGGCCGGTGCTCTTAGTCGATACCCCAGCTCCGACGAAAACAGTCTGCAAAGTTTGAGACCTGAATTCCAACAAGAATTTGCCAAACTCAACTTGTTAATGATCGCGGGAGGCACCATATCAAAATTGGAAATAAAGCCCGACCTTGTGGAGAGAATTAAAGAAGCTCAGCCTGGTCACCCTAGCATTGAAGGAATTAAAAGAAAGGTGAGTATGGGCAAGGGCTCGGAATTTGTCATAGGCGATGATGGAATATTATGGTACGGGGACAGACTCTGCGTGCCAAACATAGAGGACCTCAGACAGCAAATCCTAGCTGAAGCACACACCACTCCATATTCAATCCACCCTGGAGGAACCAAAATGTATAAGGATATTCAGGAAAGATTTTGGTGGCACGGTATGAAGAGGGACATAGCCACATTCGTTGCATGTTGCGATTCTTGTCAACGCATAAAAGTTGAGCATCAAAAACCAGCCGGACTACTGCAACCAAACAAAATACCTGAGTGGGAATGGGATGAAATAGGGATGGATTTTATTGTCGGACTACCTCGGTCACGACACGGGAATGATGCCATATGGGTCATCACCGATAGATTAACCAAGGTGGCACATTTCATTCCAGTGAAGACAACCTACAACACTCAGAAGCTTGCCAGGATTTATCTCTCCCGTATAGTTTGTCTGCATGGAGTCCCGAAGACTATAATATCCAACAGAGGCACTCAATTTGTCTCGAGATTCTGGGATCATTTACAAGAGGCTCTGGGAACTCAATTGGCCTTCAGCACAGCCTATCATCCCCAGACTGATGGCCAGACTGAACGCGTAAACCAAATTTTAGAAGACATGCTGAGAGCATGTGTCCTCACCTATGGAACCAGTTGGAAGAAAGCCTGCCATATGCCGAGTTCGCATACAACAACAGTTACCAGGCCAGCCTGCAAATGGCACCTTTTGAAGCCCTATACGGACAGAGATGTCGTACCCCGCTAAATTGGTCAGAGACCGCAGACAACCGTATCTTCGGCCCAGACGTGCTCAAAGAAGCCGAGGAAAAAGTCAAGCTAATCAGGGACCGACTCAAGACCGCTCAAAGCCGACAGAAGAGTTATTACGATCAGAAACATCGTGGGGTCAATTTTGAACCCGGTGAATTTGTGTACCTACGAGTATCACCTATGAGGGGACTGCAACGGTTTAAGATTAAAGGAAAGTTAGCACCAAGATTCATTGGACCATTCTGCATAGTGGCACGAAGAGGCACTGTAGCCTACCAGCTAGACTTACCCGAAGACTTGTCCGACATTCACGACGTGTTCCACGTCTCTCAATTAAGGAAGTGCGTAAGCAAACCATAGAAACAAGTATTCCATGAGAACATTGACGTGCAGCCAGACCTCACTTATCGGGAACGCCCAGTAAAAATATTAGAGGAGTCTGAAAGGAGAACCCAACAGAAGACCATCAAGTTTTTCAGAGTTCAGTGGAGCAACCACACCGAAAGCGAAGCAACTTGGGAAAGAGAGGATTTTCTTCGGACAGAACATCCATACTTATTTAAGGATCAGCTGGAATCTCGGGGACGAGATTTTTCCTAAGGGGGTAGGTGTTGTGACACTCCAAAATTTTTATTTGGTTTTCAGCAAAAACTTTGTGGTTTTTGAAAAGAGGCCATTTAAAATTTTCCAGAAAACCTTCCTCTTAAAAACTTCCTTTTCTTTGGCAAGGATTTTATTTTTCTTCAAACTATGGTGTTTGATCTTTTGAAACTTCTTCTCTGTTGGTTCCCTCTCAAATTTATTTTGGGAGTTTAATCTTTTTTTTCTTTTAAAAAGAAACTCTATGAAAATTTGGGATTTTCATATCTTGGAAACCACCCATGACTTTGTATTTTGCCCATGTGGTAAAACCCCTCCAAAACCTCCCCTCCTCCTTGTAATCAACCTAAGTTCTCTGTCCCAACTAATCCAAGCAAGTTTGAATTTTATTCTAATTTTCTTTCCCCTCAAATCTTTTCTGCAAATTATTTGGAGCCTGAGAGATTTTCAAAGCAAGTACCCTTTTGCATTTGAGTTTTGACCTCAAACCAACTCTCCTGGATGGTCCTTTGTACCCACAACCCAGAACCATCTTGATCCACTCCTCCTCTTTTCAAATTTTTCAAATTTCAGTCTCTGCAAGTTTGGACCAGATTTGCCAAATTTGGTGAAATTCATATCTATACTTCTTCTAAAATTCCACCAAAATTCAGGCAGCCTACTGGAGCAATGAGTAGCCACTCCACCAAGTTTCAGCTCAAGGAAAAATCCCTAGATGCCTAGATCATTCTGTCGAACACCTTGCATGCACTGTTCTGTTCACCTTCAGTTAAGTTCAGAAATTCAGTGTCATTTTTCCTTCGTCAGACTCGGTCACGCGGCCACAGTGCGCCCTGGCGCGTTGCACGCAGCCTCTTCCCCTTGACCAGCACCCCGCACGCACGCTTGGCCGATTCCTGGCGTCGGTAGCGACGAGCCACGCCGGCGTTGGAAGCTTCTGCGGTGGCTGCACCTTCCGTGGCGGCCAGCGAGGGCCCGAGCCCGCTCGCCACGCCACCCGGCACCGCCCAACGCCCCCTGGCTCTCCGCGTGTCCCTGCCATGCCAACGCACGCCCGTGGCACCGTCGCCGTGGCCCGGCAAGCACGGAACGTGCTCCCTGCCGCCGACGGGCCGCGCCACCCCCGTTCCGTCGAGCTCGCCGTAAACACCCAAATCCCGGCTAGTTTAGCACCCAAACGGACCCAGTGAACCCCCACGACGGTGCTCGACCCCTAAACCTCCCCGACCAAAGCACTGCGCCGCCGTAACCTTCACCGGAGATCCCCGTTCACGGCCACCGCCTCGGATCGCCTATAAAAAGGACCCTGAGCTCGCTCACGACCCCCACACCCTCACTGCACCTCTCCAAGACCCTGCCAAGCCACCAAGAGGACCTCGAGGAGGTCTCCTCCCCCGACTCCGGCCGCCCCGTTCCGCCTCGGCCTCCACCTCGATTCGCTCCGGTGAGGCCATCGCCGGCGCCCAAACCCCATCAGTTACCCCCTCTAGCTACCAGAAGTCTAACCCCCTCCTCAATTTGGCCTTCGCAGCTCCATCCGACGAGACCCTCGACCACTCGAACCGCCGTCCGCCGGAGCAAGGCTCGCTGTCGACGTGGTGCTCGCCGACCGCCACCACCACCACCAACCTACGCGGAAGGGCGCCCTGAACACGGAGGTACCCTCCAATCTTCCTGCCTCGCCGTGGATCACCGCCGTCGACCACCGCGGCTCTCAGGCGCCGACGAGCTTTGTCCCCCGTTTGAATGTTTAAACCTGACGAGTGGGACCCACCCGTCAGCCTCTCAGATCCTTTTAAACGAATCGTTTTCTGAAAACGCCTTCGGGCAAAATATGCTTTCCCCTCTGGGCTGGCGTATTCAAGACTGGAACGTTTTCTGTTTTTATAAGCTAGCCCCTGGAAATCTTCTGTTTCATTACAGATGAGTCCCTGGACAAAAACCTTTATAACTTTTAAACAGAAAAGTATTTTTGACTGATCCTTTTTCTGTCCTCTTTAAAATTTTGTCTAGTTTTTTATCAGATTTATTTGAAAAATATTTGGAATACTTTTTGTGCACCTCTTGGTATTTACGATAGCGCATATATTTTCTTTATACCGTAGATACCGAAGGAGGTGACGGAGCCGCGAACTTAGGCTCCGACTACTCCGAACCAGGCAAGCATGTTTGAACTTTTGATATGATGATTGTTTTGGCATGTTTGCATTAAGTAGTTTATGGCATGTTGATGAACATACCGATGAATGTCCTGTTACCTGAGACGATGAGGCAAGTGAGTTTTGAAAATCCATGAGTGGATGGATGTGAGTATGCATGGCCATGTGTTGGCATGAGGATGGGTAAGATGGCAGTGTTGTAGCATGCCAGGCTTATGCCAGACTATGTGACTTCAATGTCAACTAGTATCATTCCAGTTCCTTCCATTCTTCCTTCCTTGTACTACCACATGTTTTCCGCAAGGAATATGTCTTAGTAAGTTGTAAACCGCTTTCCTGGTACACACCAAAAAGGAGAGGCCGTGATGATGGTTCTATGGCCCTGGATTAAAGCCAGTCATCCGGTCAGGGGGCATGGGTGTTTCCGGTTGGGACCGAGAGGGGCGCACCCCTTAGAGCGTGCGTATATAAATTTGATCCCATGCTATTCGAGATTGTGATATCCCCATCTCAAAAGTTTTTCTTGGACGATGTCTAGGGTGATTCCTAGCATCGAGAGGTAGGATGGGTGTGTACTGGTTAGCTGTGTTTTCTTCCGAAATACCGTAAACGGAACTAGTCCTTCGTGACTACGGAAATCCGTTGGCTGTGGGAAAAATTTTGTACAAACTCTGCAGAGTCATATATTCCTTCGAATCATCTATTCCATGTCCAAGTTCGATATTAACTTATCTTGACCAAATGTCAGTTTTGATGACACAGACTCCGGTGAACCGCATGAGTGCTAAGTCCGATTAAATGATTATTCCTGTGGATGGACTAACCCGTTTATTCTCATGAATTGAATATTTATTATGAGCATTATTTCCTTGTGAATAAAAGCCCTTTATGTGGTGTCGCTAAGACGCACAACTGTGGCATCTCTTTTAAAGCCCTTTCTGTGATGTCGCCCCGACGTCCGACTATGGCATTCCTTTTAAAGCCCTTTATGTGGTGTCGCTAAGACGCCCGACTGTGGTATTTCTTTTAAAGCCCTTTATGTGATGTCGCCCCGACGTCCGACTGTGGCATTTCTCTTAAAGCCCTTTATGTGGTGTCGCTAAGAAGCCCGACTGTGGTATTTCTTTTAAAGCCCTTTCTGTGATGTCGCCCCAACGTCCGACTGTGGCATTTCTTTTAAAGCCCTTTATGTGGTGTCGCTAAGACGCCCGACTGTGGCATCATTTCCTTATATTTATTTGTTCACCTTTCGAGGCGTCGCTTCAGACACCCGATCGGTCTTCATTCATATTTTGTGGGATTTCAGGCGGACTACCGCCGTTTCCCTTTTACTTACCTCGTTATGCTAATTTTTGAATGTACATTGGTGAATTAATCATGACGCATTCATGCATGCATTTGTTATATCTTACGTCCGAACTGTCTTGCGAGTACTTTCAAAGTACTCACTGGCTTGTTGATTTGGCCAGATGCTGACGAAGGCGATCTCATGGATGAAGAATTTGATAGCGAGTCCGACGCCTAGAGGAGTCCCAGTCAGTCTCGTACGACCCTGGATTTGGTCACTGTATTATATCCGCTTCCGCTACCAAATAAATTCATTGAGCCTCACCTCGACGCTCGATGAGATGACAGTTTTAGAGACTTGTATCTCTCTCCCCGCTGTGTTTCTCCACCACCGCCCTATCCTCGAGTCAGTAGTATGCCTCCACACTACTGAGTCATGTCCGCCATTATGTATATTTATTGGCGTGCTTGTAATAATTTGGTTGAGCAACTGTAGTTCGACCCTGTAATATATTTTATGCTACTGGCTTATTGTATCAAGAATTTGTCTACCAGTGAGGAGGATTTCTCTCATACTGGACTCAAAAGATTGGTTTCTCAATAAATATTTTTATTGGAAAACCGGTCGTGACAATAGTAGACATTGGAGGGGTGCCCGTGGAGGGGTGGCTGAATAGGACCCCATGGTGTGGACGGCTGGATAAACAGTAGACGGTGGAGGTGTGCCCGTGGAGGGGTGGTTGAACAGTAGCCGGTGGAGTAGCGTGCGGTGGAGGCTGGATGAACAGGAGCTCGTGGAGGCTAGAGGAAGTTGACAGTAGCCCGTGGAGGCTGGAGGAGGTTGATGGTGGAGATGAATAGTATCCCGTGGAGTCCCGTTTTGCGGTACGCCACACCCCTTCCGATGAACAAGACCCCCGTTTCGACCGTAGGAGGTCCGTTTCGTCCGTTTTGCAGTACGCCACACCCCTCCCGATGAACAAGACCTCCGTTTCGACCGTAGGAGGTCCGTTTCGTCCGTTTTGCAGTACGCCACACCCCTCCCGATCAACAGGACCCCCGTTTCGACCGTAGGAGGTCCGTTTCCTCCGTTTTGCGATACGCCACACCCCTCGCGATCAACAGGACCCCGTTCCGAATGTAGGAGGTCCGTTTCCTTCATTTTGCGGTATGCCAGGCCTCGTTTCCATCAGCTGTTCCGTCCAAGCCCTCCCGATGAACATGAACACACATTCCGTTCCGACCCAGCCGGTTGGCTCCCACGCGTTCTATTGCCTCCCAATGAACACGACGCATTCCATTGCCTCCCCATGAACACGACACATTTCGTTGCCTTCCCATGAACACGATGATGACACTGTTTCTCTGTTCCGACCCAGCCATGTACACGAGCCCTGGCCGTACATATGCGCGAGTAGGCGTTCGAGACCCCGCCCGTATGTACACATAGGTGGCCATATTTTCTTTCTTGCACCATGGCCGCTGTACGTACATGTACATGCTACGTGCGTGCCTCTAGTACGACACGTGTGCGCCTCTACATCCACTAGTATATATGTACGTACACGTTCACGACCAGAATGACAATACTACATACGCTTCGACCAGGTGGGTCCCGACTGTCAGGCACATCCTTGCCTGCGAAGATGTAGCTGGTGGGTCCCAGCAGTCACGGGGGCAAATCGTTTTTTTGCCCAAACGCACTTCCTTGCATGCAAAGATGTAGCTGCTGGGTCCCAGCAGTCAGGGGCAAATGTTTTTTTCATGAAATACGGTGGCCCGTACGGTGGGTCCCCGCTGTTAGGTGGAGGAATAATTATTTTGCACGTAATAAGGAAGCACTTCCTTGCTGTGGCCGTGGACCCAGCTGTCAGCCTCCACACGTACAGTCCACGTCCGATGGAAGCCGTTCCTTGACCATGTTGACCATGCCGCGCCGAGAGCACTAGGGCGGTGGACGACGGCGAGGCCTAGGAAGGGGACAATGCGGAGCCGGGGAAGACGCAGCAGTGGATGCCCACGCGTAGAGGGGTACGAGGGTACACTGTTTCGATGCCGTCTGAGGCTACCGTCGCCGCAGAATAACAGGGGGTGTGGGTGAGTAGAGGGATGGCATGGCCAGCAGTGGGAGTAGTAGGGGGCGGTGAGGCCTCCGCTGCATCGCAGCCCGCCACGAGAGGTAGGAGCACGAGGCACGACCGGCGCTGGTTTGGGCGGCTGGAGCAAGAAGACCAGAGGTTGAAGAAGCACTACGGCCGTTGGATGGACATCGTACGGTCACTGGAGCTAGAATCATGCATACCGACTAAGTTGACAAAGCCCTCCGTCCCCGTCAACTTAGTAGGCCCACAAGTCAGCTTGCCACTATATTGGGTCCCAGCTAACAGGGGGAGTATTCATTTTTTTGTACGTAATAAGGAGGCAGTTCCTTGCGTGCGAAGATATAGCTAGTGGGTCCGAGCTGTCAGCGGCGGTAACCTTTTTTCGCAAAATACAGAGGCCCTTTCAGTGGGTCCCTGATGTCAGGTGGAGGAATCATTATTTTGCACGTAATAAGGAGGTATTTCCTTGCGTGCAGCCGTGGACCCAGCTTTCGGCCTCTCCACGTACAGTCCACTTCAGATGCATGTGTAGGATCGAAAGTATGTCTAGAGGGGGGTGATTAGACTACTTGACCAAATAAAAACTTAACCTTTTCCCAATTTTAGTTCTTGGCAGATTTTAGCTATTGTAGGACAAGTCAAGCAATCATCACACAATTCAAGCAAGCATGCAAAGAGTATATTAGCAGCGGAAAGTAAAGCATGCAACTTGCAAGAATGTAAAGGGAAGGGTTTGGAGAATTCAAACGCAATTGGAGACACGGATGTTTTTCCCGTGGTTCGGATAGGTGGTGCTATCCCTACATCCACGTTGATGGAGACTTCAACCCACGAAGGGTAACGGTCGCGCGAGTCCACGGAGGGCTCCACCCACGAAGGGTAATGGTTGCGCGAGTCCATGAAGGGCTCCACCCACGAAGGGTCCATGAAGAATCAACCACCCACGAAGGGTCCACGAAGAAGCAACCTTGTCTATCCCACCATGGCCATCGCCCACGAAGGACTTGCCTCACTAGCGGTAGATCTTCACGAAGTAGGCGATCTCCTTGCCCTTACAAACTCCTTGGTTCAACTCCACAATCTTGTCGGAGGCTCCCAAGTGACACCTAGCCAATCTAGGAGACACCACTCTCCAAGAAGTAACAAATGGTGTGTTGATGATAAACTCCTTGCTCTTGTTCTTCAAATGATAGTCTCCCCAACACTCAACTCTCTCTCATAGGATTTGGATTTTGTGGAAAGAAGATTTGAGTGGACAGAAACTTGGGGAAGGCTAGAGATCAAGATTCATAGGGTAGGAATGGAATATCTTGGTCTCAACACATGAGTAGGTGGTTCTCTCTCAGAATATATGAGTTGGAATTGTGTATGTGTTCTGATGGCTCTCTCCACGAATGAAGAGGAGGTGGAGGGGTATATATAGCCTCCACACAAAATCCAACCGTTACACACAGTTTTCCAATCTCGGTGGGACCGAATCAACAAACTCGGTCGGACCGAAAAGGTAAACCTAGTGACCATTAGAGATTTTCGTTGGGACTGACATGCAACTCGGTAGGACCGATATGGTTAGGGTTTGGGCATAAGGTAATCTCGGTGAGACCGATTACACAAACTCGGTGAGACCGAAAAGTTACAAAAGGGAAACAGAGAGTTTGCAATCCCATCTCGGTGAGACCGAGATCCCTATCGGTAGAACCGAATTGCTAGGGTTTGGCAGTGGCTTATGACAAGTGAAACTCGGTGGCGCCGGATAGAAAGAATTGGTAGGACCGAGTTTGGCTTAGGGTTTAGGTCATATGTGGATATGGGAAAGTAGTTAAGGGTTTTGGAGCATATCACTAAGCACATGAAGCAAGAGGCTCATTAAGCAACACCTCATCCCTCCTTGATAGTATTGGCTTTTCCTAAAGACTCAATGTGATCTTGGATCACTACGATATAAAATGAAGAGTCTTGAGCTTTTGAGCTTGAGCCAATCCTTTGTCCTTAGCATTTTGAGGGTTCCACTTTCACATCCATGCCATGCCAATCATTGAGCTTTCCTGAAATAGTCATCTTGGAATAGCATTAGCTCAATGAGCTATATGTTGTTATGAATTACCAAAACCACCTAGGGATAGTTGCACTTTCAATCTCCCCCTTTTTGGTAATTGATGACAACATATAGATCAAAGCTTCGACAAATGATAATAATCATGAAATATATCGTCGCTTTGAGAAGTATGTGACAAGTAAGAGCTCCCCCTAAATTTGTGCATATTTAAAATTTGCTTTGGACTGCAAATGCACAAAGAGTTAGAGTCATGGGTTACTCTTCCATGTCACATATATCTTGGTGGAGCGCTTAAAATGATAAGAATGAAATACATGCACTCATCACCAAGAATAGTGAATGATCACATAAGATAGATAAGATGATAATATTAAGCAAACATTAAGTGTAGCTTATGATCAAACACATGATCATCAATGTCTCACGAGCAATGACATAGTATCTCACACAAAAGCAAACAAAGTTCGAAAAACCACCAAATAAAACAAGAGAGAATAAAAGCAACACTCTCTCTCGAAGCCTATGATCTATACATTTTCTCCCCCTTTGGCAACAAGTTACCAAAAAGTTCCTAGAAAATGCATAGTGCTAAGTCGACACTCAGGCTTGATCTTCAGGTGGTGGCGGAGTCCGGAGCACTCCAAGGACGAAGCCTTCTGTAGACGTGGTCGGAGTCGAGGCTGAAGTGGACGCTGGAGCTGGTGGAACTGAGGCTGTAGCTAGTGCAGAAGTGGTGGCTCTGGTGTCAGCAACTGGCACTGCATGTGATCTCTGAGCTCTTGGCACTCTGGCAAATGCATCAGTTGTAGTCTTGCCTCTCCTCTCCTGCATGTCATCCTGAAGTTGTTCCACTGCAGACTGAATGTCTGTTACTTTGACATCCAAGTCATAGAACTTTTGTTCCATGATCCTCTCTAAGCTCTGCTGATTCTGAGTGAGGGTGGCCAGTCTTTGCTCAGTCCTCAGTGTGGATGCAATCAAGTAACCAAGCTGCTCTTGTTTGGTTTTCAAGAAATACTCAGATGCCTCCCTCTTCAGTTGGCATCTTGGCAGCTTTCTCCTTCCTTGCCTTCTCCTTCTTTGCTTGTGCTTGTGCAGATGATGGTTCATTCTCATTCATGACAACTTGATTATCTTCAAAATCTAGACGGATGGGCAGGTGTTCCTTGTCCAATAAGTATATGCCTGTGCCCATCTTGGAGTTGATTAACTCCTGAATTTGTGGGGCATATCCACAGCTCCTCTTCTTATCAGCTGCTGTCCTCTTAATGGTCTCTACCATGAGGCTCATCACTTTGAACTTCTGTGGCACATCAAATATATGAAGAAAATTGATCGCATGGCCTATGATCATCTTGTGATCACCTGACTTGGGCAACAAGGTGTGCCTAAGGATCCAGTTGATAGTTGGCAGCCCTGACAGAAGATAATGCACTGAGCCAAACTTGAAAGTATCAAGTGCTTCATTTGGAATTTCCTTGTACATGTTGGACATAGAGATGTGGTCCATCTTCTTCTTGGCATATACATCCAAGTCATCTTCCTGCTCTTCTGGGCCATTGATCAGCTGAGCCCATTCAGCAACTGTAGATTGGTACCTTGTACCTTCAGACATCCAAGTTATCCTACCATCTGGATAGAAGTGTGCCGTGGAGTAGAATTGCATAATAAGTTCCGCGTTCCACTTTGTGAGCTTCTGCCCAACAATGTCTGCTACTCCACAAGCATTGAAGCTGTCTTGCACTCCAGGATAGTGCTCTTCATTGTCCTTGATGTACTGCCAATCAACCCTCTCATATCACAGACAATTGGCTTCTTGTCTAGCAGCGCTGTCTCATAAAAGTCTTGCTGCTCCTTGGTGTGAAACCTGTAGTCAACTGCAGTCCTTCTCCTTGAAGCATACGGGTCTGCTTCTCTCCACTTCCGGAGCCCTGAATCTCTCCTGAGTTTCATATCCTCAGCCACAAGATGAGCATCATTGTGGTCTGGGATCTTGGGCTTCAACTTTCTAAGAACATTCTCTTCTTCTTCTTCTGCAGCTTCAGGCACCGGGGCCTTGTTCTTCTCAGTAGCTGGGATGCTTCTTGTGTTCATCTTTGGCTTTGGCTTTGGAGCTGGCTTGGCCTTGGAAGCAGCTGCCCCTGTTCTTATGGCATCACCCATCAGATTGGGTGCCTTAGGTGCTGGTGCAGCTACCTCTTCTTCTTCCTCCTCATCTTCCATGATGGAAGCCTTGCCAAGAACTCTGGCTACAGTTTTCTTCACCCTTTCTTTCCTCTTCTTGCCTTCAGCAGCAACTGGCTCAATGGGAGTGGGCTTCTCAGTTGTAGCTCTGGCCTTTGACATAGGCTGCCTGCCTGCTGGCCTTTTGATCTTTATCCCTGGTTTTATGCCCTGTGCTAGCTCAACTCTCTTGGAAGTTGCTTCCTCTTCTGCCACATAGTCTTCATCTTCTGAGTCTGAGGTTCTCTTCTTTCTCTGTCTTGTAGCAGCTTTAGGCAGATTGCTAGGGGTGCTCCTGCTGCCATCATCTGAGGAACTTGAGGGACTAGTGCCCTCACTCATCTGCACTTGCTGCTCTGACAAGTTCTGGCTATCACTTTGGTCTGACATGATGCAAACTCTGACTGCTGACCCTGTGAACAGTTTATAGATGAGGTAGAGTGCATGAACATCACAAAATGCACAGATTTTTGCAAAAGAATAATTCAAAAACTTAGTTTTAGTTTCCCACTGAAAGCATCTCGGATCTACCGATTTCTAAACTCGGTGATACCGAAGCAGTTTTGGCACCTAAACTAGTGAACTCGGTCAGACCGAGTCACAGTTTGGTGGCACCGAGACTGCTAGGGTTTCACATAGTTCCAAAATCGGTCACACCGATAAGTAATTCTCGGTCAGACCGAGTCTCACTTGTGCAATGGCATAAGCCAAATCGGTGGGACCGATTTTTTCAACTCGGTGGGTCCGAGATGGTTTCAGCGGAAACCTAACCCTAAAATTTTCGAATTAAACCTAATCTACGAGTTCATTGACTGGATAGAAGTTTAACAAACGTGGCAAGAATCATGATGATCACAATGTGCTAAGAATCGGATTGGGGAATAGCACAAAGATCGAGTCCATACCCTAGTTCGGCGGAGACTCGCTACGGCGGCAACGGCGGGGTTGAATTTCCGTTGACGGCGACGGAGACCAGCGACTGGAGGCGGCTGGCGGCGAGGAGACGATCCGGAGACCAAGTTGGCAGAGCAGGCTATCGCGCGGGTGAAGGGGTTCGGAGAAATTTCCAAATTTTTGCCCGTGACTATATATAGCCCGACCCTGTCGGTGTGACCGAGTGGAACAACTCGGTGGCACCGAGATGCAAAACTGTATACAGTTGTTGCAACTCGGTGTGACCGAATGGTTCAAATCGGTTGCACCGAGATCGAAAACCTAGATCAACTTAATGATCTCGGTAGGACCGAAAGTAGGGTATTGGTCAGACCGAGAATCATAAACAGGTTTTGGAAGTTTAAGTCTATGACGAATCAGGGACTCCGAGCGCTCCTCACACAGAGTGGTTCGAATCTGACTTGATCAAATTTTGTGATGTAGCATGAATAGAGTTTGAGACGAGAAAAGCATAGATAGCTAGAGGAGGTTCTTAGGCATTCTTGTCCATCCACTTGGCAAAAGGAAATAAAACCAAACAATCAAAACAACAAGTGGATGTCCTCGAATGAGTAAAATATGCAACCAGCATGCTCACACAATAAGATGGCAAATGAAATATGTGACAAGGCATGCACAACCAATTCTAGCATCTATCAAGCAATTTGCGATGACAAGGTCATCTATATATGAGTATATTGACTTAGGATTCAAGTGAGAACACTTGATCATAGGTCATACTCATCATTAAAGCTCAAGTGGGGTTACCACTTTTACATAAAGCATTGTTGTGTTCACATCTTTAGAGTTGCTTTAGCTCAAGTCTTAGAGTAAAGCTCCCCCTAGATGTGATATCACCCCTTAGAGGGATGAACTAACCTCGGGTTTTGTCGATGATGACTTCATGTAGATGTTGAAGATGTGGATGCTCAATGTTGATGTAGATCACTTGGAGCTATCCATTTGAGTGAATTGCACTTTCAATACCTACATGGGTTAGTCCCCCAAGGAACAAACAAGGATATCCATAGACATAGAGTGATGCACACACAAGATGATGTCCATGAAAACTTTTAGGTTACCTTGTCCCTTGTCTTACCAACAAGAGGGTTTGTGACTCCTTGAACTAGTGCAAGATGTGGAAGTTGATTGCACTTGTTCTTGCCAAAATGATAAGAGTGAAGTATGTTGGCGGAGTCACCCTCAAGAACTCTCTAGTTCTTCTTCTTTTGGATCCACACCATCTTGATGGGAATCCTTGGAGTTGTAGTCGTACTTGATGAAGTGGAACTTGAAGTAGTCTTGGGAATCCACTTGACTAAGGTCTTAGGAGCTTCTTCAAATGCATCAATTTCCTCTTGAATCTTGTCCTTGCCTTTTTGCTTGTAGTCTTGTGGTGGAAGATCATCTTGAGCTTGTGTCCCCTTGAAAGAAGTATCACACTTCTCTTGTTGAGGAACAAACTTTGTCTTGGGGTATTGATCTTCTTCCCACTCAACTCCATTAGCATTGAACTTTCATTCAAAACCAACACCTTGATTCATCCGGTGCATTCCTTGCTTGCGCACAATTTCCTTGAATTGCTTACTCCCGGCAAGGCTTTTGTACACTCCTTTCTCTATAATTCCCTTCAATAAGCTATTTTCTTGGTCAAGTGTAACTTGGCTAAGACAATCATTAGTGGAATCAAGAGAACTACTAGAAGAAACAATATTGGATTTAGCATGATCATTGTTACTTCTAGAGGAAGAATCTTTCTTGTTCTTGTTACTAGACTTGACTTGAGGCATGTAAGTGGATAAGAGTAAACGCTTGGCAATGTAAGAAGAACTTTGCTTGCGGAGATCATCATTGATTGCTTTTAAGAACTCATGCTCTTGCTCAAGATTGAGCTTTTCAAAGCATAATTTCTCATGAGCTCTTAAAAGTTCTCGATGATCTTCGAAGATAGTTTCATGAGCTAACTTAAGAGTATTTAGTTCTTTAGTTAGAGCCTCAATCTTCTCCTTATCATTTTCATTTGTTTTATCTTGATTAGAATGATTAATTGACGTTTCATCATAGTATTCATCACTAGAGTTGTCAACAAGCAAATCATCACCTAACAAGTCATCTTCATCACTATTGAAATCAACATACTCGGGGTGTGTTACCTTAGGACCTTTGGCCATGAAGCATCTTCCAATTCCATCATTTGGTGAGTCAAATATGTCGTAGGATTTGGTTGACACAAGTGCTAGACCGGCAACACCTTCATCTTGAGTATCTTTGGAGTCGGAGTGATAACTTCTCTCGGAGTGGCTGTCGGAGTCGGAGCCGGATACCCATTCACCAACATGAGCTCGATGTCTTCGTTTTGTGTAGCTCCTTGATGATTTTTCCTTCCTTTCCGAATCCTTGCTTCTCCGTGAGTATCTTCGTTCATAACGATCATCTCTACTCCTTCTCTCTCTTGGTGGTGATTCTTTGCTTCTTCTTTTTGGAGAATCTTCTCTTCTCTTGTAGGGAGCCGTACACTCATTGGAATAGTGTCTGGGTCTTCCACAACTGTAGCAGTTTCGCTCTCGACTAGAAGATCTTTTGTCATTGTAGGACCTTGACTTGAAGCTTCTATCTTTGCTTCTACTCTTGTAGAACTTGTTGAAGTTCTTCACCATTAAGCTCAATTCTTCATTGAAGTTTTGTTTCTCACTTGATGATGTAGGGGCTTCACATGAGGCTTTGTAGGCACCACTTGATTTGTTGTGAAGTTCCTCTTTATCCTTAAGTGACATCTCATGAGCAACAATTCTTCCAATCACCTCCGTTGGCTTGAGATCTTTGTAATTGGGCATCATTTGGATCAATGTGCACACGGTATCATATTTTCCATCCAAGGCTCTTAGAATCTTCTTGATGATGAATCTATCGGTCATCTCTTCACTTCCTAGGCCGGCAATCTCATTTGTAATGAGAGCAAGCCTAGAGTACATTTCAGCGACACCTTCACCATCCTTCATTTTGAACTTATCAAGTTGACTTTGAAGCACATCCAACTTGTATTCCTTGACGGAGTCAGTACCTTCGTGCATATCAATCAAAGTGTCCCAAATTTCCTTTGCATTCTCAAGACGGCTGATGTTGTTGAATTCTTCGGGGCACAATCCGTTGAAGAGAATATCATGAGCTTGAGCATTGTGTTGCAACATCTTCAACTCATCCGCGGTAGCTTCACGGTTTGGTTCTTTCCCATCAAAGAAGTCACCTTGCAAACCAACACACATAATAGCCCAAATGGCGGGGTTATGTCCAAGAATGTGCATTTTCATTTTATGCTTCCAACTAGCAAAATTAGTACCATCAAAGTAAGGACCTCTACGGTGATAATTTCCCTCGCTAGACGCCATACTCTCCTAGGTTGTGAAACCAAGGCTATGACCACCAAAAGCTATGGAGATCAAAGCAATTGGAGACCAAAGCTCTGATACCACTTGTAGGATCGAAAGTATGTCTAGAGGGGGGTGATTAGACTACTTGACCAAATAAAAACTTAACCTTTTCCCAATTTTAGTTCTTGGCAGATTTTAGCTATTGTAGGACAAGTCAAGCAATCATCACACAATTCAAGCAAGCATGCAAAGAGTATATTAGCAGCGGAAAGTAAAGCATGCAACTTGCAAGAATGTAAAGGGAAGAGTTTGGAGAATTCAAACGCAATTGGAGACACGGATGTTTTTCCCGTGGTTCGGATAGGTGGTGCTATCCTACATCCACGTTGATGGACACTTCAAACCACGAAGGGTAACGGTTGCGCGAGTCCACAGAGGGCTCCACCCACGAAGGGTAATGGTTGCGCGAGTCCACTAAGGGCTCCACCCACGAAGGGTCCACGAAGAAGCAACCACCCACGAAGGGTCCACGAAGAAGCAACTTTGTCTATCCCACCATGGCCATCGCCCACGAAGGACTTGCCTCACTAGCGGTAGATCTTCACGAAGTAGGCGATCTCCTTGCCCTTACAAACTCCTTGGTTCAACTCCACAATCTTGTCGGAGGCTCCCAAGTGACACCTAGCCAATCTAGGAGACACCACTCTCCAAGAAGTAACAAATGGTGTGTTGATGATGAACTCCTTGCTCTTGTGCTTCAAATGATAGTCTCCCCAACACTCAACTCTCTCTCATAGGATTTGGATTTTGTGGCAAGAAGATTTGAGTGGAAAGCAACTTGGGGAAGGCTAGAGATCAAGATTCATATGGTAGGAATGGAATATCTTGGTCTCAACACATGAGTAGGTGGTTCTCTCTCAGAACATATGAGTTTGAATTGTGTATGTGTTCTGATGGCTCTCTCCACGAATGAAGAGGAGGTGGAGGGGTATATATAGCCTCCACACAAAATCCAACCATTACACACAGTTTTCCAATCTCGGTGGGACCGAATCAACAAACTCGGTCGGACCGAAAAGGTAAACCTAGTGACCATTAGAGATTTTCGGTGGGACTGACATGCAACTCGGTAGGACCGATATGGTTAGGGTTTGGGCATAACGTAATCTCGGTGAGGCCGATTACACAAACTCGGTGAGACCGAAAAGTTACGAAACGGAAACAGAGAGTTTGCAATCCCATCTCGGTGAGACCGAGATCCCTATCGGTAGAACCGAATTGCTAGGGTTTGGCTGTGGCTTATGACAAGTGAAACTCGGTGGCGCCGGATAGAAAGAATCGGTAGGACCGAGTTTGGCTTAGGGTTTAGGTCATATGTGGATATGGGAAAGTAGTTGAGGGTTTTGGAGCATATCACTAAGCACATGAAGCAAGAGGCTCATTAAGCAACACCTCATCCCTCCTTGATAGTATTGGCTTTTCCTAAAGACTCAATGTGATCTTGGATCACTAAGATATAAAATGAAGAGTCTTGAGCTTTTGAGCTTGAGCCAATCCTTTGTCCTTAGCATTTTGAGGGTTCCACTTTCACATCCATGCCATGCCAATCATTGAGCTTTCCTGAAATAGTCATCTTGGAATAGCATTAGCTCAATGAGCTATATGTTGTTATGAATTACCAAAACCACCTAGGGATAGTTGCACTTTCAGCATGTCGGTCATTGACCATGTTGACCAGGCCGCACCGAGAGCACCAGGGCGGTGGACGATGGTGAGGCCTAGGAAGGGAACGACACGGAGGCAGGGAAGACTCGGCAGTTGTTTCCAACGCGGAGGGGAGTATGACTATACGAGGGTTTACTGGTTCGTCTACCGTCGCCGGAGAATAACAACATGTGTGGGTGAGGAGAGGGATGGCTAGGCCAGCGATGGGAGTATGGTGGGGTGGTGAGGCCTGCGCGGCAGCATAGCTGGCCGCGGGGAGGAGGGAGCAGGCAGTCCTGCCGATGCTTGTTTGAGCGGCTGGAGCAGGAAGAGCAGAGATTGAAGAAGCACGACGGTCATTCGATGGACATCCAACAGTCACTGCTTGTGCGTCAACCTTTTTTTAGGAAAGCCTCAAATCTGTGGAAAACTGCATACAACCCATCTTCCATTATTTCTAATAATTTACAACCCATTTGCTAATTCTTAAGGTTTTTTGGAGCCCATATTCTTTATTAGCATTACAGCCCATATTGTGGCCATGGTTAAAAAATTATACGAAATTTTGCATATTTCGGTTCGGTCCGAACTGTTTTTAATCCCGAAATTTTGACTCACATTCAAACTGATTTTAAAAATAAATGTATATCAATATAAAATCCAGCAAATTCTCCACGTATAAAAATTAATGTAATTTAAAATCTCGAAATGAAAAAAAGATATTTGAAACTAATTGTCGGTTTGATGTGTTTTAAAAATGTACAACCCATTTCTCATTACAGATAGGCCATTTTCTCAGCCAGCCGAATGAAGCTCTCCTCGTCTTGAAAGATTTGCAGCCCAACGGGCCTGACAAAGCGACTTACTTGGCAAATCACAAAAAAACTGGGTTGTGGCCGTGGACGCAACTGTCAGCCTCTCCACATACAGTACTCTTCCGATGGAAGTCGGTCGTTGACCACTTGGACCACACCGCGCCGAGAGCACCAAGGCAGTGGACGACGGCGAGGCCTAGGAAGGGGACGACGCGGAGCCGGGGAAGACGCGGCAGTGGATGCCCACACGGAGAGGAGTACGAGGGTTCACTAGTTCGGCTGCGGCGTGAGGCTGCCGTCGCCGCAGAATAACAAGGGGTGTGGGTGAGTAGAGGGATACCCTGGGCTAGCGGTGGGAGTAGTAGGGGGCGGTGAGGCCTCCGCGGCATCACAACCGGCCCCGAGAGGCAGGAGCACGCGGCACGACCGGCGCTGCTTTGGGCGGCTGGAGCAAAAAGACCAGAGGTTGAAGAAGCACTATGGCCGTTGGATGGACATCGTACGGTCAGTGGAGTTAGAATCGTTCATATTGACTAAGTTGACAAAGCCCTCCATCCTAGTCAACTTAGTAGGCCCACAAGTCATCCACCCACTATGGCGGTTCCAGCAGCGCTGGGGGAAGAAGACGAGAGATTGAAGAAGAATGTCGGCCGTTGGATGTAAATCCAACGCCTTCTTAAGCTTCGACCTACTGGCCCACATGTCAGCCAGTCCATTTGTTTTTTAGTCCATTTGGTGGGTTGGGTGAAACAATGATGTAGCATCTATGCAGCCCATTTAAATCCCATTTGCATTTTTCTCGAAATCCGCGGACTTGCTGGGCTGGGTGAAAATATCATGTTGGGCTAGACGGAGAAATGTTATAAAAACATAAACACATGATTGCACGTCAGTAAAATCTTTGCAAGCTTATGTACGCAATCACTAGGAGTTAACTTGCCAAGTTATATATAAACAATTATTATTATTATTTTGTAAGGACTTTCAACTTACGAAATAAAATATCATTTTAATTTGATGAGTTAATAGTATGTGGGGTATTATTATTTTTTAGGCTAGACGTTGGATAGTTGAGTTGGTTCTAGGGGAAAGTACTGGGAGAAAACTCAGTTTACATCGAAAAAGAAAGTGGGAGAAAATTCAGAGACCTGCTGGGTCCACCTGAGGAGGGGAATATGTTGGGAGGAAGGAGATTCAAAGCACGGCAACCGAGTGAACTAGTTTTTTACGGACAAGTGAACTAGTTTACATACATAAGCAAATAGCCACTAAAAAAAGCAATCAGGTTAATGGGTTCTTAAAAGAAATATTTCGGACAAAACAGATAATTACGATACATAGGCTAATGCATGAAACACTCAGATGATAAAGGTGCTTATAAACAGATAAAGTACAACATCTAGACCTTCCTGGCACGCTTGATAATGACGCCGCGGCTGTCTGTGTACTCGTCGGTTATGGGAAGCAGACAAGCCCTCATGTCCAAGATCTGCCTGTACATGTCGTAGCATGCGTATGCGTCCTTGGCCGCGTAGGTTATGTAGGCTAGATTCAGAGGTACCTCCCACGTGTTCAGGTCGTCTTCTTTCATGTTGGCGTATCAGGGGTCGATGATGGTCTTAGCGAGGTCAACCACGGAGTCCTTCTCCTGCCCGTTGCTAATGATCTTGTATTGCTTCTGGATGTCGACAAGCTTGTTGCACTAGATGGGCGAATCATCGCGTTCTTCCTTCTCTCCACCGTAGCGAAGGTGCAGTCGGCGCTGCCGATGAAATAGGCGAATGCTCCAGAACCTGGTGCAGCCATAGGACTGAGGCGAGGCAGAGCTTCACCGAGTCCGTATCGTTGGTGTACATCACATTCAACTTGGTGCAGCCATAGGACTAAATGGCGAACTCAAAGGGGAACTCCTTGTTGAAGTCCATATCCAGCAGGCTTACCCCTCGGATCGCCATTAGAGTCTCTTCGAGTGAACGATTGTGTAGGCGGCGGCAACAGTTCGTTTTTCAGCTCTTGGGGAACTAGATTCAATAGTAAGCTGAGTGTGTACATGCGACAACAGTTACTACCCCTCCCTCGTCCGCTGCATGCCCGGCAGAAGATGCACCCTCGGCCACACGTCTGCTCACGAGCGGGTCTGTATTGGTACTATAATAACAGGAGTTAGTGGTCACTTTACTTAAATTTAATTAGCTTTAATAGAAACTTATGCTTAAAACAAGCAATGAATTCGCTCGTTCTATTAGTGCCATAGGATCAACATGCACAACAATTAGAATTATTATTCTTAGGACGCACAATATCAGCACATTTGTCGCACTTTCACAAAGATAATACTACCAAGTTTGAACTGTTTGTTATGGTTGTTGTCCTCTGTATCATCATGCCGTGTTTCCCAGCTTGCAAGATTCAAAACCAACAAATAAGATCCAAATAATAAGTAGAACAAAGATGCCCACACATCTCCTTTATTCCCAGCTTGCAAGATTCAGAACCAACAAATAAGATTCAAATAATAAGTGCAACAAAGATGCCTACACATCTCACTAATTCCCAGCTTGCAAGATTCAGAACCAAGCCATTAGAGCCTTTTCATAAAGTGAATATCGGGATTAAATCCATCTTGGCTAGCCATGTCATACAATCGAAGAACTTGGCGAATGCTCTTGACCGTCACAACATCTGTAGTTGAGTATTCTTGTTTGCACAGCATGTTTGCATAGCACAAACAAGGAGACAGGAGAGCATGATTTCACTTTAATAGCGGCCTCCTTGAACTCAACCTCCAGCTCTACTTGGATGATGTCTGCCTGGAGTTCCATGATTCAATTCATGCGCCTTTTTCTGCAGTTCACCTTAAATGAAGCAAAGATTGCATCATTTAGCTAGCAAGAAGTACTTGCTCTTGTGAGCTGGCAGGTTCTTCTTTAGTAGTTGCACTAAAATTGAGGAACATTAAGGTTGGCTGTCCGGCTCATGTAAGGTCCAACTGTAATTTTCTTATCCTTTTGTGCAGTTCCACTAAAATAAAGTGTCATTGTGGTGACAGTGACGGCTCCATCTTTCAAAGGCTAATAAAATGTTGCACTAGATTACCAGCAGAACTTGACGGATATTTTGGAAACTCCAATCACACTTTTGTGCAGTTCCACCAAAATTGAGAGATGTTGCCCACGTGACATTTTAGTTGAACTCACAAGACACTCATTCCAAAAAAAGTGTTTTGTGCAGTTCACCAAAAGGTCACAATAGCAACAAGGTGAAATGGATATCCCTATCTGCACTAAAAGATAGAAAGTAAACAATTACTGGTCAATAAGAATATACGAAACATATACAAAATGAAAAGAAGCATCTTAACTATGTTCATGGAAATCATGCAAGGACAGTAGAAATTTTAAAACGTCAGCAATGCTTCATGTTACCAGAAGCATTACGATCAATAATGAGATTCCTCAAATATGGGATTAATTTAATGGTGTCATTGCTTGTTTACCAGACATAGTAAATCAACAACAGCTAAAGAGTTGGTTTAAGGGCATGGGACCGTGGGACACCAGGACACTCAGCAGCGTAAAGGAGCAACTTATTTATCATACTAGGGAAAACAGCAGGAGTGCCATTGTACTATGTGAGGGCAGCAAATCTAATCCTGGAGACCTTGTACTATGTGAGGGCAGCAAATCTAATCCTGGAGACCTTTTACTATGTGAGGGCAGCAAATCTAATCCTAGAGACCTTTTACTATGTGAGGGCAGCAAATCTAATCGTCAGACCTTTTACTATGTGAGGGCAGCAAATCTAATCCTAGAGACCTTTTACTATGTGATGGCAGCAAATCTAATCCTGGACATACTCTGTTGACTTGTCCACCAGCCGCCACATTCTATCCTTTTTTCAACCAATAATAGATTTGCTCCTTATCCAGTTTGTACTGTGTTTTCCCATTATTTCCCTTTTCAACCAAGAGACCGGTTGGGTATCCGGTCTCTACTACTTTCACCATATTATTTCCTCTTTGAATCAAGTCCTAGATTCATGCTACAACTTCCCCGCTTTCTTCGTTGTTTGAACAAAGCCCTAGATTCAAATGCATGAAGTAGCTTTACCTCTAATAATACTAAAAAATTAGGTGGCTTTGGAAGAGCTGATGGGAGTAGAAAAAGATGCACATGCAGACACGTGGGGAGCTGGGGCAGTAGAGCAAGGCCGCTTTCGAAGAACATATACCTAAGGGTCGCCGGGATGTCGGCGGCGGCAGGTCGGATCTGCGGACAATACGGCAGGGAGGAAGAAGGGTCGGAGGACCTCCCGAGCCAGCCATGTGTCAGAGAGAACGGCGCGGGCAGAGGATCGGGCCCCTCCGGCAGCTGTGGGTTTCCTCCCTCGATGGCGATGACCGCGTGAATGATGCACCTTTTAGTCCTCTACACACACCGACCGAAGGGATCCGGCCGGATCTATGACCAGCGGTGAGCAGAGAGAAAATGTCGCTACCGCTGTCTTGTTTATATCTGGACAGGATGAGAGAATGAAGAGAGCAACCCTAGTGAAGCAAGGGCTCAGGCCCTTGCGTCCATATGTAGTGGAGTGATTATGTTTTTTTCTCTCCACAACAAGCGTTTCAATTTGTGTATGTGGCATTAAAGAAAAGAAACTCTCTATTTAAGGTGACTTCTGTACGACTCCTACTTACTACTAGTAGTACCACAATATTGTTCACGTGTGCTCCCCGCCCCTCCATTCATTGAACAACCCCACGGGTGAATAAACATACAGTAAGTACTGTATTTATATAGAACGAACAAGCTCGAACTATTTTCGCGTAGTTAAAAGTTGAGGGCGGGGCTTTTCCCGGGCAGTACGCACGGCAGTTTTTGGGTAGGGCCAGAAGACTATTTTAATTTTTTTAAACTTCGAGACGGCCACATAGCATAGAGCCGACCCCAATGATTTTAAGCTTACAGGCATGGTACACGCTATTCTAGACTACTCTACACATGAAACTGCCACACAAGCGTCCGGGCTACGCTTGGCTCTTCGCTTCTTCGGGAAGTCGAACAATGATGGAATACTACTGCACTGGAGGAGTACTCCAGTACGCTTCTGGCCATCTGACACCGATTGAACTGCTGCATGTCCACCGCGTGCGGGAGGGAGAGCGTGTAGCGAAAGCTTATCCTAGTCTTGCCAGCCACCACGCTCATGGGCGAGGGAGGGATGCTCCTGCCTTTGCGTGTATGATAGGTGGGGCCGACAGGTGTGTGGCCAACCTGTCATACAGCCAAAGGCAGGTGTAGTTAAGTCCACGAGGGAGAGGATAATCAAACATCTCGTTGATGTACGAGTTGACGTGACACATCAAAGCACTGCACTCGATATTTTCAATAATTTGCGTGCGTGACTCCCAGATGCAGAGGCCAGGGGTCATCATCCTCCTTCTCGAGAAAAAGTAGACACGTGTGTGAGAGGACGAGTGCGTGTGTGCACCTCTTCTCTTCCTGTATAACGTACTACTAAACTCAGAGTAGAAGTTTTTGTGGGTGGCACGATGGTGCGTGCGAGAAGTCCCGAGAGATAGGTTTAATGCGTCTGAAAAAAAAGACTAGCCTAGAGCTCACCACACGTCTGTTCCTGTCGAACGCCCCATTAACCGTAAGATATGTATACGACGGTGCCAGTTATTGCACGTACATAGCTGTACTCCCTCCTTTTCGGTTTATAGGGCTTAATTCAAAAATCTCACCAACCAAGATGGTGAGTGGTGGAATATTTTCTGTAGTTTGCAAAAGCACCTAGTTAATGCTCTTGTTTTTCTCAAAAAATTATGTTTATCAATGCATTAATTGCAATGCATGCATGCATAAAGTACATGCATTGGTCAATTTTTTCTTAATACTTGCATGCAATGATTTAATGCACCTTGGAATCTGAACATGTGTTGGGGAACAACCAAATTGAGCCTTATAAAATGGAAAAACTACAATTTTGAGATAAGCCCTATAAAACAGGAAAGGAGGGAGTAGAAAAAGAAGTACTCCATCCGGGAATAGTGCCGCACTTCGAAACTAGAACCATCAATAAATTTTGAGCTTGCGTCTCGTAACATTCCAAATTACTCCATGCTATATTGAATTGCAAACCTGTTCACACCGATCACAACCTAAACGGTTTCCCACTTAGGAGCGTATTAGTACTCGGTTATAACTACTAGTATGCCAAGATGACTGCACATTCCTCCTCAACTCCTCATCCACAAAAACAAACAAGTCATTCAACATCCTTCCCTTGCGTCTGCCATGGCCAGCATGAGTTCTGGGTCGAGAGATTGCCACCAAGGAGAGGCGAGCATGGAAGCGAAAGCACGAGAGATGTCCCGCCTCGCTGCGAGAGCAGCCGACATCTCCCGCCGCGCGGAAGTAGCAGCACAGAGGTCCCGCCGCGCCGTTGATGTAGCAGACTGGTCCGGCCGCGCCGCGGAAGCAGCAGAGATGTCCCGCCGCGCCACGAATACAGCAGAGATGTCCCGCCGCACCGCGGTGGCCTGGGAAAATTTCTCGCGGGCAGGCGACGACTGTTACAGGCGCATGCATGTGATCGTCCATAGCCAGATGGATCAGATCTCCTGCTGGGCGAGGTTGCTGGACAACATGAAAGCCTCATTTGTACAGGCTACCGGCGTCATCCGGCAACTAAGGGAGGGCAATGAGAGGCTCCGGGCCAAGTGCGACCTGTTGAGGGAGAAGATCGTCTGAAGTGCAGACTAGCAGGAGGAGACCGGTGCCTTGATGAAGAGGACCGGCGTCATCATCAAGAAACTTATGGACGAGAATGACATGCTCCGCAATGAGCGCCAAAGGCTGGTGGAGGAATCCATGGATGTTCTCATGCAGCGTCTTGAGGACAGGAAAGAGCTCATCGCCGCTCGGTGCGGAGACTAGATTCCTGGTTTCTTATGATGCAATAATCGGTTTAGGATGTGGATTGTGTTGTCGATTGTGAAATGTTGGGTTCTAGCGCGGATGTTTGGCCTTGGTTTGCCTCTTGGGATGTTACGATTTCAATCTGGTAGATTTTAGTCCTTCGTGTTAGGCTGGAGTTGTGCTGAACTTCTTGTGAATTGTGGTGGTTTTCAGTAATGAAAACCGGAAGGGGCTAGCCCTTCTTTGATCAAAAAAAATTAATTGTCCTTATATATTCATCACTCTTCCTATAAGTCGCAGTAGATGCTATATAGGTCCGTCGGATCTTACATCAAGATCCATGCTTTCAGATTTTCTTTTTTCTCTCTTAAATCTCAGTCGAGTGAGACATAGCCACACCATTAAACAGAGGCTCGGGCGCCATTAATGGAGACCTTGGGAGAGAGGTGGACGGCAGAGGGAGGTCAAAGGGCTCTCCTATCGATAAGCACGCGCAGGGGTCTGATCGCACGCCTCTCGTACTCAAATAGATACCCTGCACGACGCCTCCTAGCTAATAAAAAATGGGGACGCGTGGTGGCACGTAAATGGTACTAGTAAGTAGAACGCCCATGGTTTCAATAATACTTGTGTTTCCGATTGTAACATGACAACACTTGTTCCAAAATGAATTTATTGATTGTTAATGTGTGCGCCCTCGCAAATCGGACTGCAAATTTACCACAGCATGTTGGTGCCATGTCATGGCACCAAGCCAAGTTTCATTATTTTCATGCGTGTTTTGGATTTACAGGAATTAAAAATCTAAGTTTCTCAATGTTTCCAACCAAGCCACGACGCCTAGAATTTTGAATTTCATTCCCATTTCTTGCGTGGAACCTAGAAATTTACTCGAGGACACACATGTGATTTTTCAACCAACTTTGGTGCACTGGAACATGTTCTTGTATTTCAAATTTGAATTATGCACACAATGGTGACACGTTCCCTCCCAGAACCACGAGCCTTCTCGAGAGAAGCTTGATAACCCACAAGTATAGGGGATCGCAACAGCTTTCGAGGGTAGAGTATTCAACCCAAATTTATTGATTCGACACAAGGGGAGCCAAAGAATATTCTCAAGTATTAGCAGCTGAGTTGTCAATTCAACCACACCTGGAAACATAGTATCTACAACAAAGTGTTTAGTAGCAAAGTAATATGATAATGGTGGTAGCGGCAACAAAAGTAAAGACAACAAAAGTAATGTTTTTGGTATTTTGTAGTGGTTGTAACAGTAGCAGCGGGAAAGTAAATAAGCATAAACCAATATATGGAAAACTCATAGGCACCGGATCAGTGATGGATAATTATGCCGGATGCGGTTCATCATGTAACAGTCATAACATAGGGTGACATAGAACTAGCTCCAATTCATCAATGTAATGTAGGCATGTATTTCGTATATAGTCATACGTGCTTATGGAAAAGAACTTGCATGACATCTTTTGTCCTACCCTCCCGTGGCAGCGGGGTCTTATTGGAAACTAATGGATATTAAGGCCTCCTTTTAATAGAGAACCGGAACAAAGCATTAGTACATGGTGAATACATAAACTCCTCAAACTATGGTCATCACCAGGAGTGGTCCCGATTATTATCACTTCGGGGTTGCCGGATCATAACACATAGTAGGTGACCATAGACTTGCAAGATAGCATCAAGAACTCACATATATTCATGAAAACATAATAGGTTCAGATCTGAAATCATGGCACTCGGGCCCTAGTGACAAGGATTAAGCATAGCAAAGTCATAGCAACATCAATCTCAGAACATAATGGATACTAGGGATCAAACCCTGACAAAACTAACTCGATTACATGATAAATCTCATCCAACCCATCACCGTCCAGCAAGCCTACGATGGAATTACTCACGCACGGTGGTGAGCATCATGAAATTGGTGATGGAGGATGGTTGATGATGACGACGGCGACGAATCCACCTCTCTGGAGCCCTGAACGAACTCCAGATCAGCCCTCCCGAGAGGTTTTGGGGCTTGGCGGTGGCTCCGTATCATAAAACGCAATGATTTCTTCTCTCTTATTTTTTCTCTCCGAAAGAAAATATATAGAGTTGGAGTTGGCATTAGAGGGCATCCAGGGGGTCCACGAGGTAGGGGGTGCGCCCTAGGGGGGGGCACCCTCGTGGACAGGCTGTGGGCCCCCTGGTCTTCATCTTTGGCGAGGATTTTTTATTATTTTTCCTAAGATGTTCCGTGGAGTTTCAGGTCATTCCGAGAATATTTGTTTTCTGCACATAAAACAACATCATGGCAATTCTGCTGAAAACAGCATCAGTCCGGGTTAGTTCCATTCAAATCATACAAGTTAGAGTCCAAAACAAGGGCAAAAGTGTTTGGAAAAGTAGATACGACGGAGACGTATCAACTCACCCAAGCTTAAACCCTTGGTTGTCCTCAAGCAATTTGGTTGAAAAATTGAAAGAAAGAAAAACTTTTACAAACTCTGTTTGCTCTTGTTGTTGTAACTATGTCAAGCCAGCATTCAAGTTTTCAGCATAGATCATAACTAACCACATTTGCAATAATTCTTAGGTCTCATAATTACTCATATCAATAGCATAATCAACTAGCAAATCATAATAATAAATCTCGGATGACAACACTTTCTCAAAACAATCATAATATGATATAACAAGATGGTATCTCGCTAGCCCTTTCTAAGACCGCGAAACATAAATGCAGAGCACCTTTAAAGATCAAGGACTGACTAGACATTGCAATTCATGGTAAAAGAGATCCAATCATAGTCACACCCAACATAGATTAATAGTGATGAATGCAAATGACAGTTGTGCTCTCCAGCTAGTGCTTTTTAATAAGAGGGTGATGACTCAACATAAAAGTAAATGGATAGGCCCTTCGCAGAGGGAAGCAGGGATTTGTAGAGGTGCCAGAGCTCGGTTTTGAAATAGAGATAAATTGCATTGAGCGGTATACTTTCATTGTCAACGTAACAACCAAGAGATGGCGATATCTCCCATGCTACACACATTATAGGCGGTTCCCAAACAGGATGGTAATGTTTATACTCCCCCTCCACCAACAAACATCAATCCATGGCTTGCTCGAAACAACGAGTGCCTCCAACATACATCAGGTCCCAGGGGGAGTTTTGTTTTGCAATTAATTTTGATTTAGTTTGCATAAAGCATGGGACTGGGCATCCCGGTGACCAGCCATTTTCTCGTGAGTGAGGAGAGGAGTCCACTCCTCTTGAGAATAACCCGCCTAACACGGAAGATAATGAAAACCTTGGTTGATACATGAGCTATTCGAGCATACAAAACAGAATATTTGTTTGAAGGTTTAGAGTTTGGCACATACAAATTTACTTGGAACGGCAGGTAGATACCGCATATAGGAAGGTATAGTGGACTCATCTGGAATAACTTTGGGGTTTAAGGGATTGGATGCACAAGCAGTATTCCCGCTTAGTACAAGTGAAGGCTAGCAAAAGACTGGGAAGCGACCAACTAGAGAGCGACAACAGCCATGTACATGCATTAAAATTAAGAAACATTGGATGCAAGCATGAGTAGGATATAATCCACCATGAACATAAATATCGTGAAGGCTATGTTGATTTGTTTCAACTACATGCGTGAACATGTGCCAAGTCAAGTCACTTAAATCATTCAAAGGAGGATACCACCCCATCATACCACATCATAACCATCTCAATAGCATGTTGGCACACAAGGTAAATCATTATAACTCATAGCTAATCAAGCATGACACAAGCAACTACGATCTCTAATTGTCATTGCAAACATGTTTATTCATAATAAGCTAAATGAAGAACGAGGGACTCATCATATTTACAAAAACAAAAGAGGTCGAGTTCATACCAACTTTTCTCATCTCAGTCAGCCCATCGTATATCATCATAATTGCCTTTCACTTGCACGACTGAACGGTGTGAATAATAATAAGAGTGTACGTGCATTGGACTAAGCTGGAATCTGCGAGCATTCAATAAACAGGAGAAGACAAGGCAATATGGGCTCTTGGTTAAATCAACAATAATGCATATAAGAGCTCTTCAACAATTTAATTATGGTCTTCTCCTACTGACCCCCAAAGAAAAGAAAAGAAATAAAACTATTTACACGGGAAAGCTCCCAACAAGCAAAAGAAGAATGGGAAATATTTTTGGGTTTTCTTTTTAATTATTACTACTATAGCAGAAAAATAAACTACTACTATTTTTTTGGTTTTTCTTAAGGTTTAACAATTACACAAGAAGAAAGCAGGAAAAAGAAAATAAACTAGCATGGATATTATAGTGAAAAAGTATGAGCACCAACAGCTAGCAATGAGTGTATGTGAACATAAATGTAATGTCGGTGAGAAATACGTACTCCCCCAAGCTTAGGCTTTTGGCCTAAGTTGGTCTATGGCCACGGCTAGCCTGGCGGATACCCATAGGTGTAGCTGGGGTCGTACTGTGACGAAGAATAGTTGGGATCATACTGATGTGTAGCGGTTATCGCCTGCTGAGCTGTAGCGTGGAGTCGAGCTGCCTCCGCTCTCCTCTCGTACTCTTCTGCCTCCTCTCTGGTAATAACATATCTTCTTTTTGTCTGTGATTCAAAGAAGGCAGGAGCAGGGAGAGTAATACGGAAAACAAGTCGTTTATCAAAATTTAAACGATATAAGAGAGGTGATTCAGGCCTATCGACAAACTGGTGCGAAGCCATAGAGTTATAATCTAAATATGCAGGAGGCAACTCCGTATCACCCTCATGAATGTCTATCTCAAGAAAATGAGCTAAGCGGGTTGCATAAATTCCTCCAAATAAATCTCCATTATGTCTATTATGATGCAACCTACGAGCTACAATGGCTCCCATATGATAAGATTGGTCTCCTAACACAGCACTCCTAGGAATGCTAAGATCAGGGACACACATGTGACATGCTTCATCCTTAGCATTTATGCATCTACCGATGAAAAGAGCAAAATAATGTATAGCAGGAAAGTGAATGCGCCCTATGGTAGCCTGCGTTATATCTCTAGATTCCCCCACAGTTATACTAGCAAGAAAGTTTCTAAATTCAGATTTAGGGGGATCCCTAACACTACCCCATGATGGAAGTTTGCAAGCAGAAGTGAAATCCTCGAAGTCCATGGTATAAGATTTGCATAGAGATCAAACATGTCTGAAGGAGAATTACGCGAAGATGAATACTCAAACCTCCTCACAAATGAACTTGTGAGATCATTATACTGGGGGCATTTGTTAGCCTCAAAATCCTCAAGACCGGCATTGCGAAAATATGCTTTGAATTCTTCTTTAATTCCCGCACGGTCCATAAAACTTTCTGACGACCATTCGGAAGGCCGTATTGGAGCGTCTCTTGGTGGATCCTCGTCAGCATCGCGCATAGCAATCCTGAGTCCTTGCTTCTTAGAGGAACCACCTTGGAACATCTTCCTAAGCATATTATTTTTCTCTGAAAAATTCTGAAATTTTTAGTAACTTCAAACAAAAGTGAACCAACTTCAATAAAACTGATAGCAACTACTCCTATAAGTGCCTAGAGCCTATATCAAGCATTAGAACTACTTAGAACCATATAAATTTGACATGCAAGCTCAAGAACATGGTCACCTATGCAGCACAAATTTGCAAAGAATAAAGCACTAGAACAAAAACTAATTGGAACAATGGAGGAGTCACATACCAAGGAACAATCTCCCCAAGCAGTTTTGCGAGAGCTGCTTTGAGCAAGGAGATCGAAAATCACAACAAAAGTAGCTGGAACTCATGCTTGAGTTGGTTTTTCGGGTTTGTGTGAGACAGAGAAAGAAGATGGGTGTTGGGATAAGTGGAGGAGGGCCACCATGGGCCCACGAGGCAGGGGGCGCGCCCTAGAGGGGGGGGGGGCGCCCACCACCCTCGTGGCCAGGTGGCAGCTCCTCCCGCGGTAATTTTTGCACAGTAAATCCTCAAATATTCCCGAAAAAATCATATTAAATTGGCACGTCATTCTGAGGACTTTTATTTCTGGGATATTTTTATATTGCACGGATAAGCCAAGAAACAGACAGAAAGAACTATTTTTACTTTATTTCTACTAAATAACAGAAAGTGTAGAGAGGGTACAGAAGTTTGTGCTTCTAGTTTCATCTATCTCATGCTCATCAAAAAGAATCCACTAACAAGGTTGATCAAGTCTTGTTAACAAACTCATTCCGATAATCATGAAACCGGGGAAATTTCGAATAACACTAAGTTACCCCAACGGGGATATGCACATCCCCTATAATAAGTTTATCATATTTCTTTTTGACAGTAGGAAGAGGAAATTCAAAACCTCCAATTATAATCGATGGAATTTTTCCAATGGAGTTGATACTAAGAACTTGAGGTTGCTTCCTCGGAAAGTGTACCATATGCTCATTACCATTAACATGAAAAGTGACATTGCCTTTGTTGCAATCAATAACATACCCTGTAGTATTAAGAAAAGGTCTTCCAAGAATAATAGACATACTATCATCCTCGGGAATATCAAGAATAACAAAGTCCGTTAAAATAGTAACATTTGCGACCACAACAGGCACATCCTCACAAATATCGACAGGTATAGCAGTTAATTTATTAGCCATTCGCAAAGATATTTTGGTAGGTGTCAGCTTATTCAAGTCAAGTCTACGATATAAAGAGAGAGGCATAACACTAACACCGGCTCCAAGATCACATAAAGTAGTTTTAATATAATTTCTTTTAATGGAGCAAGGTATAGTAGGTACTCTGAGATCTCCAAGTTTCTTTGGTATTCCACCCTTAAAAGTATAATTAGCAAGCATGGTGGAAATCTCAGCTTCCGGTATCTTTCTTTTATTAGTAATGATATCCTTCATATATTTAGCATAAGGATTTGTTTTGAGCACATCAGCTAATCTCATACGCAAAAAGATAGGCCTAATCATTTCAGTAAAGTGCTCAAAATCGTCATCATCCTTTTTCTTGGATGGTTTTGGAGGAAAAGGCATGGGTTTCTGAACCCAAGGTTCCCTTTCTTTACCATGTTTACTAGCAACAAAGTCTCTTTTATCATAATGTTGATTCTTTGATTGTGGGTTATAAAGATCAATAGCAGGTTCAATTTCTACATCATTGTTATTACTAGGTTGAGCATCATCATGAACATCATCATTAATATTTTCATTAGGTTCATGTTCATTACCAGATTGTGTTTCAGCATCAGACATAGATATATCATTTGGATTATCAGGTGGTTCAGCAATAGGTTCACTACAAGTTTGCACAGTTCTATCATTTTTCTTTTTCTTCTTTTTAGAAGAACTAGGAACATCAATATTATTTCTCTGAGAATCTTGCTCAATTCTCTTAGGGTGGCCTTCAGGATACAAAGGTTCCCGAGTCATTCTACCAGTTCTAGTATCCACTCTAACATCATAATCATTTTTCTTACTGTTCATTTCATCAAGTACTTCTTTTTGAGCCTTAAGCACTTGTTCTACTTGCGTGGTAACCATAGAAGCATGTTTGCTAACAAGTTTCAGTTCACCTTTAATATTATCCATATAATCACCCAAGCGTCTAATCATATAAGCATTTTCTTTTAATTGTCTACCAAAATAAGCATTGAAGTCGTCTTGCTTAAACATAAAGTTATCAATCTCATCCAAGCACTGAGTAGCAATTTTAGTAGGAGGAACTTCAGCTTTATCATATCTATAGAGAGAATTTACCTTTACTACCTGTGTCGGGATGTCGGGGTCAGGAGGTTCTTCAATAAATGAGGAATTGAGATCATAAGTTTCTTCAACAGGTGGTGAATTAAGACCATGTATTTCTTCAATAGGAGGTAAATTCTTAACATCTTCAGCTTTAATACCTTTCTCTTTCATAGATTTCTTTGCCTCTTGCATATCTTCAGGACTGAGAAATAGAACACCTCTCTTCTTCGGAGTTGGTTTAGGAATAGGCTTAGTAATTGGAGCAGGAGCTGGCTCAGGAGATGCCCAATTATTTTCATTTTTTAACATATTATTCAATAGAATTTCAGCTTCATCCGGTGTTCTTTCCCTGAAAAGAGAACCAGCACAACTATCCAGGTAATCTCTGGAAGCATCGGTTTGTCCATTATAAAAGATATCAAATATTTCCGGTTTCTTAAGAGGATGATCAGGCAAAGCATTAAGTAACTTGAGAAGCCTCCCCCAAGCTTGTGGGAGACTCTCTTCTTTAATTTGCACAAAGTTGTATATTTCCCTCAAAGCAGCTTGTTTCTTATGAGCAGGGAAATATTTAGCAGAGAAGTAATAAATCATATCCTGGGGACTACGCACACAACCAGGATCAAGAGAATTAAACCATATCTTAGCATCACCCTTTAATGAGAACGGAAATATTTTGAGTATATAGAGGTAACGCGATCTCTCATCATTAGTGAACAGGGCAGCTGTATCATTTAACTTAGTAAGATGTGCCACAACAGTTTCAGATTCATAGCCATAAAACGGATCAGATTCCACCAAAGTAATTATATCAGGATCAACAGAGAATTCATAATCATTATCAGGAACACATATAGGTGAAGTAGCAAAAGTAGGGTCGGGTTTCATTTTATATCTAAGTGATTCTTTGTTCCATTTAACTAATAACCTCTTAAGCTCATATTTATCCCTGCAAGCTAAAATAGCGACAGAAGATTCCATATCAAAAAGATAGCCCTCGGGAATAACAAGCATATTTTCATCATCACTATCATCATCGTATTTAGAATAAATAATTTCTTTTTCTCTAGCCCTAGCAATTTGTTCATCAATAATTTCACCAAGGGGCACAGTAGTATCAGGCATAGAAGCAGTTTCATCATAAGTATCATGCATAGCAGAAGCAGGTGTAGGTGTCGCAAGCCTACTCATAACAGAAGGTGAATCAAGTGCAGAGCTAGATGGCAGTTCCTTACCTCCCCTCGTAGTTCAGGGATATATCTTGGTTTTTGGATCTCTCAAGTTCTTCATAATGATAAGCGGATATAAAGCCCAAGTGACTCAAAGAATAGAGCTATGCTCCCCGGGAACGGCGCCAGAAATTAGTCTTGATAACCCACAAGTATAGGGGATCGCAACAACTTTCGAGGGTAGAGTATTCAACCCAAATTTATTGATTTGACACAAGGAGAGCCAAAGAATATTCTCAAGTATTAGCAGCTGAGTTGTCAATTCAACCACACCTGGAAACTTAGTATCTGCAGCAAAGTGTTTAGTAGCAAAGTAATATGATAGTGGTGGTAGCGGCAACAAAAGTAAAGACAGCAAAAGTAATGTTTTTGGTATTTTGTAGTGGTTGTAACAGTAGCAGCGGGAAAGTAAACAAGCGTAAACCAGTATATGGAAAACTCGTAGGCACCGGATCAGTGATGGATAATTATGCCGGATGCAGTTCATCATGTAACAGTCATAACATAGGGTGACACAGAACTAGCTCCAATTCATGAATGTAATGTAGGCATGTATTCCGTATATAGTCATACGTGCTTATGGAAAAGAACTTACATGACACCTTTTGTCCTACCCTCCCGTGGCAGTGGGGTCCTATTGGAAACTAAGGGATATTAAGGCCTCCTTTTAATAGAGAACTAGAACAAAGCATTAGCACATAGTGAATACATGAACTCCTCAAACTAAGGTCATCACCGGGAGTGGTCCCGATTATTATCACTTCGGGGTTGCCGGATCATACCACATAGTAGGTGACTATAGACTTGCAAGATAGGATCAAGAACTCACATATATTCATGAAAACATAATTGGTTCAGATCTGAAATCATGGCACTCGGGCCCTAGTGACAAGCATTAAGCATAGCAACATCAATCTCAAAACATAATGGATACTAGGGATCAAACACTAACAAAAATAACTCGATTACATGATAAATCTCATCCAACCGATCACCGTCCAGCAAGCCTACGATGAAATTACTCACGCACGGCGGTGAGCATCATGAAATTGGTGATGGAGGATGGGTGATGATGACGACGGCGACGAATCCCCCTCTCTGGAGCCCCGAACGGACTCCAGATCAGCCCTCCCGAGAGGTTTTAGGGCTTGGCGGCGGCTCCGTATCGTAAAACGCGATGATTTCTTCTCTCTTATTTTTTTCTCTCCGAAAGCAAATATATAGAGTTGGAGTTGGCATCGGAGGGCATCTAGGGGGCCCACGAGGTAGGGGCACGCCCTAAGGGGGGGCGCCCCCACCCTCGTGGACAGGGTGTGGGCCCCTTGGTCTTCATCTTTGGCGAGGATTTATTTTTTATTTTTCCTAAGATGTTCCGTGGAGTTTTAGGTCATTCCGAGAATATTTGTTTTCTGCACATAAAACAACATCATGGCAATTCTGCTGAAAACATCGTCAGTCCGGGTTAGTTCCATTCAAATCATACAAGTTAGAGTCCAAAACAAGGGCAAAAGTGTTTGGAAAAGTAGATACGACAGAGACGTATCAAAGCTCCGATTTGCAAGAAGCTTATACGAAAATTTGTTCCTATTCGGCCAATTTTTTTACCACGGCATGGTACTACCATGACATGACACCATGCCAAGTTTCATGATTTTAAAACCAAGTTTCTCAATGTTCTCGACCGAGCAACGATGCCCAGATATTTGAATTTTATTCTAATTTTTTGCATGGGACCTACTCCCTCCTTCCATCTATATAGGGTCTAATGTGTTTTTCAAGACAGCCTTTGACTATTGACAAGATTAATAGCACATGAGATGTATACTACGAAAATTATATTATTGGAAGCTCCTTTGACATACAAAATTGAAGGTATGCTTTGTGTAAGTTGCATGTCATATATTATTGCTCTAACGTTTGGTCAAAGTTAGCCTCGAAAAATGCATTAGGACCTATATAGATGGAATGAGGGAGTAGAAATTCACCCGAGGACACAAATGTGATTTCTCAACCAACTTTGGTGCACGGGAGCATGTGCTTGTAGTTCAAATTTTAATTATGCACATTAAATGACCAAAAACTCAATTAATGTGTAAATAAGTCCAAACGAAGCCGGGATATTTCCAAAATTTAACAAGGCACTCATGTAGTTCTATGTTGCCTTTGTAAATAAGCTCAAGGGGGACAACGTATATCGTTTCGCACTCGAAGGTGGCACGTTCCCTCTCAGAACCATGACCTTCTTGAGAGAAGCTTCGGTTTGCAAAAGTTAAACCAAAATCTGTTCCTATTCGGCCAATTTTTTTACCACAACATGGTAATACCATGACATGACATCCATGCCAAGTTTCATGATTTTCAGACGTGTTTTGGATTTACAAGAATTTTAAAACCAAGTTTCTCAATGTTCTCGGCCGAGCCACCATGCCCAGATGTTTTAATTTTATTCTCATTTCTTGCATGGGACCTAGAAATTCACCCGAGGACACAAATGTGATTTTTCAACCAACTTTGGTGCACGAGAGCATGTGCTTGTAGTTCAAATTTGACTTATGCACAAATGACCAGAAACTCAATTAATGTATAAAAAAGACAAATGAACCCAGAATAATTCCAAAATTTAACAGGGCACTAATGTAGTTCTATGTTGCCTTTGTTAAGAAACTCAAGGGGGGGGGGCAGCGTATATCGTTTCACACTCAAAGGTGGCATGTTCCCACTTAGAAGCACGAGCTTCCAAATCGGCCCAATTTTTTACCACAACATGTTAGTGCCATGACATGACACCATGCCAAGTTTCATGATTTCCAGGAGAGTTTTGGATTTACATGAATTTAAAATCAAAGTTTCTCGATGTTCTTGGCCGAGTCATGACGCCCAGATGTTTGAATTTCATTCTCATTTCTTCCATGGGACCTAGAAATTCAACCAAGGACACACATGTGATTTTTCAACCCACTTTGGTGCACCGGAGCATGTGCATGCAATTCGTATTTAGATTATGCACATTAAAAGTCCAGAAACTCAATTAATGTATAAAAAGGACAAATGAACCTGAAATAATTCCAAAATTTAACAGAGCACTCATATAGTTCTATGTTGCCTCTGTAAATAAAATCAGGGGGAGGGAGCGTATATCATTTTGCAAACAAAGGTGACACGTTCCCTCTCGGAACCACGAGGCTTGTTGAGAGAATCTCCGGTTTTGTAAGAGGCTTATACCAAAACTTGTCCCAATTCAGCCAAAAATTATACGTATGAAAACAGGGTTTAGATTATCCCAAACATCTTGCTACCTAGACCAATAATGTACTATGATTTGAATTCAACATAAAATGGATACAAATATTTGAATTGGAGAGCGTATTGTGCATGTAGTTCATAGTGAAATATGATTACTGCTATATGTATGTTTTTTGTTATCAAGATAATATTTACATTATTGTATAACTTGACAACAATCGTATTCAAATGAATGCATTAGTTCAGCCGTGAATACTTTTGACAAGTTTCACCACTTGGTCAGTGAGGACCCGTATATGGTTCACTCTTTGGTTTTTGCTTCATTCCCAGAGGATATCCTTGTGCCACGTGATGTGGTTTCCATGGATTATGCGGCCTATGGTGGTGCTCGGGTTTCTTGGACTGCGCCTCTATACATTTTGGGAGTGAACTTTGCTGAGCAAATGCCCCAGGACGAAGATTGGTTGCCTCTCAATGGAAATCCGCATTCAGTTCCGGGTGTTCCTTTCCCCGAGTTGCCTCTGTTTAATCTTCCTGCCTACCCCGCCTTGGGGTGGAATGCAGTCCCTCCTTCGCCGCCAGAGCCTGTAATCAATGAAGTGGCTGAGGACAATTGGGGGAATTGGCAAGACAATGTTGAGCCTGAACCTGTTCAAGATCAAGAATCAATGGTGGTGGATCTCTCCGCCCAGCCAAGCTCTACTGCTGACCAGGATCCACCTGTCATTGTGGTGGAGGATGATCTGTCTGAAGCACCTGTGTTGCCTTTGGTCAATGAAGATGCAGCTAACAATTGGGCCATTGTTGTCTATCAGCCTCCTGCTGTTAGGGAGAAGATTGCTCTGCCTGCGATTCCTTTTGGGCCTCCTTTGCCCCCGGATATGATTTGAAGGAGGTCTTTTGAGAGCCTTCTGCAAGCTCCTGTAGCTTTCCCTGTACCCAGGCCAGTGCTGCTGCAACCTTTGTCGCCGGTTATTCTGTCTAAGAGGAGCTGGGATTTGGCTTTCAGCGATTCAGATCTGCCACGCCTTACATGGAGGGAAGAGGAGCCAGCTAGGCCAGTTGCCAGGGCGCTTTTTTCTGATCCTGTTGATGTGCAACCTGTGCAGGTTCCCCCTCCTTCTGCGGTTAAAGCTCGCAGGCTGCGAAAGACTTTGGCGCCAACTCCAATTGTTGACACCGCAGTTCGACGCTGCACCAGAAGCTCGGATCAGCGTGATGGATTCAAGCCCACATTTCAGGAGCTCGCACTACATCCCAAGAGGAAGAAGCCCAAGGCCAAGCCTTTCACGGCCCAGATGCATGAAGAGCCTGCTTCTGATGGAATTCCTCCTGCAACCCCTGTCAATCGACTCCAAGAAGTTGGGCGTGAGCTTGTTGATGCTGCTCTACTCTCTGTGGATGCACTTATGGTGGACCCACCTGTTGTTGCTTCGCCCAAACATGATGATTAGAGTGTCCATGGCATGTTGGGTTTCGCAAGCCCTTAACTTTGGTTTATCTTTATTTTTAGGCAGTTTTCTGCTTCTGGAACTTTGGTGTGTGTTTATGTTGGGTACGACTAGACTGTGCTCTTTTGGACATGTGGTATTGTCTGCCATGTGGTTTCTGGTCTTTATCTTATGCTATAATGAGTAATGTCTGTAGAAACTGGAATGTTCTTTGTTGGAATGTAAGAGGCCTGAATTTTGAAGCTAGACAGAGAGCTGTTAGGCAGAAAATTGAGGAAAACCAATGTTCAATAGCTTGTCTACAAGAAACAAAATGCACTTCTTTTGACTCTAGGACAATAAAATCTTTCTGCCCTAAAAGATTTGATTCTTTTGTCTGTTCTCCTTCAATTGGAGCTTCTGCAGGAATTATTGTTGTCTGGAATTCTTCTGTTTTTAGTGGCACTGTAATTGAAGTGCAGCAGTTTGCTATGGTTGTTCAGTTTACTTCCAGGTAGAATAATGAATCTTGGACTCTTGTGGCTGTTTATGGCCCTTGTCAGGGTGAAGCCAGGGACAACTTTGTTAATTGGTTATACAACCTGGTTATACCTATCAATGAGCACTGGTTGTTACTTGGCGATTTTAATTTCCTTCGATCTGTGGATAACAGAAACCAACCTGGTGGGGACATAAATGACATGTTCATTTTCAATGAGATTATTGGTCACCTGGGCCTCCTTGAGCTTCCAATCAAAGGCAGATCCTACACATGGTCTAATATGCAGGATACCCCACTTCTTGAGCAGTTGGACTGGTTCTTTACTTCTGTGGACTGGATTTCTGATTACCCCATGGCTGAAGTTCTGCCCCTGGCTAGGACTGCATCGGATCATGTGCCTTGTTTAGTATCCATCAAGAGTTCCATTCCCAAATCAAATCTCTTTAGGTTTGAAAACTATTGGCTTGAGCTTGAGGGTTTTATGGACTGTGTTGAATCCTCTTGGAAGCAGCCCTCTCGGAAAACACACATAACTGCCAAAATTGCAGACAAATTTAAATGTTTGAGAATGTGTCTTAAGAGGTGGCAAATGAATGTTTCCAAATTGAGGCTATTGATCAGCAAATGCAATCATGTCATTTTCCTTCTGGATGAATTGGAGGAGTGGAGGCCTCTTTTTATTCAGGAGAACAACTTCAGAAGAATTGTCAAAACCCATTTGGAAAAGCTTCTGCACTTACAGTTTCTGTACTGGAAGAAGAGATGCTCTATCCGGTACTTCAAGGTGGGGGGAGAAAACACCAAATTCTTCCATGCTATGGCCACTAAGAGGCATAGGAGGAACTCTATAGCTAGTTTAAGACTACCTGATGGATCTGTTGTCTCTGATCACTCCCAAATGGCTGGAATTATCTGGAGTTGTTTTAAGAATAGAATGGGCACCTCTAGAGGGATTGTGATGGGTTTTGATTTGCCTTCACTTATCTCACCTATGTCCGGCCTTGAGGTGCTCACTAGGCCTTTTGAAAAGGAGGAAATGGACCATGTGGTCAAGCATATGCCTGTGGATAAAGCACCTGGCCCTGATGGATTTAATGGCTTGTTTTTTAAGAAATGCTGGCACCTAATCTCTGGGGAATTTTATGAGCTAGCACATGCTTTTTATGATGGAACTGTTGTCTTGGAAAACATCAACAGTTCTTTTATTACTCTTGTGCCCAAAAAGCTTTCACCTGAGGAAGTGGGAGACTACAGGCCTATCTCTCTCACTAGTATGGGCTTATATTTTTGTCCAAAGTGGCTGCACATAGATTCCAAGCAATGATTATGCACTGCATCCATAAGAACCAATATGGTTTCATTAAGACCAGAACAATACAGGACTGTCTGGGTTGGACATTTGAATACTTGCACCAATGTCACCAGTCAAAGAGACCTATAGTAATCCTCAAATTGGATTTTGAAAAGGCCTTTGACTCTATTGAGCATGAAGCTATCTTTCAAATTCTCAGATATAAGGGCTTTAATGATAAATGGATTCTTTGGATGAAACAGCTCCTTGCCACTGGTACTTCTGTCCTGCTCAATGGGGTCCCTGGGAGGAAGTTTGTTTGTAAGAAAGGAGTTAGACAGGGTGACCCTGTATCTCCCCTGCTATTTGTCATAGCTGCTGACCTGCTACAAACAGTGATTAATGATATGTTCAGGAAGGGAATTCTGCATTTACCTATACCTTGCCATGATGCAGACTACCCTGTGATCCAGTATGCTGATGATACTTTGATCATCCTCCCTGCAGACAGGGTTCAACTTCTCGCTCTGAAGGATATGCTAAAGGTGTTCTCTCAGTCCACTGGTCTGGATGTCAACTATCATAAGTCCTTCATTATTCCAATCAATGTTGACTTTGCTGTAATGGAGGATTTGGCCACTGCTTTTGGTTGCAAAATTGGTAAAATGCCATTTACTTATCTGGGATTACCTGTGGGGACCACAAGACCCAAAATGGTAGACTTCTTGCCACTGGTTGACTGTATGGAGAGAAGAATGACTGCCAGTTCTTCTTTCCTTAACCAAGGAGAAAGGCTGCAGTTCCTGAACTCTGCTCTATCCTCATTGCCAATATTGTTTATGGGTAGTCTTGCTCTCCCAGCTGGTATTCTCAAGCAGTTGGAAAGAATCCAAAGACAGTGCTTGTGGAGAAAGCATAGAGATGAGCCTGCTCCATCTCTTGCTACATGGGAACTCATATGTAGGCCAAAAAACAAAGGAGGGCTTGGTATTCTTAATCTGGGGGTTCAGAATGCGGCTCTCCTTCTCAAGCATGCCAGTAACTTCCTGAACAAACGAGAAATTCCTTGGGTATCCTTAATTTGGGATTCATATTATTTTGAAAGAATTCCCCAGGGAACAAATGATTGTGGCTCCTTCTGGTGGAGGGATTTTTGTAAAGTCATGCAGCATTTTAGGGACTGCTCCTGGGTGCAGATCAATGAAGGGGACACTGCTCTCTTTTGGTCTGATAATTGGAACCTTGGCTCTGAAACATCTAGTTTGCAGGCAAGATTCCCAAGGCTTTTTTCTTTTGCCAAGGACCCCTGGGTCTCAGTTAAGGAAATTTTCAATACCCAGGATATGCACCAACTTTTCCACCTTCCCTTATCTGCTCAGGCTTTTGATGAGTTAAATATGATAAAGGATTTAATGGACTCACACAGAAGAGACCCCAGCTCGAAGGATTTTTGGTTCTGGCAGGGCTCTTCCAAGTTTTTCAAGCCCAAGATGTTTTACTCACACACCTTTCAGTCTGAGTCCTTCAATCCTTTGCTCTGTTGGATTTGGAAATCCTCCTCTACTCTCAAGATCAAGGTCTTTGCTTGGATGCTTATTATGGACAGGTTGAACACCAAGGATATGGTTGAGAGAAGGCACTGGCACATGGAGGATGGAGTCCACTGTAGGCTCTGCCCCTTGCAGGCTAGAGAAACCAGGGATCACTTGTTCTTCAACTGCAATTTCAGTGTAAGGGTCTGGAATTATCTGCAGATTGATTGGTCTGCTGGCACCTCCAGGATTGAGCTGGTTACTCAGGCAAGGAGAAGTTTTGATAGGCCTTTCTTCTCTGAAGTGGTGTTATTGCTTGCTGGCATATTTGGATCATCAGAAATGCCAAAGTGTTCAGAAATGAGAGGGCTAGTTTCAATAAATGGAGGTTTGCTTTTAGGCATGATATTAGCCTCATGTAGCACAGAATCAGATCTGCATACAAGGATGACCTGCTCAAGTGGATCTCTTACCTCCCCCCTTAAGCTAGTTTTGTAAGACTCTCTTTTACCTTGTACTCTGGTTACTCCTTGCAATCAACTTGTTGTATCTGTTTTTTAATTCAATAAAGTTTTGATCTGCTGTGGGGGTTTTGCCCCACAGTTCACAGTCAAAAAAATCGTATTCAAATAAGGAAAATTGATTCAAATTTAGTCCATATGGTAGATGACAATATATACGTTCACATGGTGGAGTAAAATGTTCATATATGATGGAAGATCAAAATGTACGACTACATCAATTATAAACCGCAAGGTCACCTAACGATATATTCGAATTCAACATAACGTGGATTCAAAAATTGAAATTCGAGATCATGGCATCTGTAATCATATAAAAAGGGACATTACTCTTTCTTTGGTGGGAATTGATTTGTTTTTGTTGTTGTTGAGGGAAGTGAGAATCGATTTGGTACTGTGCAGGGTAATCTTGTTCTCCCGATTTTTTTTACATTTTTCTTGTAGTTTTCTCAATGGCATCTATAGCAATATAGTAAAAGGGGACATGACTCTCTTGTGTCTTGTATGAATTGTTTTTTTACACATTAAGTTTGTTCTGCAGAACAAGGAATCCGCACCTTGTTATCCCGAAATTTTCAAGCTCGAGTATCTTTTGTCTCACCTGCTTTGAAACTCCCGCTTCTTCAACCCGCGCCGCGCCTTGTTATCCCAAAATTTGGACGCGCGCGAGAACTCCCTCCTCATCCGAAGTCGCTCCTGCAGCCCAGACACGCAAAATCCCCCTTCTACCCCTCAGCTGGAAATGAAGCTCCACGTCGCAGTGTCAAAACTGGTGGGGGTACGCTGGTAACTTACCCAACATTTTGGACAAGCGCGTCCCTAAGCTTGGCTCCCCCCTCCCCCTTCGCCCCCCATTCGTACACCGAGGCCGCCAAAACCCGCGAAACCCCACGCTCCTCCGTCGGCCTCCCGACCGCCGCCCAGCCGGAGACTCTTCCACGACTACGTCATCCACCGCAACAGCTCGCCGTCCCTCATCCACTGCACCGGATGAGGATCTGTTATCGATCTCGTCATCCCGCCGGATCGGCCGCCCCGTCCTCCACCTCCAAGGAGCTGCCCACCGTTCGCCTCGTCTATCGTGCCACCTCAATCCCCACAACGTCGTCTTGACCTGCCCCACCGGAACTGCAGCACCCTCACCAATTCCTCCGATGAAGCTGAGGCCAACTCGGCGCCACCAAGGAGGTTCTGCACTCACCGCTGCATTTTATCTTTTATTCGATCTCACAGGGCTGCTGGTGCTCGATACCGAGCAGACATGGCGTGTCTCCATCGATGGCGCCGTCGCCGGCACATCATCCACGGCGTCTCTCCCCATGTCGTTGTTTCCTCGGCGGCGACTTCCACAACGGCACTAGCTGCAGCTGCTCCGGCTCTCGCTCATGCTGCGGCTCTGATCTTGCTGTCGGTCGCGCTGCTGCACTGCTCCTGCTTCTGTTCATGCTGCTGCTCTACTCTTGCTCTCGCTTATGCTACTGCTGCATGACCTCCGGCAGCTACAGGAATTGCTGCTTTAGCACTCACTCACGATGCTACTGCACGACTTGCTCTGTGCTAGTGCATTCCCTGCTCGAGCGTCTACTGATTTAGATCATTGCTTCTCTGCTACTAGTGCTCGAACGCCCTAAACATCTATTGCAATGCTCTGTTACTAGTTCAATCAGTTTCAACACTAAAATTCAGTTTCGACTGTGAAGTTCATTTTCTTCAGTTAAGTTCAGAGTGAACAGTAATTATAGCATCTGTTGGAGCGGCTGTGGCGCGGTTGATGCGTTTTTCATCTAGCACTTTTTGGTGATGTATTTTACATCATCTATTGCAGATGATATTAGGGTCCCACTTCCGATTAACATTGTCTGTCTTGTCATGCTTCAGCCTCGTCGCCATAGACCTTAGCGGAGCTGCTCCAACGACGGAACCATCCATCACAGCGGAGCAGTACCCTCGGCGCCGTTTCTAGAGGCCTCGGATCTTCTTCCCCGCCTCCGACAGTCACACCAGCATCATCACCATCCTCCACGTCCAACCCAATGATGTTGAGGTCCACAAGACTATGCCAAAGAGGTTGTACACTCGTCGCATGACTTTGTTTCTCCATTCCTCTGTTCTTCCAATTCATGTGAGCCAGACAACTAGGTTGACTGGAATCCTATGTTTCCAAATGCTCTGTTTTGCACATGCATTCCTATCCTATTCCTGTGTTTTTCCTGTCCCTGCGTTTATAGAATCCTCCAATTCTAAGGAGCCCTTACAAATTTACTTTACTTCATTTTTAGATAGGCGTCAAAGAAAACTCTGTGTGTTATGTCCTGCTCCTGCCATGCCATCATCCACCCCACCTGAGGTGCACCATCGACAGAAGCGTTCACTGCAGCAGAGATCCCCCCTGCAGACATCCTTTCGTCGCCTCAGATCATCTTCCCCGTTGCCGGCAGCCAGGCCAACTGCATTACCATCATCGACTGAGTAGATGAACCTGAGGACTACACAGTTCCGGAAGAGAGGTCACAATCTTTCGTGTTTGCTTACATTACACATCGGTTATTATTACCTGCTACTTTATCGTTCAATCTTGAGTTTTGAATTGCCCATGGGTCTCATATCGAGCCAGCAACAAATAGTATCTGTCTACTATCTGGTTCATCAGGGTCTTCTATGTGGTTCATGTTGGGTGGGCAACAAACAATAGATGATCCATTATCTATCTTTTTAAACTGAAGCTATAATCTACCTGCTATCATTAGTTTTGGATCCATCCACTCGTTTGCTACCATCTGTCTTGATTTTTGCATGCACCCCTTAGGCCTTACAAAATCTAACTATTTTTTTATTATGCATGTCATATATTGTACACAATCGTACTGAACATGTAGAGAAAAAGAGAAGACCGTTGCGTGCGAATATAATGTCATGCAGACGCCGCTCCATGGTGGGCGAAGTGCCCCCCTCATGCATTTCCAGATTGTATTCCGGAGGAAGATAACTGTTCAGATGGATATTCAGAAGGAGCCGACCATGCCTGTTTACCACCTGAGGTGTTTGCTCTAACCTGGCATGCTGATGTTGGTCATATCATGCATATGGCGCCTTGCATTGCTTACATTATACATCTTATCAGCTTAGTTTAGATTTTCTTTATGTGAATGCCACATGTTTGGTTTCTATATCATACTCCCACCATTCCTAAATATTTGTATTTTTAGAGATTTCAACAAGTGACTACATACAGAACAAAATGAGTGAATCTACACTCTAAAATATGTCTATATACATCCGTATGTGGTAGTCCATTTGAAATCTCTAAAAAGACAAATATTTTGGAACGGAGGGAGTATATGGGAATTATGCAATGCCATCTTCTTTAGCCAGGCATCATATACATGAATCATGAAATGCCATCCTGTTTAGCTAGTCATCATATATGTTAATTATATTAACGCGGTTGATGTAGTCGTACGTCTTCACGATCCGACCGATCCAAGTACCGAAACTAAGGCACCTCCGAGTTTCAGCACACGTTCAGCTCGACGATGATCCCCAGACTCCGATCCAGCAAAGTGTCAGGGATGAGTTCCGTCAGCACAACAATGTGGTGATGATCTTGATGTTCAACTATCGCAGGGCTTTGCCTAAGCACCACTACAATATTATCGAGGATTATGGTGGAAGGGGGCACCGCACATGGCTAAGAAAACGATCACATGGATCAACTTGTGTCTAGGGGTGCCCCCTGCCCCCGTATATAAAGGAGCAAGGGGAGGAGGCCGGCCGGCCCTATGGCACGCCAAGGAGGAGTCCTCCTCCTAGTAGGAGTAGGACTCCTACTAGGAGGGGGAAGGAAGTGGGGAGGGAGAAGGAAAGGGGGGCGCCGCCCCCCCTCTCCTCGTCCAATTCGGACTAGGGGGGAGGAGGCGCGCGGCCCACCTTGGCTGCCCTTCTCTCTCTCCACTAAGGCCCATATGGCCCATTACTTCTCCCGGGGGGGGTCCGGTAACCCTCCGGCACTCCGCTTTTCTCCGAAATCACCCGGAACACTTCCGGTGTCCAAATATAGTCGTCCAATATACAAATCTTTATGTCTCGACCATTTCGAGACTCCTCGTCATGTCCGTGATCACATCCGGGACTCCGAACTAACTTCAGTACATCAAAACTAATAAACTCATAATATAACTGTCATCGAAACCTTAAGTGTGCGGACCCTACGGGTTCGAGAACAATGTAGACATGACCGAGACACGTCTCCGGTCAATAACCAATAGCGGAACCTGGATGCTCATATTGGCTCCCACATATTCTATAAAGATCTTTTATCGGTCAGACCGCATAACAACATACGTTCTTCCCTTTGTCATCGGTATGTTTCTTGCCCGAGATTCGATCGTCGGTATCTCAATACCTAGTTCAATCTCGTTACCGGCAAGTCTCTTTACTCGTTTCGTAATACATCATCTCGCAACTAACTCATCAGTTGCAATTCTTGCAAGGCTTATGTGATGTGCATTACCGAGAGGGCCCAGAGATACCTCTCCGACAATCAGAGTGACAAATCCTAATCTCGAAATACGCCAACCCAACATGTACCTCTGGAGACACCTGTAGAGCTCCTTTATAATCTCCCAGTTACATTGTGACGTTTGGTAGCACACAAAGTGTTCCTCTGGCAAACGGGAGTTTCATAATCTCATAGTCATAGGAACATGTATAAGTCATGAAGAAAGCAATAGCAACATACTAAACGATCGGGTGCTAAGCTAATTGAATGGGTCATGTCAATCACATCATTCTTCTAATGATGTGATCCCGTTAATCACATGACAGCTCTTTTGTTCATGGTTAGGAAACATAACCATCTTCGATTAATGAGCTAGTCAAGTAGAGGCATACTAGTGACACTCTGTTTGTCTATGTATTCACACATGTATTATGTTTCCGGTTAATACAATTCTAGCATGAATAATAAACATTTATCATGATATAAGGAAATAAATAATAACTTTATTATTGCCTCTAGGGCATATTTCCTTCAGTCTCCCACTTGCACTAGAGTCAATAATCTAGTTCACATCGCCATGTGATTCAACACTAATAGTTCACATCACCATGTGATTAACACCCATAGTTCACATCGTCATGTGACCTATACCCAAAGGGTTTACTAGAGTCAGTAATCTAGTTCACATCATTTATGTGATTAACACCCAAAGAGTACTAAGGTGTGATCATGTTTTGCTTGCGAGGTAATTTTAGTCAACGGGTCTGTCACATACAGATCCGTAAGTATTTTGCGAATTCTATGTCTACAATGCTCTGCACGGAGCTACTCTAGCTAATTGCTCCCACTTCCAATATGTATCTAGATCGAGACTTAGAGTCATCCAGGTCTGTGTCAAAACTTGCATCGATGTAACTTTTTACGACGAACCTTTTGTCACCTCCATAATTGAGAAATATTTCCTTATTCCACTAAGGATAATTTTGACCCTTGTCCAGTGATCTACTCTTAGATCACTATTGTACTCCCTTGCTTAACACAGTGTAGGGTATACAATAGATCTGGTACACAGCATGGCATACTTTATAGAACCTATGGCTGAGGCATAGGGAATGACTTTCATTCTCTTTCTATCTTCTGTCATGGTCGGGCTTTGAGTCTTACTCAATTTCACACCTTGTAACACAGCCAAGAACTCTTTCTTTGACTGTTCCATTTTGAACTACTTCAAAATATTGTCAAGGTATGTACTTATTGAAAAAACTTATCAAGCGTCTTGATCTATCTCTATAGATCTTGATGCTTAATATGTAAGCAGCTTCACCGAGGTCTTTCTTTGAAAAACTTCTTTCAAAACACTCCTTTATGCTTTGCAGAATAATTCTACATTATTTCCGATCAACAATATGTCCTTCACATATACTTATCAGAAATGTTGTAGTGCTCCCACTCACTTTCTTGTAAATACAGGCTTCACCGCAAGTCTGTATAAAACTATATGCTTTGATCAACATATCAAAGCGTATATTCCAACTCCGAGATGCTTGCACTAGTCCATAGATGGATCACTGGAGCTTGCATATTTTGTTAGTACCTTTAGGATCGACAAAACCTTCTGGTTGCATCATATACAACTCTTCTCTAATAAATCCTATTAAGGAATGCAGTTTTATTTATCCATTTGCCAGATTTCATAAAATGCGGCAATTGCTAACATGATTCGGACAGACTTAAGCATGGATACGAGTGAGAAACTCTCATCGTAGTCCATATCTTTAACTTGTCGAAAACTTTTTTGCGACAATTCTAGCTTTATAGATAGTAACACTACTATCAGCGTCCGTCTTCCTCTTGAAGATCCATTTATTTTCAATAGCTTTCCGATCATCGGGCAAGTCAACCAAAGTCCATACTTTGTTTTTCATACATGGATCCCATCTCAGATTTCATGGCTTCAAGCCATTTTGCGGAACCTGGGCTCATCATCGCTTCCTCATAGTTTGTAGGCTCGTCATGGTCAAGTAACATGACCTCCAGGACAGGATTACCATACCACTCTAGGGCGGATCTCACTCTAGTTTACCTACGAGGTTCGGTAGTAACTTGATCTGAAGTTACATGATCATCATCATTAGCTTCCTCACTAATCGGTGTAGTAGTCACAGGAACATATTTCTGTGATGAACTACTTTCCAATAAGGGAGAAGGTACAATTACCTTATCAAGTTCTACTTTCCCCCCACTCACTTCTTTCAAGAGAAACTCCTTCTCTAGAAAGGATCCATTCTCAGCAATGAATAACTTGCCTTCGGATCTGTGATAGAAGGTGTACCCAGCATTTTCTTTTGGGTATCCTATGAATATTTACTTCTTCGATTTGGGTTTGAGCTTATCAAGTTGAAACTTTTTCACATAAGCATCTCAGTCCCAAACTTTAAGAAACGACAGCTTAGGTTTCTCGCCAAACCACAGTTCATACGGTGTCGTCTCAACGGATTTAGATGGTGCCCTATTTAACGTGAATGTAGCTGTCTCTAATGCGTAACCCCAAAACGATAGTGGTAATCGGTAAGAGACATCATAGATCGCACCATATCTAATAAAGCACGGTTTTGACATTCGGACACACCATTATACTGTGGTGTTCCAGGTGGCGTGAGTAGTGAAACTATTTCACATTGTTTTAACAGAAGGGCAAACTCGTAACTTAAATATTTTATTTCCGCGATCATATCATAGAAACTTTTTTTTGTTACGATGATTCTCCACTTCACTCTAAAATTCTTTAAACTTTTCAAATATTTCAAACTTGTGTTTCATCAAGTAGATATACTCATATCTGCTCAAATCATTTGTGAAGATCAGAAAATAATGATACTTGTCGCAAGCCTCAATATTCATCAGACCACATACATCAGTATGTATGATTTCCAACAAATCTGTTGCTCGCTCCATTGTTCCGAAGAACGGAGTCATAGTCATCTTACCCATGAGGCATGGTTCGCAAGCATCATCTGATTCATAATCAAGTGATTCCAAAAGCCCATTGGCATGGAGTTTCTTCATGCGCTTTACACCAATATGACCTAAACGGCAGTGCCACAAATAAGCTACACTATCATTATTAACTTTGCATCTTTTGGTTTCAATATTATGATTATGTGTATCACTACGATCGAGATCCAATGAACTATTTTCATTGGGTGTGTAACCATATAAGGTTTTATTCATGTAAATAGAACAACAATTTATTCTCTTACGTAAATGAATAACCGTATTACAATAAACATGATCAAATCATATTCATGCTCAACGCAAACACCAAATAACATTTATTTAGGTTCAACACTAATCCCGAAAGTATAGTGAGTGTGCGATGATGATCATATCAATCTTGGAACCACTTCCAACACACATCGTCACTTCACCCTTAACTAGTCTCTGTTTATTCTGCAACTCCCGTTTCGAGTTACTAATCTTAGCAACTGAACTAGTATCAAATACTGAGGGGTTGCTATAAACACTAGTAAAGTACACATCAATAACATGTATATCAAATATACTTATGTTCACTTTGCCATCCTTCTTATCCGCCAATCACTTGGGGTAGTTCCGCTTCCAGTGACCAGTCCCTTTGCAGTAGAAGCACTTAGTCTCAGGCTTAGGACCAGACTTGGGCTTCTTCACTTGAGCAGCAACTTGCTTGCTGTTCTTCTTGAAGTTCCCCTTCTTCCCTTTGCCCTTTTCTTGAAACTAGTGGTCTTGTCAACCATCAACACTTGATGCTCTTTCTTGATTTCTACCTTCATCGATTTCATCATCATGAAAAGCTCGGGAGTCATTTTCGTCATCCCTTGCATACTATAGTTCATCACGAAGTTCTACTAACTTGGTGATGGTGACTAGAGAATTCTGTCAATCACTATCTTATCTGGAAGATTAACTCCCACTTGATTCAAGCGATTGTAGTACCCAGACAATCTGAGCACATGCTCACTAGTTGAGCGATTCTCCTCCATCTTTTAGCTATAGAACTTGTTGGAGACTTCATATCTCTCAACTCGGGTATTTGCTTGAAATATTAACTTCAACTCCTGGAACATCTCATATGGTCCATGACGTTCAAAACGTCTTTGAAGTCCCGATTCTAAGCCGTTAAGCATGGTGCACTAAACTATCAAGTAGTCATCATATTGAGCTAGCCAAACGTTCATAACGTCTGCATCTGCTCCTGCAATAGGTCCGTCACCTAGCGGTGCATCAAGGACATAATTCTTCTGTGCAGCAATGAGGATAAACCTCAGATCACGGATCCAATCCGCATCATTGCTACTAACATCTTTCAACACAATTTTCTCTAGGAACATATCAAAATAAACACAGGGAAGCAACAACGCGAGCTATTGATCTACAACATAGATATGCTAATACTACCAGGACTAAGTTCATGATAAATTTAAGTTCAATTAATCATATTACTTAAGAACTCCCACTTAGATAGACATCCCTCTAATCTCTAAGTGATCACGTGATCCAAATCAACTAAACCATAACCGATCATCACGTGAAATGGAGTAGTTTCAATGGTGAACATCACTATGTTGATCATATCTACTATATGATTCACGCTCGACCTTTCGGTCTCAGTGTTCCGAGGCCATATCTGCATATGCTAGGCTCGTCAAGTTTAACCTGAGTATTCTGCATGTGCAAAACTGGCTTGCACCCGTTGTAGATGGACGTAGAGCTTATCACACCCGATCATCACGTGGTGTCTAGGCACGACGAACTTTGGCAACGGTGCATACTCAGGGAGAACACTTTATACTTGAAATTTAGTGAGAGATCATCTTATAATGCTACCGTCAATCAAAGCAAGATAAGATGCATAAAAGATAAACATCACATGCAATCAATATAAGTGATATGATATGGCCATCATCTTCTTGTACTTGTGATCTCCATCTCCGAAGTACCGTCATGATCACCATCGTCACCGGCGCGACACCTTGATCACCATCGTAGCATCGTTGTCGTCTCGCCAATCTTATGCTTCCATGACTATCGCTACCGCTTAGTGATAAAGTAAAGCATTACAACACAGTTGCATTGCATACAATAAAGCGACAACCATATGGCTCCTGCCAGTTGCCGATAACTCGGTTACAAAACATGATCATCTCATACAATAAAATTTAGCATCATGTCTTGACCATATCACATCACAACATGCCCTGCAAAAACAAGTTAGACGTCCTCTACTTTGTTGTTGCAAGTTTTACGTGGCTGCTACGGGCTTAAGCAAGAACCAATCTTACCTACGCATCAAAACCACAATGATAGTTTGTCAAGTTGGTGCTGTTTTAACCTTCGCAAGGACCGGGCGTAGCCACACTCGGTTCAACTAAAGTTGGAGAAACTGACACCCGCTAGCCACCTTTGTGTAAAGCACGTCGAGAGAACCAGTCTCGCATAAGCGTACGCGTAATGTCGGTCCGGGCCGCTTCGTCCAACAATACCGCCGAACCAAAGTATGACATGCTGGTAAGCAGTATGACTTATATCGCCCACAACTCACTTGTGTTCTACTCGTGCATATAACATCAACACATAAAACCTAGGCTCTGATACCACTATTGGGGAATGTAGTAATTTCAAAATTTTCCTACGCACACGCAAGATCATGGAGTTGCATAGCAACGAGAGGGGAGAGTGTAATCTACGTACCCTTGTAGACCAACAGCGGAAGCGTTATATTAACGCGGTTGATGAAGTCGTACGTCTTCACGATCCGACTGATCCAAGTACCGAAACTACGACACCTCTGAGTTTTAGCACACGTTCAGCTCGATGACGATCCCCGGACTCCGATCCAGCAAAGTGTCGGGGATGAGTTCCGTCAGCACGACGGCGTGGTGACGATCTTGATGCTCAACTGACACAAGGCTTCGCCTAAGCACCACCGCAATATTATCGAGGATTATGGTGGAAGGGGGTACCGCACACGGCTAAGAAAACGATCACGTGGATCAACTTGTGTCTAGGGGTGCCCCCTGCCCCCGTATATAAAGGAGCAAGGGGAGGAGGCCGGCTGGCCCTATGGCGCGCCAAGGAGGAGTCCTCCTCCTAGTAGGAGTAGGACTCCTACTAGTAGGGGGAAGGAAGTGGGGAGGGAGAAGGAAAGGGGCGCGCCGCCCCCCCTCTCCAAGTCCAATTCGGACCAGGGGAGGAGGCGCGCGGCCCACCCTGGCTGCCCTTCTCGCTCTCCACTAAGGCCCATATGGCCCATTACTTCTCCGGGGGGGTCCGGTAACCCTCCGGCACTCTGGTTTTCTCCGAAATCACCCGAACACTTCCGGTGTCTGAATATAGTCGTCCAATATATCAATCTTTATGTCTCGACCATTTCAGGACTCCTCATCATGTCTGTGATCACATCCGGGACTCCGAACTAACTTTGGTACATCAAAACTAATAAACTCATAATATAACTGTCATCGAAACCTTAAGCGTGCGGACCCTACGGGTTCGAGAACAATGTAGACATGACCGAGACACGTCTCCGGTCAATAACCAATAGCGGAACCTGGATGCTCATATTGGCTCCCACATATTCTACGAAGATCTTTTATCGGTCAGACCGCATAACAACATATGTTGTTCCCTTTGTCATCGGTATGTTACTTGCCCGAGATTCGATCGTCGGTATCTCAATACCTAGTTAAATCTCGTTACCGGCAAGTCTCTTTACTCGTTTCGTAATACATCATCTCGCAACTAACTCATTAGTTGCAATGCTTGCAAGGCTTATGTGATGTGCATTACCGAGAGGGCCCAGAGATACCTCTCCGACAATCGGAGTGACAAGTCCTAATCTCGAAATACGCCAACCCAACATGTACCTTTGGAGACACCTGTAGAGCTCCTTTATAATCACCCAGTTACGTTGTGACGTTTGGTAGCACACAAAGTGTTCCTCTGGCAAACGGGAGTTGCATAATCTCATAGTCATAGGAACATGTATAAGTCATGAAGAAAGCAATAGCAACATACTAAACGATCGGGTGCTAAGCTAATTGAATGGGTCATGTCAGTCACATCATTCTTCTAATGATGTGATCCCGTTAATCAAATAACAACTCTTTTGTTCATGGTTAGGAAATATAACCATCTTCGATTAACGAGCTAGTCAAGTAGCGGCATACTAGTGACACTCTGTTTGTCTATGTATTCACACATGTATTATGTTTCCGGTTAATACAATTCTAGCATGAATAATAAACATTTATCATGATATAAGGAAATAAATAATAACTTTATTATTGCCTCTAGGGCATATTTCCTTCAATTATATCATGCCATCCTGTATACTTAGACAATATGTATGTGAATTATTTCATCCCAACCTATTTTAGGTACTCACCATATGTTGAATTATGCCATTATATAGGGCAGTTATCCATATAGTTTTGTCATGTCATCCTGTTTAGGTACTCATCATATGTTGAATTATGCCATTATATCCTGTTAAGTTATCCATCATATATCTGAAACTGTGTCATGCTATCATGTTTAGTTAGGCATCATATATGTGAAATTGCGTCATGCTGTCCTGTTTGGTTAGACAACATATATGTGAATTACCACATCCACTACTAGGAAAAGGCCTACTAATGGTGCACCGGTTTTGCCTACTAATGGCGCACTACCGGTGCACCATTAGTATCACGCCACTAGAATTTTTTACTAATGGCGCACCACTGGTGCGCATTAGTATCTGGTATGCTAATGGCGCACCAGGAAGTGCGCCATTAGTATGTAACACCATGCGCCATTAGTATGCCTCCCGAGGGACCATATGTAACCATCTGCTTTGTCATACTAATGGCGCACTCTGTCTTGATGCGCCATTAGTATCCTTTGGCATACTAATGGCGCACCTTGTGGTGATGCGCCATTAGTATGAATATTTGTTTTTTTTTACTTTTCTGATTTTTGCACAGGTTACAAAATATATTATTTGACAGAATATAGACAGTAGCACACAGCAACAACAGATTCATCGAATACAATAGAAGATTAGTCTCCGAATACAATTCATCATATTAGTCTCCGAATTCAAAAGACCGAACAAAGATAAAACATTACAAGTCTTGAGACCGCGAGTATCGAGTTTGTCTTCACATTACAAGTCGATATCAATCATCTAAACTACCATCACATAGAAGAGAGCTGCGGTCATCACGATGAGCATCATCGCGATCAAACTGGTCTTCATCCGGTTCCTCCAACGCTCCCTCCTCTCTCCCGCTAGATAGCGGGCGTATCTAGATTCGGCCTCCGCCCTAGTGGTGTACCCTTTGTAACTGTTACCGCTGAAATGGTGAACCTGTCTCCGACACTCCTCCCAATCGTCGTAGACCCCGGGAACCTTACCCTTGTACACGACATATGACGACATCTCTATGCACAAGCCAAACAACAGACAATACATACATAAGCAATATATAAGTATGCAACAAAAGGATCGGAAGAGAAAAGCAAGACATTAATAGCACGATTCATGGTCCTACTAATAAATAGCATCGATTACATCTAAGTTGAATGACTGTCCAAACCAAAGAGACATACAATTCATTAAAGTTTAATTACAACATGAGCCAATCAATGTTTTAGAACTACACATCACTACTTTCGACTCGACTCATGGACAAGAGCGTGGATGAAGCCGCTGTCTGTCATGATGGTCATGAAATCACGGGCGTTGTCAACCTGCATTTGTAGCATTCCGTCTATCTCAATGTTGGATGGTTGATATCTGAGGAAGAACTGCCCCGAGGTATGAAGGACATCTTGATGGATGATGTCCGCAAACTCCGACTGGATGCGAAAGAATTCTTGTCTGATGTCCGCATCCTGGATTGCCGACAAGCTCGCGGCCCATTCTTTGAGATTATTTGGTAGCAGAAGGTGATGATGGTCCCTTACGATCGCCTGTATGTGATAGAGGGCGTAGTAGGCATCCTTCTGACCACTAGGCGGCTGCTTGACGTAGCAGAACATCGTATTGTGGGCGAACACGTGCTTGCCGTACTTACGAACTGCCCTGATGAAGGTGCCTCCAGATTTGGCGTAGCCAGGGAGAACATCATCAAGAACTTTCTTGATATTTGTGTAGTCTATCTTGGAGTTACGGTTCGGGTCGAAATACGTGGCCATGGAATATTTCGGGCTTAAGAGGATGAGTGTGCAATGTGTGTCACTGCACAGAACACGGAATGTTAGAAAAAAAAGAACGATCGAAATCTAAGAAATCATATGTTACGGGGCGGTTAAGGGATGACTTACTCGGGAAAGTAAGGCACAAGGAAGTTATCCTTATTTGGGTTTGCCAGAATGACGTCTTCGAGGTGTGAACTCGCGACTTGGCGGTCCCCAGCGCTGCTCAAGAGCTTGGCACGCATGTAGAAGGGGTCGACGATCACGATGTCTGGGGTCTTGTGTATAACGATCCGCATCTCCATACTCAGCGAAAACAACCGAACGAAGGTGTAGTGCAGCGGATGAAGGTTGAACATAGCAAAGATGTCATCAAAATGCAGGACGATCGTACCCCCGATGGAGCCATCCACAAAGCCCTTGCCCTCTGGCACATTGGCCTCGAAAACCGGGTATGCCACATCATTCTCTCTGAGACGCCGCTTCTCCAAAGAAAGAACACTGTCGTGCAGACTCCGCATAGCACCGGTTGCAGCATTGAGCATATTTGTCGGTAGCATTGCCCTACCCGCCACATGCACCCTCCTCGAGATATCCTTAGGTGAAGGTGGCCCGTCCTGAGCACGGATTGTACATGGTGCTGACTGGCTCGCACCGGCGGCCTTTTTAGTCGGCCGTTTCCGGCCCTTCTTCTTGATCTGCTGTAATGGGACCGAGTTCTGCTCACACACCGCCTTCTTGAGCGTGTTGGGGCTGATAATATTTGGCACCTCCGCTATCTGAGGCTCGGTGAAGGCGGCAGCTGGAGGCATCTCCTGTGAACTGAATGCCAGACGACGCCTGTTGCAATTGGGTTTCTCCGCCGTACCAGCTAGATCGCGGTCGTCTTGTTTGGGTTCTTGAGAAGGAGGCCGCAGAACTCGTCACCATACCCATGTTCGGCAAAGTACTTATCGACGTTGGTAAATGTACCATTGTCGTTGTCGTCATCGTCCGGATCCTGTGCCATATGCATGTCCGGATCCTGTGCCATAGGGATGTCTGGCATGTCCGGTAGCGTTGCGGCGTTCTTGCCATGGCTTGGCGCCGGCACGACTGGCGGTCTTGTCTGTGGGGTGGTGTCCCCCGCCCCCAAACGAATCTAGCTCTTCGGCCAAAGCAGGGGCCAGCTTACACAGGCGCTGAGGGTCATGTCATCTTCTTCGTCAGCCCCAGCGGGTCGAATCAGAGGTAACAACTCGTCGCAGCCTGGCAGCACCCGAACCACTTCAACCCTATGCATTGTGGGTGGCATCGGATTATCGTGGAACACGGGGTTGCCCGGTCGAACGATTCTGCCCTTGGCGACATCGACCAACTCGCCGCCCACGAAGTGTAGGAGAGTGCAAGGAACGTTGGCGGCGCCCTGCGAAAACATGTAGGGCGTCAGGGATGCCCAGTCAAAGGCAAGGAGATGAAGTCCTCGACCGAGAGGCTTAGTTACCGTGATGCCGTCGAGCTCGGCTAATGTCGAGGCACCACCAACGGCGGGCGTGCAACTGACGGATGGGCCGCTTGCTCGCGAGGTGCCGGCGGCGTACACCCGGGTGCATTAAGCTCCAATGCCGGCGTCGGAGACACCAATACCGTCGCCGCCAGAGACACCAATGGCGCGGCCACCATAGACACCAATACCACCGCCGCCGGAGACACCAATGGCGCCGCCTGCGTGTTGTGTGAGTTGCTGGCCGTGAAGCTGGGAATCGGGGGCGACCCCTGTTGACCACCCGCAATCCACGTCATTATCCCATGAATCAAGGTAGGCATAATGCCGATAAGCGTCGATCCCAGTTGTTGTTGCACTTGCTCTTGGACCATCTCCGGAATCTGTGCCACTTGCGCCTTAAGTGCTTCAACCTCGCGCGACTGGCTTTCTGAGCTGGTCTTTTTCTCCTTTCTCCCACCAGCGCCATAGTATGACGACCATTTTGTGGACAAGCCTTTGCCGGCCACACGACCAGCTGACGTCGGCTTATTGAGCTTATCCCTGTTTTTCATTACGTTCAATGCCCTATTCAAAGGGGTGTCGAAAGGGGAGCTCTGAGACGACCCCGCGCTACTGGTTTCTTTATCCCGCGGAAGGAACGTGAACCATTTAGAAATATTGGGGATTAATTAGAATGCAACCATATGGAGCTAATTACGCGGGGGTGTATTCCTTACCAGAACAAGCTCAAGCTCCTTGGTCTTCAGATCCGTGGTAAGCTCCTTTCTTACCGGGTCCTCCTTGTACCGGGCCCTGAGAAAGTTCCTGGTCTGCTTGTCACTGTATTTCTCGAAGCGGGGCGGTAGGCCTTGCTCGGCACGCTCCGCGTCCTCCTTGTCCCATACAGGCTCCGCCACTCTGTAACCGCCGGGACCGAGTTGGTGGACCCTATGTTCAACTACCACATTTCTTTCCCCCACTGACTTGATTCGGAGGTTGCGGGGCTCTCGCACTTGATCTTGAACTCCTTGTGGTCATCTTCGCTCATCAAAGGATATTTCGCCTTGATCTTCTCATAACTATCACCTTTGTCAATCATTGCCTTGACCGTGCTTTTCCAAGTAGACAGGGCCATGCTCATCGTCATGAGGGAGGCACCGTTCACTTTATTACCCGAGAGGCGTGTGTTTGCGAACTCAGCGGGGAACTTGTATCGTTCGTGTAGCTTCGTGAAGAGGAGGTTGCGCAAATTCCCTCGGTCCTTATGCCTTAGGTTCTCGGTGTTGATCGAGGCGGTGCTCCGGAGAATGCACCCGAGCTGAATCGAGTACCCCTTGACTACGTGTTTGGGCGCCGTCAGATGCCCGTCGAAGTTCACTTCAGTAAATTCCCCCCTGACGGTGCCGAGCATGTTCGGGCGCCGGTCCTTCCATTGCCTCTTCGGTTGGCTGCCATCTGTGCGTGCGCCGCCATCATCAGTGGTGGCATCAGCGGCTCCATCATCAGTGGTGTCATACCTGATGCCACTAGGGGTTGTGTAGTCAGGATCGATGTCATCCACGGTGTCCTCATAGCAGTGAGGTTCTTCCTCCAACTCCTGGGACAGCTCCCAGAATTGCTTGCCGCCCGAACCGCCGGCCTCATCATTGTGGGCCATGTTTCGCTCTAAATAGGAAAAAAGTTTGGTCAAAAAGTTGGTTATTGTCAAGGAACAAGATCATGGTCTCATCATTTAGGGTTTGTCGACACCGAGGCATACTAAAAGCTAAGCTTTTATCATTTAGGGTTTGTCGACGCCGAGGCACCCTAAAAGCCTAAGCGTACATCATTTAGGTTCTCATCGACACCGAGGCACCCTAAAAGCCAAGGTTTCATCATTTAGGGTTTGTCGACGCCGAGGCACCCTAAATGCTAAGTTTTCATCATTTAGGGTTTATCGATGCCGAGGCACCCTAGGTTGGGCCTAATCACTTGGCACTAATCAGTTGGCTCTATTGCCACCTATGTTGGGTTTATCATCTAGGGTTTATCGATGCTGAGGAGAATTTCTAAGTTGGGCCTAATCACTTGGCTCTATTGCCACCTATGGTTTAATGCAGCAAGAATAAAGGGGCAGTTGATCCTACTTAATTAAGTACTAAGATACCCCGGCCCATGCATTAGTAGCAAGTACCTCATATGTCCGATTTTTAGCAAAGTCATGCTAAAATTCACGGAAAATTTCAGCATGACCTTTGCTGAAAATAGGACATATGGAGTACCCGAATTTGCCGGAACGGAAGTTAATCGACATTCCGGCAAACTCAAGGGCCTCTCGGGGTACCTGCAAAATCATCACGACACGAAGGGCCTCTCAAGGGCCTCAAGCAGCAGCGGCGTCTCCCAGGACCCCATTTTTTTGCTAAATTTCTTTGAGCAACAATCAGAGCAGAAAATTCAGCATATTTCTATACAATTTTTTTGGTATATATCAGGTTTTGGCTGCATTTGCAAATGCATTCCATGTACTGCAACCCTCGAGAATTCCTAGCATGAGGTTTGTCCATCACTTTTGGCTCACTTATTAATCTACTCATCCTATGTCAATATCCACATGCTATGTCATCTGATGTTCCTGAATCATTGTAGTTTAGGCACCATACAAGATTGTTAGTTCAATGTGCTTTATATCCTAGTTATACTACTGCAGGAAAGGAGGATCATCATACACATATATATGTATAGCAATTGACAGGAGCTTCATCATTTTTAGTAACAACAATACATATATAGCAATTGGAAGCAAACAGATGTACACATAAGATAGAAATGTAGTGCTGAAAGTTTAATGCTTACAAAAGACTTGCTGAAATAGTGAAAAATATGGAGTCACCAAGCTGGCTAAGAAACTCCCAAAGTCCACTAGCAAATCCAAGATCTAATCCTGTTACACACATCATAACAATTTAAGATAATTAGGATAAGGATAGTAGGAAATGAAAAAGAAAGAGCTCAAAAAACAATCACAACAGAAAAATAATAAAAACCTAGTCCTAGAAGAAAATAAATCCTAAAAGAAAAGAAATCCTAAAATCTGGAGCAAGTCCTAGCAGTAGTAGTCCAACTAGATGGCCACCACTACTACTCCTATCTCTGTTTAGCATCATCCACACGATAGTCCTAACTCTGTGAATTTCAAAAATAAAATAGAAGTCATGTATATAGTTCAAAGTTTGAAACATAAGGCAAGATAGTCCCAATCTTTCAGACTTCTCTTATGGTATATATATACTGATTAATTACTGAATTTGAGCATGTTGTATCACCCGCGGACTATTACGCGGTTGCGATAACGGAGCTGGGAGTGCATGGCAAGCAAAGAGGAGAAGGTGATGTGAGATAAATAATAATCATGAGCAAATTGCAGGGCATATGAGTTGGCCATTAGAATTTTGTTTGACACAGCTGAACAACAAAGAAGGTGCCATAGAAGCAGCTGCTACTGCTAGCTCCACTACATACATACTAGCCACTCTAACACTACATCAAAATCAATGGGAGATGTATTCATAAGCAAGTTAAGCCCTGGAAGGGCGCAAATATACAGATAAGAACAAGGCATAACACATCAAAATCTTCATAAACAAGTCATATATCATAGGAGATCTATTAAGCCCTGGAACGGCGGAGACAGGGGCATGGAGAAACGCACCTTAGTGGAGAAGAACCGGGAGGGCCAAGGGGAGCGGCACGCAGAGATCTTAGGAGCAGATACCTCCATAGACGGTGAGGCTGCGGTGGTCGGAGGTGGAAGAAGGCGCAGACGCCGTAGACCGTGGAGGCGTCGGTGTCGTAGAGGCGCCGGAGACCTTACCCTACGAGACAGAGAAGGGGTCGTCAGCTGCACAGGCGGGGGGCAAGGGGAGGAGGAGGAGGGGCAAGGGGAGGAGGAGGGGCAAGGAGAGGAGGAGGGGCAAGGGAAGGAGGAGGGTCGGGGGGCATATGGTGCTGCGTCGCTGCTCGACACCGACGGCGAGGAGGAGTCCGGCGAGGGTCGGGGCGGCGGGGGTGGGGGCGCGGGGGCGCGGGGGCGGCGGGGGTGGAGTCCGGTGAGGGTCGGGGCGGCGGCGTCGTGGGTCGGGGCAGCGCGCGGGTGGATCTGGTGGCGAGGGAGAGAGGGTCGAAGGGGATCTAGCGAGGGAGAGGGAGGATAGCTAGGGGGAAGCTTACTAATGGCGCACCACACCTCGGTGCGCCATTAGAATGTTTTTTTATTACAGTTCGAGCACATGTTATATTGCACCTAACCCAATCCACATCAGAACCCGCCCACTAGCCCGACTGGTCAGCACGCAGCACACACACCAGGAGGTCCTGGGTTCGATTCCCAAGCTCCGCAATATTTTTTTTGCATTTTAAATGTTGTTTGATATTTATTTGTGTTTAAATATGTTCAAACTTGTTGAAATCATAACAGTAATATTTTTTTATAAAAACAGTAATAATTTTTTAAAAAATATGTTCAAATTTGTTACTTGAAAATATCATCGGCGGCGGCGGTGGAGTGCGGGAGGGTGCGGGGGGTGCCCGTTGGCGGCGGTGGAGCGGGGGAGGGTGTGGGGGCCGGGTGCTCATCGTCAGCGGTGGAGGGGGATCAAGATCGAGTGTCCTCATGAATTCAAAAAGTGCCCGTGAAATTTAAAAATATTCATGATATCAAAAAGTGCCCATGAAATACAATCGAGAAATGATGAGTACGATTTAAATACAATCGATCCTAGCTAGCTATCTGGTCACAATCTTCTTACCCTTCTTTTTCGGAAATGGAGGTCTTCTGTGGAACGGACGTCCTTTAGGTAGGATGGTCTTGCTTCTTCTTGTGGTGTGTGCTGCTACTTCATCGTCGTCATCATGTTCGATCTTCGGGTTGCCGTACTTGTCGAAGTCTTGCTCATTGGCTACTCCATCCATTCCGATGATCTTCCTTTTGCCTCTCCTCACGACAAAACGACTGGCTTTGACGGGTCGGTAATGAACAAGCATTGGTCCACTTGGGAAGCCAGTACCCATGACTCATTTTTCGCGATGACGTTTGCGCCCGCGTTCTTGGATTTCGCTTCGGGTATAGCCATGGTGGTGAAATACCGGTCTTCTTTTAGGACGCTCTTGGCCCATCTGACACAGAACATCGGGACCTTCTCTCCAGCGTAGCTCAGCTCCCAGATCTCCTCGATCCTTCCATAGTATTTGTCCTTGTCATTACCGGTGTAGGATTCCATCGTTACCCCGGAGTTCTGATAACCATAGCTCTTCATGTCCTTGTTCTCGGTGTAGAATGTGTAGCCGTTGATATCGTACGCCTCATAGGTCATCAGGTTGTGCTCGGCGCCCTGTGACAATGCGAATATGAGTTGTTCTTCCGTGGAAGAATCCTCATGTAAAGGGTACGACAGAAGCTTCTGCTTGAACCAACGCGTGAAACATGAGTTGTGCTCTTTGATTATATCTCCGTCCGTCCTCTGTTGGCCTCGGTCATTGTACGTCTTCTTAATAAAGGTTTTGTGCTCTACCACCCAAGGATCGACCACGTCTATGTGTTGTAGCGCGACTAGGTTTGCTCTTTCAAAGTCGGCGAGTCGACCCTCGAAGTCGACATGCATTTCGCGGCGACCCTCACGGTGACCCCATCCAGCGAGCCTGCCGAGGTGCCTGTTGACGGGCAGACCAACGGGGTTCTCGATGCCTAGATAATTCGTGCAGTAGGAGATGCACTCTTCGGTCAGAAAGCCCCTGGCTATACTTCCCTCTGGACGTGACATGTTGCGAACGTATCCTTTGATGACACCATTCATCCTTTCGAACGGCATCATGCTGTGCAGGAACGTCGGCCCGAGTTGGATGATATCCTCCACGATATGGACCAGCAGATGCACCATAACGTCGAAGAATGCGGGCGGGAAGTACATCTCAAGCTTGCATAGTATCACCACGATCTCTTCCTGTAGCCTTCTGAGTTGCCTCACGCCAATCGACTTCCGAGAGATGATGTCGAAAAAGTTGCATAGGCCAAATAGCGTTTCACGGACGTGCGCATCCATGATCCCACGGATTGCAACTGGAAGTATCCGCGTCATCAGCATGTGACAGTCGTGAGACTTCATCCCGCTGAACTTCTTCTTCGCTGGGTCTAGGTATCTGCTTATCTTCCCCGCGTAACCGTAAGGAAGTTTTACTCCTACGAGGCAGGTGAAAAACTGCTCGATCTCCTCCTGACTTAGAGTGAAGCACCCGGGAGGGTAGTCACTTCCGGTCTTCTTGGCCTTTTTGCCTTTGCGACGAGTTTCAGTGTCCTGCTTCGCCTCATCATCATCATCATCATCATCATCATCATCATCATCATCATCATCATTAGCGTGAAGCTCCTGCCTGATGCCCATTGATTTCAAGTCTGCCCTTGCTTTCGGCCCATCTTTGGTCCTCTCTGGCATGTTGAGCAGGGTACCAAGCAGACTCTCGCACACGTTCTTCGTGATATGCATGGCATCAAGGCTGTGAGGCACACGGTGGATCTTCCAGTACGGCAAGTCCCAGAAAACACACCTCGTTTTCCATACCTTCAGCAGTGGCTCAGGCGGCTTTCGCTTCTTTCTCGGCTCTGGCGCCTTTTGCTTCTTTCCTGGCAATGGGCAATCTTTCCAATTTTTCAACAGCTCATCTATTTCCTCGCCGCTCCTCGTACGCGGGCGTTTTCGGGGTTCGGTTTCACCATCGAACAGATCCTTGCGTTTCCTCCACGGGTCATCGTCGTGAAGCCACCTTCGATGTCCCATGAACACGGTTTTCGAAGACCCATGATCTCTATCTAGTTGGTGATACATTGTGTCATCCATGCACCTTACGCATCCAGAAAATCCGTGGACTACCTGCCCCGTGAGATATCCGTAACCGAGATAGTCGTGCACCGTCGTGAGCAGTGCGGCTCTCATAGGGAAATATTCTTTCTCTGCAGCATCCCATGTATTGGCTGGCGTTTTCCACAGCGTATCTAGCTCCTCTTTCAGCAGCCCCAGATACAGATTGATGTCGTTCCCTGGTTGTTTCGGCCCTTCAATTAGCATACTCATCTGAATGTACTTCCTCTTCATGCACAACCAGGGGGGAAGGTTGTACATCCACACAAACACTAGCCAGGTGCTATGTGTGCTTCTCTGGCTGCCAAACGGATTGACTCCATCGGTGCTTGTGCCCAGCACGATGTTCCTTGGATCCTTCCCAAATTCTGGGTATTCGAAGTTCAACGCTTGCCACTGGCTCGCATCCTTAGGGTGACTCAGCATCTTGTCTTTTTTATTTATCTCCGGATCATTTCCGTCATCTTCCCGCTTCTTCTCCTCCCTATCCACGTGCCAACGCAGGAGATTTGCTACCTTAGGGTCCGCGAAATACCGCTGCAGACGAGGAGTGATCGGAAAGTACCACACCGATTTTCGAGGAGCTTTCTTCCTCTTCTTGTATCGAGTGACGCCGCACACCGGACATATGGTAGACTCCGCGTGCTCGTCCCGATAAATGATGCAATTGTTCATGCACACATGGTATTTCACGTGCGGTAAATCCAGAGGACACACGATTTTCTTCGCCTCCTCGAAACTGGTTGGGCACTTGTTCCCCTTGGGAAGACGTTCGTGCCAGAATGACATGTTCTCTTCGAAGCATGCGTCAGTCATTTTGTGTTTTACCTTCATCTCCAGAGCCATGAGCGTTACTTTCAGGCGGGTATCCTCGGGCCTGCATCCTTCATACAATGGAGTAACCGCGTCTATCTCCAGTTGATCCAGCTTGGCTTTCTCTCAGGCGGCAGCTCTTGTGTTATCCATCTGCTTGAGAAGCAGCTCTTGAATATGAGGGTCCTGCACCCAGCCTCCATCGTTGTTTGCTCCGGCATCTTCATCTTCATGATCATGCCCTTCGTCTTGATCTTCCTCATCATCATGTACGACATCTTCTACATGATGACTGTGTATAGCATCACCGTCGTGATCATGTCCTGGAGATTCTTCGTCTTCTCGCCCGCCCTCGCCGCGGTGGTACTTGTCTTGTTGCCCTTCCTCATTTCTTGCCCGGCCCCCATGGACGACTTCATAGTCATCTTCATCACCTTGCCATCGATAGCCATCCATGAAACCACGCAAGAGCAGGTGGTCCCGCACCTGCCCGGAATCCGGGTCCGCAATAAGGCTCTTCAGCTTGCATCTTCGACACGGACATCTTATCTCCGTCTCGTTCTTTTGAAGCATCTCGGCCTTCGCGGAGCTCAAAAACCTATTCACGATGCCTTCGGTCATCGTGCGGACCATGGTCGCCTGCGGGGTAGAGCAAAACGATATTTTAGAACCAAGAAAAAATTTGGCATGACCTTCCCTAAAAATAGGACCAAAAAGAATGCATAGTGCCAAAATTCTCGCCGAAACGGAAATGAATCAACATTCCGGCAAAATATTGGCAACTATCACATTTCAAATACCGGTACCTGCAAACACAAACATATATGCAACACCACAAACACATGCAACACCACAAACATACATAGATCTAGCTAGGCCACAAAAAGTGCATGTGCACATTGTTGGAGCGAGCTAGGGAGAAAAAAAGTAGATCTACATCATGAAGATAGCTTTCCCCTTACTTACCTATCAAAAAAAGGTAATTTCACCACTTAATTTTGATGAATCTATGGTGGAAATGAGGTGAGGAGGAGGAGGCAGCCGAAAGCTTGGAGAAGGAGGTGGAGGGAATGAAGTGGGGAAAGTGAGTGGGTAGGTGTGGCTGTCCAAAATATCTTGTTGGGGTCCCAGGTTACTAATGGCGCACCACCTGCAAATGCGCCATTAGTAACCCTGGTTACTAATGGCGCACCTGCAGGTGGTGCGCCATTATTAATTTTGTAGAAAAGTAATATATATATATATATACTAATGGCGCACTTTTACAGGGTGCGCCATTAGTAGTTTAAACTAGTAATGGCGCACTATGAGGCGGTGCGCCATTAGTAGTTTTGCAAAAAAAAGAATAAAAAAAATTCAGTACTGGCGCACTTCCTGTAAGAATGAAAAAAAATTTATCACTAGTGGCACACCTATTTTCTGGTGCGCCATTAGTGTCTTCCACACTAATGGCACATCACCAACTGGTGCGCCATTAGTATATAGTAGTGGCGCACTACTTCCCTGGTGCGCCATTAGTGTCAATCCTAGTAGTGATCTGTCTATCATACAACGGCTGTACGTTCAATTTCTTTTCTTGTTTATCAGCCATTTGAATTGGAGGGGGTGATGGCAGTATCTAAGGGAGCAAAAACCCATTCTTCACAAAAGACAGTGCTACCCGTCGATGCAGATAGAACCATGGTTGTACTGGCCCACAAACTAGCCCCACCACACATAATCAAGACTCTTCCAGATTGCACACTTACACCGTTGGGTAGAGAACCAGCTACAACCCATCTAACTGCAACCCCAGCGGATAGTAACCCACTTATAGTTGACAAAGCACCATATCCACCACAGAGTACCCCCACACGAGCAGTTTGTAAAGCTACTGCAGTGCCCAAAGCACGAAGACCACCACAGCTAACCCAAACTCCACGTTTAAAGCAGAAGAGCAACTGTTCTCAGGTCAGATTCCGTAGCTATGGTCCATACTCCTTTGCTGTTGCATCACTGTATTTACTCATACCAACTACTTTTGAATTTGAAGGATCCAATTGAAACTCCAATGGTGCAACAGGTATGTTTTAAACCTATTTCTTTAACTGGATTGCTGTTCTAACTTCTTTCTCTATGTTGATTTCAGTTTAAGTTGTATAAACAGTTATGTTCTCATGTGATGCACATTACAAGTGCTGCCAATGTTGTGTAGTTTCTCACACTTATATTCTGTCTATGCTGCTGTGTCTTAAAAATATATGAGTTGAACTGTGTCTCTATCTTGATTGGGGAACATAAAATAGAAGGATATGGACAATACAGTGACCATAGTACACAGATATATGTTTGTTTCATGCTGTTATCCTGTCCACCTTACTACTGAATCGGTTTACCAAAATGAGTTTCGTATACTACAAGCTAAACTTGTGATATGTCTGCTTGTTTCTCTTGTAGTATGCAAACAAAATATTAGAGAAGAGCACTCCACTATGTAATGGTAGAGAAAGTAATGCAGACATGGTTCAAGATAGTGAGACAACCCTGTTGGTCTCCAAGAAAGGTGATAAAAAGATCTTGTAGACAGTGAGAAAACCCCACAGCCCTGCGTTGATGTAGTGTTTGAGTTACTGGCCAGTACTACTGGCACAAGCTCTTCGAACTCGCTGCCTGAATCACTTCGGCTTCTTCAGTCTCAGCTACAAGCTGAAAGGCATCAGTCAGCTGTGCTGCGGCAAGAAGCCGAAGGACTAAGGAAGTCCCTGCAGAATTCAGATGCGTACTTTCTTGTGCAACAGCAAAAGCTGGAGGATTTAAGCGCCAAACAAGAGAAAGTTAATAAGCTTGCTAAGCATCTTGCCAGCATTATGGGTACCCAGGATATTATTTCTTGAACTCTTCTGAAGTGGTTTCAGTTCTGGACTTGTTTTGCTGCGGCGTTTATATGCTGCTTTGTTCCCTATATTTGCACTAGTGGCGAACTTTGATGCCCAGTGGATGTAATATGTGTAATAGCCGTGATAGCCTAGCATAAGTTGCTTGCTTATTTATTTCCTTGTTGTCTTGTTTATTTGTTTGCTTGTATTCAGTGCAGTTCTTTTTTTGCGGTTTGCTAGTGGCTGCAATAACCTATTTTTTAAAACTAGGCCACAATAACCATGTGCTAATATTTATTGTAGTGACACTGGGCCTCCTACGGGCCGCAGAAACTGTGGGCCTTCTATGGGCCGTAGAAATAGTAGGCCTTCTATGGGCCGTAGAAACAATGGGCCTTCTACGGGCCGTATCATCAATGGGCCTTATACGGGCCGTATGATCGATTGGCCAAACATGGGCCAATAACAGGCCGCATTATGGCCGTAAATGGGCTAGAGTTGGAATCGTCCGTTCATGGGCCGACCATAACGGGCCATCGTTAATAGGCCGTATTTGATGACGCTATGAAAATGGCCCAATGTATTAATGGACCACAAACGGGCCGACTATAACCACGGGCTAAATTTGGCCCACAAGTAGAAAATGACAGTAACGGGCCGTAAGTAAACGAATGCTGGAAATGAGCCCTAGAATAAATGGGCTCTGATAAGGTCGGAAGATAACATGGGCTGGAAACGGCCCAACGGAATAATGGACCGTTAATGGGTATAAAGTGATACACTGTCCATTACGAGCTAGTTTCACCACGGGCCGCTAATGGGTGTAAAGTGATACACTGTTCATTACGGGCCAGTTTCACCACGGGCCGTTAATAGGCCAAGAGTTACATAGGGCCTCATATGGGCTGAAAGACATCATGGGCCATACATGGGCCAGAAGTGAAAACAGGCTGGAATCATATTGGATGGCCTAGATGACGCTACCGGGCTTAATTCGGAGAGGGCGTAACGGGCCTTGGGTTAGCGGGCTGTAAATGGGCTATATGCGAACATGTCGTTAACAGGCTTTCCATGGGCCAGCTCGCCACCTTTTGACCAAGTCAAACGGGCTGGCCTTTTCACAGGAATGGGCCTCTCTTGGGCCGTGCCACATGTCGATGTATCGTAGGTGCCTTCTATCCAATGAGTGGATGACATCTATACCAACGATGAGCCGACACGTGTTTCCTCCAGCCAATGATGATTTTACACGTGGAAAATCCCCATTTGTCGGGGCTGTTAACAGGTTATCGGATCCAAAACCCGACCCGATAGCTTAACGACATTCCGTTATGGTGGATGCCACGTGTCGGTCACACTTGACGAAAGCACTTCTGTGACGCGCGATTTATCGTCATGGAAGTGCACACTTCCGTGATGATAATTTTGGTAATGTCATGGAACACTTCTATGAAAGCACATGTATGACTATCTTGATTCTTTCATAAAATCGTCATCGATGTACATGCATGACAAAAAACGTGACCTACTATGACAAACACGTATCATCACAGAAGTGTATTTATTTGTAGTGTAGGTGGTATAAATTTAGCAACAATGTAATTAGCATAATCAGCATACCATGGAGTAGTATGAGAAGCATTTATGAGAGCTAATTGTTCATCAGGAAAACTATCATCAATGGGGAGCAGGTCATCAAGAACATTTTCTAACCTAGACAAGTTGTCTGCAACGGGATTCTCAGCTCCCTTTCTATCAATAATATGCAAATCAAATACTTGTAGAAAGAGAACCCATCTAATAAGTCTAGGTTTAGCATCTTTATTTTCCATTAGATATTTAATAGCAGCATGATCAGTGTGAATAGTTACTTTAGAATCAACAATATAAGGTCTGAACATATCACAAGCAAATACAACTGCTAAAAATTCTTTTTCAGTAGTAGCATAATTTCTCTAGGCACTGTGTAGAGTTTTACTAGCATATTGGATAACATTTAATTTCTTATCAACTCTTTGTCCTAGAACAACACCTACAGCATAATCACTAGCATCACACATAATCTCAAAGGGTAAATTCCAATCAGGTGGCTGAACAATAGGTGCAGAAATCAAGGAATTCTTAAGTATTTCAAATGCTTCTACACAATCATCATTAAAGACAAAAGGAACATCGTTTTGTAAGAGATTAGTCAAAGGCCTAGATATTTTTGAGAAGTCTTTAATGAACATCCTATAAAAACCAGCATGACCAAGGAAAATTCTTATACCTTTAATGTCCTTAGGACACGACATCTTTTAAATAGCATCAACTTTAGCTTTATCAACTTCAATACCTCTGTCAGAAATTTTATGCCCCAAGACAATACCTTCATTAACCATAAAGTGGGACTTCTCCCAATTCAAGACAAGATTAGTTTCTTCACATCTCTGCAAAACTCAATCAAGGTTTCTTAAGCAATCATCAAAATAAGTTCCATACACGGAAAAATCATCCATGAAAAGCTCAACAATCTTTTCACAAAAGTCAGAGAATATAGCAGTTATACATCTTTGAAAGGTAGCAGGTGCATTACATAAACCAAAAGGCATACATCTATAAGCAAAGGTACCGAAAGGGCAAGTAAAAGTGGTCTTTTCCTGACCCTCTTTCGACACAGGTATTTGAGAGAAACCAGAATAACTGTCTAGAAAGAAAAAATGTGTATGTTTGGATAATCTTTCTAGCATTTGATCAATAAAAGGTAAAGGGTAATGATCCGTTCTAGTAGCTTTATTTAATTTGCGGAAATCAATTACCATTCTATAACCCGTAACAATTCTTTGTGGGATCAATTCATCTTTATCATTAGGAACAACAGTAATACCTCCCTTCTTAGGGACACAATGGACATGACTTACCCACTGACTATCAGCAACAGGATAAATTATACCTGCCTCCAGAAGCTTTAGTACTTCATTTCTTACCACTTCTTTCATCTTAGGATTTAACCGTCGTTGGTGATCAACAACCGGTTTAACATCTTTCTCTAATTTTATTTTGTGATGGCATAGAGTGGGACTAATGCCCTGAAGATGATAAAGAGTATATCCAATGGCAGCATGGTGCTTCTTCAGAGTTTTCAATAATTTCTCTTCTTCCTGCTTTGAAAGGTTAGCACTAATAATAATAGGATATATCTTATTTTCATCAAGATAAGCATATTTAAGAGTATCAGGTAATGGTTTAAGCTCAAACACGGAATCACCCTTGGGTGGAGGAGGATCCCCTAGAATTTCAATAGTAAAGTTGTGTTTCAAAATAGGTCCCTGTTTAAAGAATACTTCATCTATTTCCCTTCTTTCAATCATAAACATATCATTTTCATGGTCTAGCAAATATTGTTCTAAAGGATCATTAGGAAGCACGACAATAGAAGCAAGACCAATAATTTAATCTTTACTAGGAAATTCTTTATCATGGGGTTGTCTATGAAATTTAGCAAAATTAAAATCATGATACATATCCCCTAAACCAACAGTAACAATATCTGTTTCGCAGTCTATCTTAGCATTAACAATATTCAAAAAGGGTCTACCAAATATAATGGGACAAAAGTCATCTTGTGGGTAAGCAAGAACAAGAGAATCATTAGGATATTTAATTTTCCCACACAAGACTTCAACATCTCTAACAATCCCAACTGGTGAAGTAGTATCTCTATTGGCAAGCTTAATAGTAACATCAATATCTTCTATCTCAGCAGGTGCAATATCTTGCATAATTTCTTTATATAAAGTATAAGCTATTGCACTAACACTAGCACCCATATCACAAAAGCCATGATAGCAGTGATCTCCTATTTTAATACAAACAATAGGCATGCCAACAACAGGTCTATGTTTATTTTTAGTATCGGGTCTAGCAATTCTAGCAGCTTCACCACAGAAGTAAATAACAAGCCCATCAATATTATCCACCAAGAGATCCTTAACAATAGCAATACTAGGTTCAACATTAACTTGCTCAGAGGGTGTAGGTGTTCTATCATCACTCTTACAAACAGTTGAAGCTTTAGCACGATCCTTTATTCTAACAGGGAAAGGTGGTTTCTCAATATAAGCGGTAGGAACAATAGGATCAACATTATAAATGATAGAATTTTCTTCAAATTTAATAGGTTCAACTACTTTTACTTCAATGGGAGGATGATATTTAAACCACTTCTCCTTAGGGAGATCAACATGAGTAGCAAATGATTCACAGAAAGAAGCTACTATCTCAGAGTCTAGTCCATATTTAGTGCTAAATTCATGAAAAGCATCAGGATCCATAAAAAATTTAACACAATCAAACTTAGGCGTTATACCTGACTCCTTACCTTCATCGAGTTCCCAATATTCAGAGTTGCTTTTAATTATTTCCAATAAATCCCATCTAAATTCAATAGTCTTCATCATAAAAGAACCCGTACAAGAATATCGAGCATGGATCGATTATTGAGAGAAAGCCGAGCATAAAATTTTTGAATAATAATTTCTCTTGAGAGCTCATGATTGGGGCATGAATATAACATTGACTTAAGCCTCCCCCAAGCTTGAGCGTTACTTTCTCCTTCGCGAGGCCAAAAATTAGATATATATAATTACGATCATGATGAACCAGATGCATAGGATAAAACTTCTGATGAAATTCCAATTTCAATAGGTTGTAGTTCCACGATCCAATATCATCACATAGCCTAAACCATGTCAATGCCTTTCAATTCAAATATAAAGGGAATACCTTCTTCTTGATAACATCCTCGGGCATACCTGCAAGCTTAAATTATCCACAAACTTCATCCACATAGATTAGGTGCATATTGGGATGTAATGTTCCATCTCCTGTAAAAGGCTTAGCTAGCAGTTTCTCTATCATAACCGAAGGAATTTCAAAGTAAACACTTTCATTAGGTTCAGTAGGTTGAGGAGCAACTCTTTGCTCTACTGGTCGGGTGAAGATACCCCGAACAAGCCCCTCAAAGGATTATTTTCCATAGTAACAAGTGACAGTAAACTTCAGCACACTATATAAATTTTTCCTTACCAATTTCCACCTACCAAAGGCGCTTCACTCCCCGGCAACGACGCCAGAAAAGAGTCTTGATGACCCACAAGTATAGGGGATCTATCGTAGTCCTTTTCATGAGTAAGAGTATCGAACCCAACAAGGAGCAGAAGGAAATGACAAGCAATTTTTAGTAAGGTATTCTCTGCAAGCACTGAAATTATCGGTAACAGATAGTTTTGTGATAAGGTAATTCGTAACGGGTAACATATAACAAAAGTAAACAAGGTGCAGCAAGGTGCCCCAATCCTTTTTGTAGAAAAGGACAAGCCTGGACAAACTCTTATATAAAGGAGAACGCTCCTGAGGACACATGGGAATTATCATCAAGCTAGTTTTCATCATGCTCATATGATTCGAGTTCGTTACTTTGATAATTTGATATGTGGGTGGACCGGTGCTTGGGTACTACCCTTCCTTGGACAAGCATCCCACTTATGGTTAACCCCACTACAAGCAACCACAACTACAAAAGAAGAATTAAGGTAAACCTAACCATAGCATGAAACATATGGATCCAAATCAGCCCCTTACGAAGCAACGCATAAACTAGTGTTTAAGCTTCTGTCACTCTAGCAACCCATCATCTACTTATCCTTCCCAATGCCTTCCCCTAGGGCCAAAAAATGGTGAAGTGTCATGTAGTCGATGTTCACAAAATACCACTAGAGGAAAGACAACATACATCTCATCAAAATATCGAACGAATACCAAATTCACATGACTACTTATAACAAGACTTCTCCCATGTCCTCAGGAACAAACATAACTACTCATAAATCATATTCATGTTCATAATCAAAGGGGTATTAATGTGCATAAAGGATCTGAACATATAATATTCCACCGAATAAACCAACTAGCATCAACTACAAGGAGTAATCAACACTACTAGCAACCCACAGGTACCAATCTGAGGATTTGAGACAAAGATCAGATATAAGAGATGAACTAGGGTGTGAGGGGAGATGGTGCTGGTGAAGATGTTGATGGAGATTGAGCCCCTCCCGATGAGATGGTGATTATGATGGTGACGATTTCCCCCTCCTAGAGGTATGTTTCCCCAGCAGAACATCTCCGCCGGAGCCCTAGATTGGTTCCGCCAAGGTTCTCCTTGAGACGGTGGCGCTTTGTCCCGAAAGCTTCCTTCTGATTTTTTCAAGGGCAAAATACACCTTATACCAGAAGATGGGCATCGGGGGGCTTCCAGGTGGCCCACGAGGAAGGGGTGCACGCCCAGGGGGATAGGGTGCGCCCTCCACCCTCGTGGATAGTGGGTGGCCCCCTCTGGTGCTTTCTTCACCCAATATTTTTAATATATTCCAAAAATGACTTTCGTGGAGTTTCAGGACTTTTGGAGTTGTGTAGAATATCTCTCTAATATTTGCTCCTTTTCCAGCCCAGAATTCCAGCTGCCAGCATTCTCCCTCTTCATGTAAACCTTGTAAAATAAGAGGGAAAAGGCATAAGTATTGTGACATAATGTGTAATAACAACCCATAATGCAATAAATATCGATATAGAAGCATGACGCAAAATGGACGTATCACATCGCAGGCCTTTGGCTTCAACCTCCGAACCCAGAAGTTGGAGTGTTTCCTGATACCAAGTTCGAATGTAACAAACATTCATTATGTCCGGAAACTAGGCAGTCCGGTCATATTTCTCAAGTAGACAAATTTTTTTTGGGTAGTTATGTTATATTACGATTTAACGTAAGGAACATCTTCCAGGGAAAATAGTTCCGTTAAGGGTTCCTTCCCCTGCGGCAGCCTGCTTAATTATGCATGCCTAGGCTTTGATCCGAAAGGTAGAATTATGGGTAGCATATCCCTTATTTTTTAGAAGGATGACATGAACATAAATAATCTATCATTGCTTGCCTACCAATTATTCCCTAAATAATGCTAGCTTTCGGCTTCACCCGTCTGAGGTACAGATCCGGATTACCCGGTTGTAACAATCGCAAAGGTGCTCCCTTTACACCCTAGCCAAACAATCGGGAACATAGGGTATAAACACAGGAGAGAGGCAACCCAGCTTGGCAAAAACTTAAGTCATAGAGGTGTATATAATGGCAAAAGATGTATAGAACAAACAATGTAAACAATGTAAGCAACAAGCTTTTAGTAATAAGCTTCGTCAAAGAAGCCCCTAGTTAAACTGGGGTGTGTTCATTTAAAGATGTGTACCCCTAACAGTTCGGTAGATCCGAACACACCTTGGGATAGTAAAAGGAAAAATAAAAAAGGAGAGGAGAAAAAGGAACCTAGTCAAAGTAAAAAAGGGTGCTTCCGAGCTATCCGTAGAATCGTCGGAGCTGAGCAGCTTTCCATGGGTTTGGCTCAAGGCAGTTATCCAATGCATTACGAAGGCGATAGGCTCCTCCGGTGAAAAATTCATCAACAATGAAGGGCCCTCCCATCGTGGTTTGAGCTTATCCTTTTTCTTCTTCGGGAGACGCAAGACGAGATCGCCAACGTTATATGTCTTGGCCCGCACTTCTCTGCTTTGGTATCGCCTGGCCTGTTGTTGGTAAAGTGCGGAACGAGCTTGTGCGATATCGCGCTCCTCTTCAAGGCTGTCTAGGTTGTCCTGCCGATCAAGCTTGGCTTCTCGCTCTTCATACATGAGTACTCGAGGTCAGTCATGAATAATGTCACAGGGCAGAATAGCTTCTGTGACGTACACCATGAAGAAAGGTGTGTATCCGGTTGTTCGGTTAGGTGTAGTCCGCAGCCCCCAGAGTACGGAACTGACTTCCTCAACCCAGTGATTGTCTGACTCCCGTAGGGAGCGCATTAGACGGGGTTTAATGCCGCTCATTATCAAGCCATTGGCCCGTTTGACCTGATTGTTTGTTTGAGGATGATAGACGGATGCATAGTCGAGCTTAATGCCCAATTTAGCACACAAGCTTTTCACCTCATCGGCCATAAAACTGGAGCCATTATATGTGATGATGCTGTGCAGGACACTGTAGCAGTGTACCACACCGGATATAAAGTCAATCACTCGCTCTGCTTCAACCATTCTTACTGGTTTGGCCTCTATCCACTTAGTGAATTTATCCACCATAACCAGTAAATATTTCTTTTTGTGCCCCCCCCTTTAAGGGATCCAACCATATCAAGTCCCCTGACCGCAAAGGACCAAGTGATGGGGATTGTTCTTAAGGCAGTGGGAGGCATATGGCTTTCATTGGCGGAAAGCTCACATCCCACACAACGTTGAACAATGGCTTGTGCGTCTGCTCAGGCCATTGGCCAGAAAAATCCTGTCGGGAAGGCCTTGCTTACGAGACCCCGAGCTGCGGCATGGTGGCCGCCTAGACCAGCACGTATTTCAGCTAATAGTTGTCGTCCCTCCTCTTTGGAGATGCACCTTTGGAGAACTCCGGTAGTGCTTTTCTTGTACAGCTCACCTTCGTTAACTTTGTAGGCTTTAGAACGCCGAGCTATGCGACGAGCCTCATTTTGATCATTAGGAAGCTCCTGCCTATTAAGGTAGGGCAGGAACAGTTCGGTCCATGGAGCAATAACGGTCATGGTCTCATGAGCAGAGAGTGTTATTTCGGTATCCGAACCCCCGATGATATGTGTATTGTTTTCGGCTGCTAGGGGCGTGATCAGGTCTGTACCGGCGTCTCTGCTCTCATCCTACCATACCACAGATGGCTTGAAGAGCCTTTCGACAATGGTATTAGGCGGGACGGGGTCGTTCTTGCGCCCATGCGAGCGAGTATGTCCACTGCCTGGTTACAGTCTCGAGCGACGTGATGAAATTCAAGCCCCTCGAATCGAGCCAATATTTTTAATACGACATTTCTATGCCACCATTTTTGGATCTTTTCCATTGAACTCTCTATTTACCTAAGATATTGTGAGGTTTGAGTTGCCGCGCACCTTGAGGCGTTGTATGCCCATGGAGACAGCCATGCGGAGACCGTATACATGATTTGCAACACGTATCGGCTGCATTATTGGAGTCCGTATACATGATTTGCAACACGTACTGGACTGTGTCCCCCGTAGGAGATGTCAAGATGACGCCAACCCCTAGTCCGGCTAGCATTTTAGAGCCATCGAAGTACATTATCCAATTGGAGTAGGAACTGTACTCTTTAGGGTGCTCGGCTTCCGTCCACTCTGCAACGAAGTCGGCCAGCACATGAGATTTAATAGCTCGGCGTCGCTTGTAAATTATTTCAAACGGTAAGAGCTCAATGGCCCATTTAGCTATGGGGCCAGTGGCGTCCCTGTTGTTTATAATGTCATTAAGTGGTACTTCGGATGACACCATGATCGAACACTCTTGAAAATAATGTCGGAGTTTTCGGGATGTCATAAAGACCGCATAATCTATCTTTTGGTAGTGAGAGTATCGGGATTTTCATGGTTTAAGGACCTCCGATACATAGTAGACTGGCTTTTGGATGGGCAATTTATGTCCCTCTTCCCTCACTCGACTACGAGTACATCGCTAACTACCTGATGAGTTGTGGAGATATAAAGCAACATAGGCTCGCCATCACTTGGGGCGGCTAGGATTGGATTGCTTGCCAATAAGGTTTTTATTTCTTCCAATCCGGCTGTGGTCGCTGTCGTCCATTCAAAGTTGCCAGTGCGTCTAAGTAGTCTATAAAGTGGTAATGATTTTTCTCCTAATCTGGAGATGAAGTGGCTCAAAGTCGCATGCACCCTGCTACTCTTTTGGACCTGTTTTAAGTCTGTTGGCGTAGCCAATTGTGACAAGGCTCGGATTTTAGCTGGGTTTGCTTCAATTCCTCTGTGGGAGACAATGAACCCTAGTAGCTTCCCGGCTGGGACGCCGAAGATGCATTTTTCCGGATTGAGCCGTATGTCGTATGTTCGGAGGTTATCAAATGTGAGGTGGAGAGCCTCCACCAATGTTTTGACATGTTTAGTCTTGATGACTATGTCGTCCACATATGCTTCAACTTTCTTGCCGATTTGCTTTTCCAAGCATGTTTGAATCATGAATTGGTAAGTGGCACCAGTGTTTTTAAGCCCAAAATGCATGGCGTTGAAACAGAAAGGCCCGTACGGGGTGATGGACGCCATTGCGGCCTGGTCGGACTCCTTCATTTTAATCTGATGCTATCCGGAGTAAGCATCAAGGAAAGACAATGAGTCGTGTCCCGCGGTCGCATCGATGATCTGGTCAATGCGGGGCAACGGGAAAGGGTCTTTAGGGCAAGCCTTATTGAGGTCTTTGATATCGACACAAAGGCGCCAATATTTATCCTTCTTCGGCACCATGACCAAGTTGGCTAGCCAATCCGAGTGTTTGTCTAATGAACTCGGCCTCGAGTAGTTTGGCTAGCTCTTCCCATGGCTTGTCATTTGGGTTTGGAAAATCGCCGCAGTGTTTGCTTGACTGGTTTGAACCCTTTGATTATGTTGAGGTTGTGTTCAGCTAGTCTGCATGGGATCTCGGGCATGTCCGAAGGGTGCCAGACAAAGATATCCCAATTTTCACATAGGAACGCGTGTAAGGCAGCGTCTACCGTTGGATCCAGCAGTGCTTCGATGGATGCTGTTTTATTAGGATCTGTTGGGTGCACTTGAAATTTAACTATTTCATCTGCTGGCTTGAAAAAGGTGGATTTAGGTCTCGTATCGAGAATCACATCATCCTTGTCCATCGTGGATCATAGAGTGGTTAGTTCTTCGGCCACGAAGGCTTCGGATAGTGCCTCAAGGGCCAAGGATGCGGTTTTGTTTTCGGCACGGACTACCTTATCCGGATCATTCGTGACCGTGATTATACCTTTGGGTCCTGGCATTTTAAGCTTCATGTACCCATAATTGGGTATGGCTTGGAAGCGTGAGAAAGCGTCCCGCCCTAGAAGGACGTGATATCCGTTGTTGAAGGGATCAACATGGAAGAGCAACTCTTCGGACCTGTAATTTTCGGGCGTGCCGAATACTACATCAAGTTCAATTTTCCCCGAACATCGAGCTTCTCGACTGGAGATGATGCCTTGAACGGTGGTACTGCTTTGCTCGATTCGTATTCTGTCAACCTGCATTTTGTCGAGTGTGTCCTCGTAGATGAGGTTGCCACCTCTTGAGCATGCATTGGTTTTCCCTTGAAGAGGAAAGGGTGATGCAGCAAAGTAGCGTAAGTATTTCCCTCAGTTTTGAGAACCAAGGTATCAATCCAGTAGGAGACTACACGCAAATCGCCAAGTACCTGCACAAACAAATAAGAACCTTGCAACCAATGCGATAAAGGGGTTGTCAATCCCTTCACGGCCACTTGCAAAAGTGAGATCTGATAAAGATAATAAGATAAATATTTTTGGTATTTTTGTTGTATAGATTGGAAAATAAAGATTGCAAAATAAACAACGACATAAATAGCTAGTTGACGGGATAATGATATGATGTAAAGTAGACCTGGGGGCCATAGGTTTCACTAGTGGCTTCTCTCAAGACTACATATCTTACGGTGCGTGAATGAATTACTGCCGAGCAATTGATAGAAAAGTGCATAGTTAAGCGAATATCTAGGCATGATCATAAACATAGGCATCACGTCCATGACAAGTAGCCCGAAACGATTCTACATCTACTACTATTACTCCACACATTGACCGCTATCTACCATGCATCTAGAGTATTAAGTTCATAAGAACAGAGTAACGCATTAGGCAAGATGACATGATGTAGAGGGATAAACTCAAGCAATATGATATAAACCCCATCTTCTTATCCTTGATGGAAACAATACAATACGTGTCGGTTCCCTTTCTATCATTGGGATCGAGCACCGCAAGATTGAACCCAAAGCTAAGCACTTCTCCCATTGCAAGAAAGATCAATCTAGTAGGCCAAACCAAACTGATAATTCGAAGAGACTTGCAAAGATATCAAATCATGCATATAAGAATTCAGAGAAGAATCAAATATTGTACATAGATAAACTTGATCATAAACCCACAATTCATCGGATCTCGGCAAACACACCGCAAAAAGGATTACATCGAATAGATCTCCAAGAACATCGAGGAGAACTTTGTATTGAAGATCAAAGAGAGAGAAGGAGCCATCTTGCTAATAACTATGGACCGAAAGGTCTGTGGTAAACTACACACACATCATCGGAGAGGCTATGGTGTTTATGTAGAAGCCCACCGTGATCGAATCCCCCTCCAGGAGATCGCCAGAAAAGGTCCCTAGATGGGATCTCACGGGTACAGAAGGTTGCGGCGGTGGAAAAGTGGTTTCGTGGCTCCCCTTGATGTTTTCAGGGTATAAGAGTATATATAGGCGAAAGAAGTGGAGATACGAGGGGTCCACGAAGGTGGGGACGCACTGCCCTACCTCGTGGCCGCCTCGTTGCTTCCTTGACCTCTACTCCAAGTCTCCTGGATTGCGTTTGTTCCAAAAAAAGAGGGTCGTGAAGGTTTCATTCCGTTTGATATTCCTTTTCTGCGAAACACTGAAATAGGCAAAAAAACAACAATTTGCATTGGGCCTTCAGTTAATAGGTTAGTCCCAAAAATAATATAAAAGTGCATAATAAAGCCCATTAAACATCCAAAACAGATAATATAATAGCATGGAACAATCAAAAATTATAGATACGTTGGAGACGTATCAAGCATCCCCAAGCTTAATTCCTGCTCGTCCTCGAGTAGGTAAATGATAAAAACAGAATTTTTGATGTGGAATGCTACCTAACATGATTTTCAATGTAATTTTCTTTATTGTGGCATGAATATTCAGATCCGAAAGATTCAAGACCAAAGTTTAATATTGACATAAAAATAATAATACTTCAAGCATGCTAACCAAGCAATTATGTCTTATCAAAATAACATAGCCAAAGAAATCTTATCCCCACAAATCATATAGTTTGGCCATGCTTCATTTTCGTCTCACCAAATGCTCCCATAATGCAAAACCCCGATGACAAGCCAAGCAATTGTTTCGTACTTAGTATTTACAAACTTTTTTCAATTTTCGCGCAATATATGAGCGCGAGCCATGGACATAGGTCTATGGGTGGAATAGAATATGATGATGGAGATTGTGTGAGAAGACAAAAAAGGGAGAAAGTCTCACATTGACATGGCTAATCAACGGGCTATGGAGATTCCCATCAATTGATGTCAATGCAAGGAGTAGGGATTGCCATGCAACGGATGCACTAGAAAGATAAATATATGAAAGCTCAACAAACGAAACTAAGTGGGTGTGCATCCAACTTTCTTGATCACGAAGACCTAGGGCATTTTGAGTAAGCCCATCATTGGAATATACAAGCCAAGTTCTATAATGAAAAATTCCCACTAGTATATGAAAGTGACAAAATAGGAGACTCTCTATCATAAAGATCATGGTGCTACTTTGAAGCACAAGTGTGGAAAAAGGATAGCAACATTGCCCCTTCTCTCTTTTTCTCCCTTTTTTATGGCCTCTTTTTTCTTTCTTTTTTCTCTTTTTTCATCCGGAGTTTCATCCCGACTTGTGGGGGAATCATAGTCTGCATCATGCTTTACTCACATGGGACAATGCTCTAATAATGAAGGTCACCACACTTTTATTTACTTACAACTCAAGAATTACAACTCGATACTTAGATTAAATTATGACTCTATATGAATGCCTCCGGCAGTGTACCGGGATATGCGATGAATCAAGAGTGACATGTATGAAAGAATTATGAAGGTGTCTTTGCGACAAATACGATGTCAACTACATGATCATGCAAAGCAATATGGCACTGATGGAGCGTGTCATAATTAACGGAACGGTGGAAAGTTGCATGGCAATATATCTTGGAATGGCTATGGAAATGCCATAATAGGTAGGGATGGTGGTTGTTTTGAGGAAGATATAAGGAGTTTTATGTGTGATAGATCGTATCCTATCACGGGGTTTGGATGCACCGGCGAAGTTTGCACCAACTCTCGAGGTGAGAAAGGGCAATGCACGGTACTGAAGAGGCTAGCAATGATGGAAGGGTGAGAGTGCGTATAATCCATGGACTCAACATTAGTCATAAAGAACTCACATACTTATTGGCTTATTGCAAAAATATACAAGTCATGAAAACCAAGCACTAGGCGCATGCTTGTAGGGGGATAGATTGGTAGGAAAGCAATCAAAGATCACCTCATGCTTCAGATTTGTCACACAATGTTTACCATACGTGCATGCTACGGGACCTGCCATGTTCAACACAAGTATTTCTCAATTCCATAATTACTCAACTAGCACAAATCTAATATTATCACCTTCATATCTCAAAACAATAATCAAGTATCAAACTTCTCATAGTATTCAATGCACTCTATATGAAAGTTTTTATTATACCCATCTTGGATGCCTATCATATTAGGACCAATTTCTTAGCCAAAGAAAATTACCATGCTGTTCTAAAAGACTCTCAAAATAATATAAGTGAAGCATGAGAGATCAATAATTTCTATAAAATAAAACCACCGCCATGCTGTAAAAAGATATAAGTGAAGTACTAGAGCAAAATTATCTATCTCAAAAGATATAAGTGAAGTACATAGAGTATTCTAATAAATTCCGATTCATGTGTGTCTCTCCAAAAGGTGTGTACAGCAAGGATGATTGTGGTAAACTAAAAAGCAAAGACTCAAATCATACAATATGCTCCAAGCAAAAAACATATCATGTGGTGAATAAAATATAGCCTCAAGTAAAGTTACCGATAGATGAAGACGAAAGAGGGGATGCCTTTCGGGGCATCCCCAAGCTTAGGATTTTGGTTGTCCTTGAATTTTACCTTGGGGTGCCCTGGTCATCCCCAAGCTTAGGCTCTTGCCACTCCTTGTTCCAAAATCCATCTAATCTTTACCCAAAAACTTGAAAACTTCACAACACAAAACTCAACAGAAAATCTCATGAGCTTCGTTAGTATAAGAAAACAAACCACCACTTTAAGGTACTATAATGAAATCATTATTTATTTATATTGGTGTTAAACCTACTTTATTCCAACTTCTCTATGGTTCATACCCCCCGATACTCGCCATAGATTCATCAAAATAAGCAAACAACACATGAAAAACAGAATCTGTCAAAAACAGAACAGTCTGTAGTAATCTGTAGGTTTCGAATACTTCTGTAACTCCAAAAATCATGAGAAATTAGGACGTCCTAAATAATTTGTATATTGATCTACTGCAGTTGGTACTTTATCGTTCTTTGGTAAAAAATTAAAATTATTCTCGTGAGTGCATACTTTCTGTTTTTTCAGCAAGATCAAACAACAATCATCCAAGAAGATCATAAAGGCTTTACTTGGCACAAACACAATCATAACAGAGGATAGATGATTTATTTATTACTAAACAGGAACAAAAAGCAAGGAACAAAAATAAAATTGGGTTGCCGCCCAACAAGCGCTATCGTTTAACGCCCCTAGCTAGGCATTGATAATTTCGATGATGCTCACATGAGAGACAAGAATTGAAGCACAAAGAGAGCATCATGAAACACATGACAACCACATCTAAGTCTAACATACTTCCTATGCATAGGCATATTATAGGCAAAAAAATTATCATAGCAAGCAAAAACTAGCCTGTGCAAGGAAGCGGAAAGAAACAATAGCAATCTCAACATAACGAGAGGTAATTTAGTAACATGAAAATTTATACAATCATATTTTCCTCTCTCATAATAATTACATGTGGGATCATAAGCAAATTCAACAAAATAGCTATCACATAAAATATTTTCAACACGATCCACATGCACGCAAAGTAGACACTCTTCCAAAATAGTGGGATTAACATTAACTAAAGTCATGACCTCTCGAAACCCACTTTTATCGAAAATTTCATAAGATTGAACATTCTCCAAATACGTGGGATCTAAAGTTGACACTCTTCCAAACCCACTTTCAATATTGCAAACATTATTATCAATCTTATATTCATCATGGGGCTTAAATAAATTTTCTAGATCATAAGAAGAATCACCCCAATCATGATCATTGCAACAAGTAGTGGACATAGCAAAACTAGCATCCCCAAGCTTAGGGTTTTGCATATTATTAGCAAAATTGACATTCATAGAATTTATAATAAAATCATTGCAATCAAGCTTTTTATTCAAAGATCTATCGTGAATCACTTTATAAAGCACTTCATCACAATTTTCTGATTCACCGATTTCAAGCAAAACTCCATAAAGATAATCTAGTGCACTCAACTCACTAGCAATTGGTTCATCATAATTGGATCTCTTAAAAAGATTAGCAAGAGGATGAGGATCCATAACAAAAGATAATTAGCAAAGAAAGATGCAAGCTAATAGAAGGCACATGGTAACACAAGCAAACAGAAGGATGAACGGAAGAGAGCGAATAAAATGGCAAAGGTGAAGTGGGGGAGAGGAAAACGAGAGGCAAATGGCAAATATTGTAATGTGAGGGATAAGAGTTTGTGATGGGTACTTGGTATGTCTTGACGTGGCATAGATCTCCCCTACAACGGCGCCAGAAATCCTTCTTGCTACCTCTTGAGCATGCGTTGGTTTTCCCTTGAAGAGGAAAGGGTGATGCAGCAAAGTAGTTTTTGAGAACCAAGGTATCAATCCAGTAGGAGACTACATGCAAATCGCCTAGTACCTGCACAAAAAAATAAGAACCTTGCAACAAACGCGATAAAGGGGTTTTCAATCACTTCATGGCCACTTGCAAAAGTGAGATCTCATAAAGATAATAAGATAAATACTTTTGGTATTTTTGTTGCATAGATTGGAAAATAAAGATTGAAAAATAAATGGCGATAGAAATAGCTAGTTGACGGGAAAATAATCTGATGTAAAGTAGACCCAGGGGCCATAGGTTTCACTAGTGGTTTCTCTCAAGATAGCATATCTTACGGTGGGTGAACAAATTAATGTCGAGCAATTGATAGAAAAGCGCATAGTTATGTGAATATCTAGGCATGATCATGAACATAGGCATCACGTCCGTGACAATTAGACTGAAATGATTCTGCATCTACTACTATTACTCCACACATCGACTGCTATCTAGCATGCATCTAGAGTTAAGTTCATAAGATCAGAGTAACACATTAGGAAAGATGACATGATGTAGAGGGATAAACTCAAGAAATATGATATAAACCACATCTTTTTATCCTCTATGGCAATAATACAATACGTGTCGGTTCCCTTTCTGTCACTGGGATCGAGCACCGCAAGATTGAACCCAAAGCTAAGCACTTCTCCCATTGCAAGAAAGATCAATCTAGTAGGCCAAACCAAACTGATAATTCAAAGAGACTTGCAAAGATATCAAATCATGCATATAAGAATTCAGAGAAGAATCAAATATTGTTCATTGATAAACTTGATCATAAACCTACAATTCATCGGATCTCGGCAAACACACCCCAAAAAGGATTACATCGAATAGATCTCCAAGAACATCAAGGAGAACTTTGTATTGAAGATCAAAGAGAGAGAAGAAGCCATCTAGCTAATAACTATGGACCCGAAGGTCTGTGTTAATCTACTCACACATCATCACAGAGGCTATGGTATTGATGTAGAAGCCGTCCGTGATCGAATCCCCCTCCGGCAGATTGCCGGAAAAGGTCCCCATATGGGATCTCATGGGTAGAGAAGGTTGTGGCGGTGGAAAAGTGGTTTCGTGGCTCCCCTGGATGTTTTTAGGGTATAAGAGTATATATAGGTGAAAGAAGTAGGTCGGTGGAGTTACGAGGGGCCCACGAGGGTGGGGGGCGCGCCTGCCCCCTGGACGCCGCCCTACCTTGTGGCTGCATTGTTGCTTCCTTGACCTCCACTCCAATTCTCCTGGATTGCATTTGTTCAAAAAAAATATCCTCGCGAAGGTTTCATTCTGTTTGGATTCCGTTTGATATTCCTTTTCTGCGAAACACTGAAATAGGAAAAAAATAGCAATTTGCACTGGGCCTTCGATTAATAGGTTAGTCCCAAAAATAATATAAAAGTGCATAATAAAGCCCATTAAACATCCAAAACAGATAATAGAATAGCATGGAACAATTAAAAATTATAGATACATGGGAGACGTATCAGAGGTTAGGCCCACTGCCGCCGTCCATGAGCACCTTGGTAAGTCGAAAGCCATCCACAATGGGGTTTAGTACTAAAGTGGTGGGTGATCGGACTGATCGGGTCCTTGGTTCATCATCAGCGGTGAAGGTTATTGCCGCGTCATTCCATGGGCTCATTGCTACTACTTGGTGGACTTCGGCGAGGTCACGAAGTGCCCTCTTACGCCGATTATTTGAAGAGAAAGTCTCGAAGACTGTAAGGACGTTAAAATCCTCCTCCTCCGGAGAGTGCTTCTCTGGAGTGGCGGTGGTGAGGATGGCCTCTCCACTTTTAGCTACTTGCCGGAGTACCCAACATGCCCGAAGCAAGCTTTTAAATATAGGCCGATAGGACCGATATATAGGCCGATATATCACTTTTGGGGCCTTACCGATATTAACATAACATATCATTTGGTAAATATCAATTTGGAACATATCATCTGATATGGACCGAAATATCGACCGATATGTCCGATATCTAGCCCGATATGTCCACCGATATAGAATGATACGTAGATGACAACAATTATTTATTAGAAAGCAGTGAAGGGTTTCATACAACTTCATTATATATTATCAAAGTCATGCACAATGTTTCATACAAATTTATATATATCATATTGTTTTTAATCATAGAGTAAGGGTTTTGTGAATCTTTCCTTAATATTTTCCTAGTCAATAAGTAAATAAACTAGGAATCTAAATTTTTTATGTTAGAGCATTGACATCATACATTTTCTTTTACTAAAAACAAATGTTTTGAAGAAGAATAATGAAAAAAACTAGACATATTTTCTCTGCTATCTCTACATATCGTCCGATATATCACCTGATATCCGACATCCGATATGTCAAAGCCAAACCGATACGAACCCGATATCCGATATTTTGAATATTGGCTCGAAGGCTATGAGTTGGGTCTGTGGTTGGCGTCGCATGTACCGGACAGGGCTTGTCGAGGAGTTCGTCAAGAACAGACCTATATCCGAAAAAGGTTTGTTCTTCTTGCCGATGGGCTTATGGTCGGATGCCCCATGAGGATGTATCCGTTTTTCCTGGGCAGTACACTTCTTGAATGCAACATGTTCCAATTGGGTTTTCTGGGACTTCCATATGCTTTCCATCGCGCAGTAATTCTGTACTGCATGCGATAATTCTGCGAAACTCTGTATGTGATGGCAGTCGAGGGCATCCTGAATTCCCTTGTCGATACAATTGTGATGAAAGACCGAGACTGCATCGTTGTCGCAACAATCTTTAATCTTGTTTTTGACAAGTAGAAATTTGGCCCAAAAATAATGGACCATTTCCCAAGGTTGCTTCCGTACATACATCATGTCATATATGTCTGGAGGGCTAGAATTACTTGGAGAGTATTGATTGTGGTGGGTGGGTGGGCTAAAACTCGAATCCCGACCCAGATTTGTGTTCGGGGTTAGTAAAGTCTGTGAGGTTACTAGTTTGGGTCCGAGAAGAACCAAGTGCTCCTCAAACTCTATGTCCGACCCTGAGTTCGGGGGGCGCAGAGTCCCACCCAAAGGAAGGGTATCTAATTGAAGGGATTCAGAAATCCAAACTTAGATGGTCTTCAATTTAGGAGAAGAAGTGCTTTCGGCTTGTTCCTCGACGACTACTACCATGTGAGTGATCAGAGGGAGATTGATTTCCCTCTGGTCAGGTTTAAGCCCGATCCGATCAAAGGCCGTTGAAAGCCCCAGGGCGGCGATGCGATCTAGTAGCTCATTTAGGTATGAAATGTCCGCTGGATCCATCTTTTTGGAGTATTCACTACTACAGGATGCTACTAACATGACACTACGATCAGAGACCCTTAGATGAAACTGTGTGCAATGCAATAATCGCAAAAGGTGGTATAAAAAACCTGTCAAAAAGGTGCAAAATGTTTGCGATGGAGGATGCATCAAACACGGTTTAGATTTTAGTTGCGTGTGCAATCCAGGGAATACGGTTCAGTTCAATTAATTGTTTTCGATGAGGAGGAACAAAAGAAACGGGCAGCCAGATGAAGGTGCGTGCAATGTACAACATACAGTTCACTCAGATGAACTATTTCTGATTAGGACACACAAAATAAATGGTCAGTCGGATCAAGGTGTGTGCGATGTAGAACGTACAGTTCACTCGAATGAACTATTTGTGATTAGGCAACACAAAAGAAATGGTCAGCCAGATCAAGGTGTGTGCGATATACGACATGCAATTCACTCGGACGAATTGTTTGCGTTGAGACAAGAGAACAGAAATGGTTCAATATAACAAATGCCATAAATATTGCAAGGTTCAAATTCAAAGATTACAACGCCCATATTCAAACATTGCAAGCATCGTCATTTCTACAAAGGGATCATCCGCTGACAAGTCATGTTTGGGTTTGACACAATGACTTACAATTGCTCCGGCATATGCTCTTCCAATATGAAGTTTAGCTTTTTTGGAGGCTCTTCCATTCTGCAGTACCTGTCGCCTTTGATAATCATAGCATTCGTTTAAATGTGTGTTCAACTTCAGTACCTTCAGCACCCTTGCTGTGGTAAGAATGAACCTGGCGAGTGTAATCTTTGGTAAGGTCCCTTGGTAGGAGTTCAAAGTAATATTTGAGAGATGTAGATCCAGGCATTCGATGTGATTGTCGTTATAAACATTATACACCTCCGGGCCTATTATTATCTGCAAAAGAAGAGAATGTGTTAGTGCCTACATGTAGTTTTGAACACCGCTACACGCCCATTTTGTTTGCAGGATTTGTAAAATGCACTAGCGTGCCATCTTCTATCTGACATGATTAACATGGGCATTTGATTACAATCTAGAAACATGTAGACTTCTTCACAAGAGGTTGGATTGGATGAAAAATTCCCTAAGAAAACTAGTACAGATGAATCCAAAGGAGATATGCTTATGGACGATTCTAACCATATGAATGAAGCAACCAATATGGGGTGGGGGTGTATGTCCTAAAATCATCCAAAATTCCTTCAGAAATCGTAGTACATTGTCATTGTAAACTTGGGAAAAGGTGCAAAAAATTGAACTCCCTTATGGTTAACATTTAACAAGAAAGGAACATCACCTCGATATATAGCTTCTTCACGCACGAAAAGCATCTCAGGCAACTGACAACTTGGTCCAGGTTGGGGCCGACAGATTCTAGTGCCAAGACCTTCACTATGCCCAGAATCTGGGTGAAGCTTTGCTGGATGACAGACGAACATACATCTTCAGAACCAGAAATAATTTTGATATCAAGATGGAGAGGTATAAGGTGACTATTGTACCTGAAAGTTGTAGTATTTGACAGACAAGTAGCCCATTTCGGCGCAGAAATGACATTGATTCTTGTTGGACCTTGTTGATCAACTACAAGTAATTTCTCAAGTGAAGGTGTGTCCTCAGTGACCATATTGTGGTCCACCTTTTATGATCTCTCGTTGCAGCACCAACAACACACATAAATAGTCCAGAGAGTCCTGGAGGTGATGTGCAAGGTACTCGACCAATTCATCACTTGAAGACGAAGAAAATCAAGTGCAGTACAGCCGCGGAGCAGGCGCTCCATGTCATCCTTTCGGATGCAGACAGCGACGAGCTCGAGGTGTTTCAGTCATGGTAGAAAAAGAGTGGCACGTCATTAAGGGGGGTGGCAGTTCATGAACTTGGCGTGGAGCAGCGTGGGCGTGAAGCGGAGCACGGACGTTGGCAGCAAGAGCATATCCCCATCATTAAAACTGAGCTTCTCGAGCTGATCTATGGCGGGGGATCAGAACCACTCATCAAACTTGGCTCGGTCCTTGCCATTGGAATGGAACTTGGCCATGATAAGGCCTTTGATTGGGCCATGGTGACTGCCGAGGATCTGGGAGAACGCATCCAAGCTTTAGCGATAGCCATGGCAGAGCTTGTGGGCGTCGAGGAGGTCGACAGGGGTGAGGAGCCATAGGGGGCGCCGCCGCCGGGAAAGGGCGGTTGTCCTCGCTTGATATTTGATTGGGAGGAGGGACATGATGACTATCAACATATCATCGGGGAGGTTGTTGATGAAGTCTAGGCCTACTGGAGTCGCTCGCGGTTCTTTCTTGTCCCGCCTCCGCTTGTTGGCAGCCTCGTTCTCCACCTCATCGGCGGCAACGGAAACCTCTATCTCCATATTAATGTCGTGCTCCGGTGCTTCAGCAATCCCGGCGTCACCACTCCCTTCGATGGGGCGCTTTGGCGGCATCCTCATACACTGACGGCTTTGAGGACTCAAAGTAGCGTCGAGGATGCGGGCGGAGAGAGAGGATTGTGTGTGTGGTGAGGATGGGGGGTGCAGCCGCTCGGCGGTGGCATTAATACAGACCAGTGGGAGTGAGGCGGGTCGCGGTCCAAGGTTGTCTCACTTGGCTTAATTACTGAATTTTAGTTGCAAAGAATAGATAGTGCTATTGATTTTTAGCTGCATATTTTAACAAATCGCAGTGTCACTTGGCTTAGCGCTGAAGTCTGCCTTTAATTTGCATACCGTAATCTGAACCGTTTGCGTTGAAGAGATGAACAGATCCGGCATTGAACAGCTTGCATGCTTCCCGGTGAGCCTGCGCACCGGACTGCACTTGTAGGCCTCCCATTCAGTCAAGTAGCTGTCTGCCCGACACCTCCTATAGCCATTAAAAGCAAGACACATGGGGTCACATGAATGGTTAGCAGAATGCACACGGTTTGAATTATATAAACATTTGAGATATTAAAGTGGCAGTTATTTTTTCAAAATGCCTTTCTTGGCTGTTACGAGTGCACCTTGTCTCAAAATGGACACGAAAAATAGCATGCCGGGTGCCATTCCATGATAGCATGCCAAGTTTCATGAATTTTAGACGAGTTTTCGATTTACTAGAATTTAGAAGCCAGGTATCTCAATGTTTTGCCGCCAATCAACAATTCCCTGGTGTTTGAAATTAATTCCCATTTCTTGCATGGGACCTATGCATGCACCCAAGGACACATATTTGATTTTTCAACCAATTTATATGCACTCGAGCATGTGCACATATTTCAAATTTGAATTATGCACATAAAATGCCTAGAAAACCCAGTTAATGTATAAAAATGTCCAAACGAACCCCGAAAAGTTCCGAAACTTAACACAACACTCATGTTGTTCTATGTTGGCACTAGAAATTTTTGGAAAGCAATAAGCGACAACAGATATCGTTTCATCCCCAAAGGTGGCATGTTCCGTACCGAAACCATCAGGCTTGTTGTGAGAAGCTCTGGTTTGTGAGAAGCTTATACCCAAACCTGCCCCAAATGGGACAAATTTTTTACCTTGACATGTCAGGTGCCATTTGATGATAGCATGCCAAGTTTCATGAATTTCAGATGAGTTTTGGATTTACTAGAATTTAAAATCCAGGTATCTCAATGTTTCGCCAGCAATCAACAGTGCACTGGTGTTTGAAATTCATTCCCATTTCTTGCATTGGACCTAAGCATGCAACCAAGGACACATATTTGATTTTTCAACCAATTTATATGCACTGGAGCATGTGCATGTATTTCAAATTTGAATTATGCACATAAAATGCCTAGAAACCATAGTTAATGTATAAAAATGTCCAAACGAACCCCAAAAATTCCAAAACTTAACACAACGCTCCTGTTATTCTATGTTGGCACTTGAAATTTTTTGAAAGCAATAACAGGCAACGGATATGGTTTCGTCCCCAAAGGTGGCACGTTCCGTATCGAAACCATCAGGCTTTTTGTGAGAAGCTCTGGTTTGTGAGAAGTTTATACCCAAACCTGCCCCAAATGGGACAAATTTTTTACCACGGCATGTCGAGTGCCATTCCATGATAGCATGCCAAGTTTCATGAATTTTAGACGAGTTTTGGATTTACTAGAATTTAAAAGCCAGGTATCTCAACATTTTGCCGACAATCAACAGTGCCTTGGTGTTTGAAATTCATTCCCATTTGTTTCATGGGACCAAAGCATGCACCCAAGGACACAAATTTGATTTTTCAACTAATTTATATGCACTCGAGCATGTGCATGTACTTCAAATTTGAATTATGCACATAAAATGCCTAGAAAAGCCAGTTAATGTATAAAAATGTCCAAACGAACCACGAAAAATTCCAAAACTTAACACAACACTCTTGTTGTCTTATGTTGGCACTAGAATTTTTTGAAAGCAATAAGAGGCAACGGATATCATTTCATCCACAAAGGTGGCATATTCCATATCGAAACCATCAGGCTTGTTCTGAGAAGCTCTGGTTTGTGAGAAGCTTATACCCAAACCTGCCCCAAATGGGACAATTTTTTTACCACAGCATGTCAGGTGCCATTCCATGATATCATTCCAAGTTTCATGAATTTCAGACGAGTTGTGGATTTACAAGAATTTAAAAACCAGGTATCTCAATGTTTTGACAGCAATCAACAGTGCCCTGGTGTTTGAAATTCATTCCCATCTCTTGCATGGGACCTAAGCATGCACCCAAAAACATAGATTTGATTTTTCAACCAATTTATATGCACTGGAGCATGTGCATGTATTTCAAATTTGAATTATGCAACATAAAATGCCTAGAAAACCTAGTTAATGTATAAAAATTCCCATACGAACCCCAAAAAATTCCAAAACTTGACACAACAGTCCTGTTGTTCTATGTTGGCACTATAATTTTTTTTGAAAATAATAAGAGGCAATGGATATCGTTTCGTCCCCAAAGGTGGCACATTCCGTACCGTAACCATGAGGCTTGTTGTGAGAAGCTCTAGTTTGTGAGAAGCTTATACCCAAACCTGCCCCAAATGGGACAAAAATTTTACCACGACATGTTGATGCCGCTCCATGATACCATGCCAAATTTCATGAATTTCACACGAGTTCTGGATTTACTAGTATTTAAAAACCATGTATCTTAACGTTTGGTCGGCAATCAACAATACCCTGGTGTTTGAAATTCATTCCCATTTCTTGCGTGGGACCTAAGCACGCACCCAAGGACATAGATTTGACTTTTCAACCAATTTATATGCACTAGAGCATGTGCATGTATTTCAAATTTGAATTATGCACATAAAATGCCTAGAAAACCCAGTTAATGTATAAAAATGTCCAAATGAACCATGAAAAATTCCAAAACTTAACACAACACTCATGTTGTTCTATGTTGACACTAGAAAGTTTTTGATAGCAATAAGAGGCAACAAATATCGTTTCGCAAGGGTGGCACGTTCCGTACCGAATCCATCATGCTTGTTGTGAGAAGCTTTGGTTTGTGAGAAGCTTATACCCAAACCTGCCACAAATGGGACAAATTTTTTACCACAGCATCTTGATGCCGCTCCATGATACCGTGCCAAGTTTCATGAATTTCAGATGAGTTCTGGATTTACTAGAATTTAAAAAATAGGTCTATGAACGTTTTGCCGGCAATCAACAATGCCCTGGTGTTTGAAATACATTCCCATTTCTTGCATGGGTCCTAAGCATGCACCCAATGACACATATTTGACTCTTCAACCAATTTATATGCACCAGAGCATGTGCATGTAGTTTAATTTTGAATTGTGCACCTGAAATGGCTAGAAAACCAGTTTAATGTATAAAATGTCCAAATGAACCCTCAATAATTCCAATTCTTTTACGACACACATATAGTTGCATGTTCACTGCAGATAAAAGGTCTAGCAATTCAAACACCGTCCATTGCCATTGTGACCCCATTATGTAATTCAAATCCAGATGAAAAATCAAGTAGATCCCACATAGTTTATCATCACTAACCGTGTGAGATGTAGTACAAAATATCTTGGAGCACCGTCGGTGTATAGTACGCCTATGGCTTACGCGAGAAGGTGCGTCGGCTATAGTCCACAGCCAGCATGTCAAGCACACTTGCTCACTCCTCAAATACTCCTGCCTCTACATCCCTTGCAATCTAAAAAATTTCTACCGTCTAGAAGGTTTTAATGTTTGATAGCACACAATTAGTATGTGCAGACCGTGTGCGATATCTGTTACTCCCGCTCTGCTTCAGTCCCTTGATTCAAATTTTAATAGCCCCGACATTTTACTCCCGCCTGTGCATCCCTCGCAATCTCAAAAATATCTGCTCGCCCTTCATCCAAATTTTCAGTAGCCCCGCCTTGTTACTCCCGCCTAGTAAAATTTTCAGTTGCTGCAATATTTCATCAAACACCACCTTGCCCCCCGCCCCCCTCCACGCACACCACACACTCCCCAAAAGCTCCGCTCACACAAACACACACAACCCTCGAAACCATTAGTAGGTTGCCGCCATCGCCGGCGCCTCCATCCTCAACCTCTGCCTGTGTGCCGGGAAGCTCGAGGAGCCAATGGCCAAAAATAGATTTATCAAGGCCTTTTTGCCCGACGCCGGCGAGGTGGCCGCTGATGTGTCCCCGACGTCCTCCGCTGGCTCGATCCGTCGCTGCCGGTCCCCCGATCCGCCTGCTGCCGCACCCCTACGCAGGTTCGAGGACTTCCTCGTCCTCCCTCGAACCCGGTAATAGATGAGGTCCTACCTCGGGGTCGGCAGCGGCGGTGGGGGACTTGGGTCGCCGCGATTATAAATCGGGAGACCCACACCCACCGGTGGCTCGGTACCTTCCACACGGCCTAGCTCGCGACCATGGAGTTTGACCGCTGGCAGGTCTGCTACCACGACGCGGCGGCTAGGCCCAATTTCCCCTTCGGCACATGTCTGATCGACCTTGTTCCTCCGGAGCCAGTGTAGTGAGGTCGGCTATGGCGTGGGAGCGCCTTGAGGCCGAGGCCGCCGACGAGGCCTACATGCAAGAGCTCCGCCGGCAGCACCCGGAGCTCGTGGAGATGGAGCGGGCAATCTTTTCCGGTGCAGAGGGCGGTGAGGTTATCGCGCTCTCCTTCGATGATGAGGTCGAAGGCAGCAAGGATGGCGACACGAAGGGCGGCGAGGCTATCGCGCTCTCCTCCGATGACGAGGTCAAAGGCGGCGGCAACGGCGGCACGGAGGGCATCGAGGTGGGCCCCGAGGACGAGGAGATCGACATCGACGAGTGGAGGAGTGCCTTCCCCAACGACCCCGATGACGGTACCGGCCTGGACCCTGCTCGTGGCACATCGTACATGACGAGGAAGGATTGGGTCGACCTCTACTTCGACTGAAAGTAGTTTAGCTTAGTTTAAATTTATGTTTTATGTTCGTTTATGCAAAACTATCTATGTTTATGTTTGAATGCATGCTACTTTCGGTTGAACCTGCGTTGAACTTGATCAAATTGAAGTTTACAACCTTAAGTTTAGGGGATCGACTAGAAAAGACCAAAAATTGCTGGAGTATATATATATATATATATCCACTAAGGGTTTTAGTCCTTTAACTTTTTAAGGATCGGCTAGAGATGGCCTTATGACTTGTTTATTTCAGTTCTTCACAATGTGATGCTCTATATGTGCAACTATTTTACATGTAGTTCAATTTCATCAATAACAGTTTCAACAATACCACTATGAATTATGATAAATAATATACTTTGATAAAGTGAACTGGTGCAAGCATCTCGGAGTTGGAATATATACTTTGATAAAGTGATCAAAGCATATGGTTTTATACAGACTTGCGATGAAGCCTATATTTACAAGAAAGTGAGTGGGAGCACTACAACATTTCTGATAAGTATATGTGAATGACATATTGTTGATTGGAAATAATGTAGAATTTTCTAGAAAGCATAAAGGAGTGTTTGAAAGGAGTTTTTTCAAAGAAAGACCTCGGTGAAACTACTTACATGTTGAGCATCAAGATCTATAGAGATAGATCAAGTCAATTGATAAGTTTTTTCAATAAGTACATACCTTGACACAATTTTGAAATAGTTCAAAATGCAACAGTCAAAAAAAGGAGTTCTTGCCCGTGTTGCAAGGTGTGAAGTTGAGTAAAGACTCAAAACCCGACCACGGCAGAAAATAGAAATGAATGGAAAGTCATTCCCTATGCCTTAGTCATAGGTTCTATAAAGTATGCTATGTTGTGTACCAGTCCTATTGTATAACTTAGCATGATTCTGGCAAGGGAGTACAATAGTGATCTAGGAGTAGATCACTAGACAGCGGTCAAAATTATCCTTAGAGGACTAAGGAAATATTTCTCGGTTATGGAGGTGATAAAAGAGTTCATCCTTAAGAGTTACGTCGATGCAAGCTTTTTACATCAATCTAGATGACTCTAAGTCTCGATCTAGATAAATGTTGAAAGTGGGAGCAATTAGCTAGAGTAGCTCCATGCAGAGTATTGTAGACATAAAAATTTGCGAAATACATACGGATCTGAATGTTGCAGAACCGTAGACTAAACTTCTCTCATAAGCAAAACATGATCACTCTTTGTGTTTTAGTCACATAGGGATGTGAACTAGATTATTGACTCTAGTAAACCCTTTGGGTGTTAGTCACATGGAGATGTGAACTAATCACATAAAGATGTGAACTATTGGTGTTAAATCACATGATGATGTGAACTAGATTATTAACTCTAGTACAAGTGGGAGATTGAAGGAAATATGCCCTAGAGGCAGTAATAAAGTTATTATTTATTTCCTTATTTCATGATAAATATTTATTATTCATGCTAGAATTGTATTAACCGGAAACATAATACATGTGTGAATACATAGACAAACAGAGTGTCACTAGTATGCGTCTACTTGACTAGCTCGTTAATCAAAGATGGTTATGTTTCCTAACCATAGACATGAGTTGTCATTTGTTAAACGGGATCACATCATTAGGAGAATGATGTGATTGACTTGACCCATTTCATTAGCTTAGCACTTGATCGTTTTAGTTTACTTCTATTGCTTTCTTCATGACTTATACATGTTCCTATGACAATGAGATTATGCAACTCCCGAATACCGGAGGAACACTTTGTGGGCTACCAAACGTCACAACGTAACTGGATGATTATAAATGTGCTCTACAAGTGTCTCCGATGGTGTTCATGGAGTTGAGATAGATCAAGAATATGATTTGTCACTCCGATTGTCGGAGAGGTATCTCTGGGCCCTCTCGGTAATGGACATTAGTATAAGCCTTGTAAGCAATGTGACTAATGAGTTAGTTGCAGGATGATGTATTACAGAACGAGTAAAGATACTTGCCGGTAACGAGATTGAACTAGGTATTGAGATACCGACAATCGAATCTCGGGCAAGTAACATACCGATGACAAAGGGAACAACGTATGTTGTTATGCGGTTTGACAGATAAAGATCTTTGTAGAATATGTAGGAACCAATATGAGCATCCAGGTTCTGCTATTGGTTATTGACTGGAGATATGTCTCGGTCATGTCTACATAGTTCTGGAACCCGTAGGGTCTGCACGCTTAAAGTTCTATGATGATCAGTATTATGAGTTTAGATGTTTTGCTGTACCGAAGGTAGTTTGGAGTCCCGGATATGATCACGTACATGACGAGGAGTCTCGAAATGGTCGATACATAAAGATTGATATATTGCAAGCCCACATTTGTACATCAAAACAGTTCCGGGTGAAATCTGGATTTTACCGGAGTGCCGGAGGGGTTACCAGAACCCCCCGGGGGTTAATGGGCCTTGTTGGGCCCTAGTGGAGAGAGAGAGGGGCCGGCGAGGGCAGGCCGCGCACCCCCTCCTCCTCTGGTCTGAATTGAACTAGGAGGGGGGCGCCCCCCTTTCCTTCTCCTTCTCCCCCTTCCTAGTAGGAGGAGGAAAGAGGGGAGTCCTACTCCTACTAGGAGGAGGACTCCTCCTCCTGGCGTGCCCTACAGGGCCGGCCGGCCTCCCCCTTGCTCCTTTATATACAGGGGCAGGGGGGCACCCTAGAACACACAATTTGACCATTGATCTCTCCCAACCGTTTGCGATGCCCCCTCCACCATAATCCACCTCGGTCATACTGTAGCGGTGCTTAGGCGAAGCCCTGTGATGGTAGCTTCATCAACATCATCACCACGCCGTCGTGCTGACGAAACTCTCCCTCGATCTCTACTGGATCGTGAGTTTGCGGGACGTCACTGAGCTGAACGTGTGCTGAACGCGGAGGTGCCATACGTTCGGTACTGAGGATCGGTCGATTGTGAAGACGTACAAGTACATCAACCGCGTTGTCATAACGCTTCCGCTTAATGGTCTACGATGGTACGTGGACGACACTCTTCCCTCTTGTTGCTATGCATCACCATGATCTTGCGTGTGCGTAGGAATTTTTTTGAAATTACTACGTTCCCCAACATTTGTATGTACTCATGTAGGACAATATTGAGAACAATGTTGTTTTACCATCGTGGTTAGTTTCATCGCATTGCTTATATGTACTCACTGTTCAGGATATCGGTAGCTAGTACCATATAGCCTGGGGCTGATAAGGGATTAATCATCGAATTGGACATTTCAGTGAATATATCTGTAAACCATTTATCGGTAGGTTAAATAGGGCCATATTTAATATATCTGAGGCTACATAGCAACATGCATTGCACTGAATGACTAAATATGCAATCCCAGGCTACATAGCAACAAGGAAGAGGGATACCTTAATGTTCTGATGATGTCTAGATATACATGTAATAAAACTTATATAATGGGATGGAGGGAGTGTTGTACTACATCATTTTTCAATTTTTGTTTAGCTTCTAATATTAACTTGGTGCTTTTAGGTACATATATCATTGCCAAAGATCCACACTTCGACCCTTTATGCATATGGGGCAATGAGATATTCATGAACAAGCATCAAGTGAGGAAACTGATAAAGATTGCTGTTAAAATGGGTCAAAAGATGTCAATCGAACTATTTGTTTACACTTTATGCAAGACATCAGTGAACTGCAGGATGGTAAATAAGCACCCCATAGCCTTCTTTTTACTGCCCGTAATGAGTTGTGTTAGATGACATTGTCTGAATCTTTTTTCTTTTGCAGTGGATCCTGAAGCAGTTTACTCAAGGTTACCTCTCAAACTACATGGTTGGCGGTCGGCCATCACAAGGGGTTGGACAAGAGTCATGCATGCCTTCTGCCTCCAGAGAGCACAATAGGGCCATTCCGCTTCACCTTGTTCAGCGACCGGAATGTCTGTCTATAACAGTACAAGTATAGAACCCTGGTTCATCATTCTTTATTTGGTGCTTATGTAATTCTTAAACATGTGTACCTATGAATCGAATAATGCATTGGTTGTTTGAACCTGATGGATATGAGTAAAGCTATAGCCTACTTTTGAGTTTAAATTAGGTACAATTTTAAATAGCAGCAATTAAATTAGGGCAAAATTAAGGTGTGCAGGTCATTACGACACACACGGTTGGTAAAACACAAATGTTTGCGATATGCACCATAATCAGAGATGGTTCACAGAAAGGAAACGTCTGCAAGCATCCACACAGTTGACGCTTGCAAAGCGTGTGTGATGTCAGACACTATCACATACGGTGCGGGGAAACTAAATGTGTGTGGTTGTCTAACTATCGTACACGGTTTATAATCATGAACTGTTTGTGATATGCCAAGCATCGTAAAACTTCCATGCATGGAATCTGCCTGGAAAGCTCCCGTGCCTGGAATCTGCCTGGTTTTAGGTAAAACCACAATACTCTGACTGCGATGGGAATGCGAGCACAAACGAGTAGCAAGGATGAAGCGTTTGGGATATTCGAGATATCGGAAACGGTTATATAGGGACAACTTTATGCATCAAGGCTTCCTATCCTCGACGGTTTCTGGGTCGTGTGGGAAGGGCCCCCTATCACCGTCACTCACTAGGCGATGGTTCCAAATGCCATCGCAGAAAGGGGTTAAAAACCGATTGTATAGCACCGACGCGTACTAGTGATTCCAGACTGATGTACGGGTGGTATTTGGCGATCACGGGGGACACTGTTGGCTTAATGGCCATGCGGGTGCCCACGATGAAACCAACCAGCTGGAGGACATGTCCTGAAGTTAGGCTCCTTCCAGAAGTGATATCGTCATTGATGACGAGGCGAGCCATAGATCGCTTTTCGTGACTACACAACGGAGCTCTCAGTGAAAGCACCATTGTCGGTGTCAAAACCGGCAGACCTTTTTTATATATCTAAATGACATGAAATTTATACAATTCCTTCATATGCCAAAGTTATCACCCTCCTCCAAATTGTAGCTCAGCAAATCATCTATGTGAGCCCAGGTTCAATTTATATTTTATGGCCAGATTGGCACGTTGCAAAGCAAGTGTTATCTAGACCCCTCCTATTACCCTCAAACTTTTTGGGCACTCTTCCATACCCAAATCATTGCCACATGATAATATTCGGCTCCATTTTCCTGGTAAATCTTTCTCAGGAAAATTCCAAAGTTTGTACCTCGAGAGAAGCTTTGTGAAGTAAGTACTAGCTAGGCCTACCCAAATGATCTGAAAATTTACCAGCGCATGACCATACCTATGTAACTTACCTACACGAAATTTGAGCTCATTTCATTCATCCAATTTCTCTCGCTAATTTCCCCAATTTTCAGTCCAAAGATGATCATTATGAAGAAGTACCACTTTGACATGTCCAAATGGTATCAATTTTGTATAGTGCTTTCCTATGCCCAAATAACCATCCTCCACCAAATTTCAGCTCAATCCATTCATTATTTTGAGCCCAGCTTCAACATTCATATTTTTGTCCAGTGTGGTACTTTGCAAAGCAAGTACCACCTAGGATCCTCCTTTTGAGCTGAAAATTTGTGAAGACATTCTTCTTAGTAGATGATCATCCTCAGCCAAAACTTATGCCCATTATCCATGTGCATTTCCCGTACCGCTAATCAAACACTTAGCTGCTAATTCATATTTGAGCATAGGTCGGTCTCCTCGTGAGATTCTTCTATTGTAATTTTCTTCCTAGCACCTACCTGGGGAGTGCCCAACCCACTAGACTTGCCCAGGCCTCCCAGAATGCATGTCAATGCCAAGGTCATGCGGTGACTACGCGACGGGCATGCGAGTTTACGCTCTTTGGAGTTGGGGCCCTGGGCCACCATCCAAACCTCGATGTATTGCCACCAAACCATGTATTTATTCTTAAATAGATACTTATGTAACTAGAAATGATTTTTGGAAAAAATAAAGAGCAAACAATAAGGTAGTTGCAGTTCAAATTTGACCCGCTTCCAACTGAATTGACGAAAATTTGTCTTTTTCACCAAAAGTGGATCAAAAATTTTGAAACCCAACCATTTTGTCGATTGTGCATTAAATATGGCCTAGTATTTTATAAAATTGATTTGGTCCAATTTTGCAACAAATATATGGTAGGTCCTTCACAAAAAAACTCATTTTGGGCACTCAAAAATAGAAAATGAATTTTCCGTGAAAACAAAATGAAAAATCCCTTAGGCAACATTGTTTAGAATTCCAAGATGCACCCTTGTGCACAATATGAGATCATTTGAACAAACTATGCCATGAATGTAGCCATAAGATTGATCATTTGGCTTGAAAGCCATGAATGTTCACGCATGATAGCTCATTTCTGAGAACACTTCTATAAAATAATTGTTGTATTACACGTTTATTATTTTTCCTGGCAACTTCGTCATATATAATGACACAATGCGAAGGTTTTCCAATTTTTTTTTGAATTTTTTATGCCCGTTTCAAAACACAGTCAAAACGGTAGGCATGACCGTTCCTAGCTAGTTGTTGAATCTTGGAATTTTTTTTGGTGTTTCTTTGATTAAATAGACACTTATGTACCTAGAAATGATTTTTGTAAAAAAATATAGAGCAAACTATGAGGCAACTGCAGTTCAAATTTGAACCACTTCCAATTGAATCGGCGGAAATTTCTCTTTTTCACCAGAGGTGGAACAAAACTTTTGACACCCAACCATTTGGTCAATTGTGATTTAAATACGGCCTAGTATTTTATAAAATTGATTTGGTCCAATTTTGCAACAAATATATGGTAGGTCCTTCACAAGAAAAACTCATTTCAGGCACTCGAAAAATGGAAAATGAATTTTCCATGCAAAGAAAATGAAAACTCCCTTAGGCAGCATTGTTTGGAATTCCAAGATGCACCCTTGTGCACAATATGAGATCATTTGAACAAACTATTCCATGAATGTGGCCATAAGATTGGTCATTTGGCTTGAAAGCCATGAATCTTCATACATGATAGCTAATTTCTGAGAACACTTTTTTAAAATAATTACTGTATTACAAGTTTATTATTTTTGCTGGTAACATGGTCACATGTAATGACACAATGCGAAGGTTTTCCAATTTTTTGATTATTTTGAATTTCATATGCCCGTTTCAAAAAGCGGTCAAAATGGCGGGTTGACCGTTCCTAGCTAGTGGTTGAATTTTGGAAAACTTTTGATGTTTCTTGTCTTAAATAGATACTTATGTACCTAGAAATGATTTTTGGAAAAAATAAAAGAGCAAACTATGAGGCAGTTGCAGTTCAAATTTGACCTGCTTCCTACTAAATCAACGGAAATTTGTCTTTTTCACCAGAGGTGGATCAAAACTTTTGAAACCCAACAATTTTGTCAATTTTGCATTAAATATGGCCTAGTATTTTATAAAATTGATTTGGCCCAATTTTGCAACAAATATATGGTCGGTCCTTCACAAAAAAAACTCAATTCGGGCACTCGAAAAATGGAAAATGAATTTTCCGTGCAAAGAAAATGAAGACTCCCTTAGGCAACATTGTTTGGAATTCCAAAATGCACCCTTGTGCACAAAATGAAATCATTTGAACAAACTTTGCCATGAATGTGGCCATAAGATTGATCATTTGGCTTGAAAGCCATGAATCTTCACGCACGATAGCTCATTTCTGTGAGCACTTTTTAAAAATAATTTCTGTATTACAAGTTTATTATTTTTCCTGGAAACTTGGTCACATATAATGACACAATGCAAAGGTTATCCAATTTTTTGATTTTTTTTTGAATTTTTTATGCCCGTTTCAAAAAGCGGTCAAAACGGCGGGCATGACCGTTCCTAGCTAGTTGTTGAATCTTGGAATTTTTTTGATGTTTCTCTGATTAAATAGATACTTATGTACCTAGAAGTGATTTTTGAAAGAAATAAAGAGAAAACTACGAGGTAGCTACAGTTCAAATTTTACCCACTTCCAACTGAATCTACTGAAATTTGTCTTTTTCACGAGAGGTGGATTGAAACTTTTCACACCCAACCATTTGGTCAATTGTGAATTAAATATGTCCTAGTATTTTTTAAAATTTATTTGGTCCAATTTGCAACAAATATATGGTAGGTCCTTCAAAAAAACTCATTCGGGCAATCGAAAAATGATTAAAAATAGTAGAAAGATAAAAATGCATTCAAATTGGCGATCATCCAAAAAATGTGGTTTAACTTGAGAGAAAAATTTAGTTGTGCCATTTTGCAAAATAGTTTTGATAGCTGCTTCACGAAACACCCATAGTTTTAGTACTTAGAAACTATTTTAAACCATAAATTTTCTAAGCCAATCAAGGCTCATCCCACGGATCACCCCGCTTAGCCGATCTGAACCATTCGTTCTAGCCGATCTGAACCGTCCACCTCACAGCATCCTAATCCAAACCCTAGCAGCCCGCGCCTGCCTCTCTCTCTCTCCCTCTCTCTGCAGCCTCTCTCTTTCCCCTTCTCCCCGATCCAGATCCAACCCAAGTGCCCCGTACTCCGCTGTTGCCCCATCCCCTACCGCAGCCACGACGTCAGATCCCTCAGCCCGCTCGCGCCACCCACCTTTGGATCCCTCGGCCCGCTCGCGCCCTTGCTCCCTCTCCACCCGCGGGGCCGTGCCCCTCGCGCTGCTCCCTAACGACGCACCGAGGAGAGGGAGAGGAGATGGACGTGGTGAAGGCGGCGCAGCTATCGGGTCGGACACTAGAGAAGGTGGTGGTGCACCCGCTCGTGCTGCTCAGCATCGTCGACCACTACAACCGCGTCACCCGTGACACCAGGAAGCGCGTCGTCGGCGTGCTCCTCGGCACGTCCTCCGACGGTGTCATTGACGTCACCAACTCCTATGCCGGTAAGCGAACGAACGAACTCCCGCCTCTTTCCTGCTAGGGTTTGCGCCATCCGGGTCCCCGACCTGTTTCCGGGGGATCGGTGCCTCTGGCGGGGCCTAGGGTTCACAGAACCCGCTCTAGCTATAGCTGTTGCCAGATCCACTAGCGTGAAACCCTTGCGTGATTAGATGTGTAGAGCTATTTATTACGGTGGTGGCTTACTGAATTTGTGAATTGCGTCGGGGTGTGATCTTGCAGTGCCGTTTGAGGAGGTTGACAAGGACCGAAGGATCTGGTTCCTCGACCATAATTACCATGAGTCTATGTTCTCCATGTTCAAGTGGATTAGCGGTATGCTATTTTAGAATTTTTATTAGATATGCTTGGAGTTGCCCTGTGTAGTTTTTTCTGCTGAATACTGATGAGCTGTTTCGAATGCAGCCAAGGAGCATGTCGTTGACTTGTACAACACTGGTGCAAAACTGAAGGAGAATGACTTGGATGTTCATGCATTGTTTACCAAGTATGATTCTGCTCTACAACCATTTATCCTGCAGTAATCTAGAAGCTCTTCTCAGTTTGTACACAATTATTCGGTACAATTACTTGCAACTTATACATACAGACTAATGTTGGAATGCAAGCATGAACTCTTCATGGAGGCTAGCTATTCACGGAGGCAAGCGTGAACATCGCCGTCACGCCCTCCTTTGTGACACTCCAAAAGTTTTATTTGGTTTTCAGCAAAAACTTTGTGGTTTTTGAAAAGAGGCCATTTAAATTTTTTTTCTAGAAAACCTTCCTCTTAAAAACTTCCTTTTCTTTGGCAAGGTTTTTATTTTTATTCAAGCTATGGTGTTTGATCCTTTGAAACTTCTTCTCTGTTGGTTCCCTCTCAAATTTATTTTGGGAGTTTAATCTTTTTTCTTTTAAAAAGAAACTCTATGAAAACTTGGGATTTTCATATCTTGAAAACCACCCATGACTTTGTATTTTGCCCATGTGGTAAAACCCCTCCAAAACCTCCCCTCCTCCTGGTAATCAACCTAAGTTCTCTGTCCCAACTAATCCAAGCAAGTTTTGGATTATATCCTAATTTTCTTTTCACTCAAATCATTTCTGAAAATTATTTGGAGCCTGAGAGTTTTTCAAAGCAAGTACCCTTTTGCATTTGAGTTTTGACCTCAAACCAACTCTCCTGGAAAGTCCTTTGTACCCACAACCCAGAACCATCTTGATCCACTCCTTCTCTTTTCAAATTTTTCAAAATTCAGTCTCTGCAAGTTTGGACCAGATTTGCCAAATTTGGTGAAATTCATATCTACACTTCTCCAAAAATTTCACCAAAAATCAGGCAGCCTACTGGAGCAATGAGAAGACACTCCACCAAAAATCAGCTCAAGGAAAAATCCCCAGAGGCCAAAAACATTTTATCGAACACCTGAGCTGCACTGTTCCTTTGCAAATTCAGAAAATTCAGACTTCAGTGTCGTTTTTCGTCCGTCAGCTTCACTCACGCGTTGAAAGTGCGCTTGGCGCGTTGCACGCGGCTTCTTCTCCCTGGCCAGCACCCCTGCACGCGCGCTTGGCGTCTTCCCAGCGTCGGTGGCGCCCCTGGCCGCCCGCGCCGGCGTGTCTTGCGGCGGCCGAACCCCCGTAATAGCCGACAGGGGACGGAACGGCGGCTCAACGCCGTTCGGCGCCGCCCAACGCCCCTCTGCTCTCCACGTGGCCTCATGCATGCCAGCGCACGCCCGTGGCACCGTCGCCGTGGCCCGGCACGCACGGAACATGCTCACTGCCGCCGACGGGCCCGCGCCGCCCTGTTCTGTCGAATTCGCCCATAGCACCAAATCCCAGCTCGATTAGCGCCTAAACGGAACAGTGGACCTCCACGATGACGCCCAACGTCCTAATTACCCCCGACCAAGCCCTGCGCCGCCGTAACCTTCACCGGAGACCCCCGTTCACGGCCACCGCCTCGGGCCGCCTATAAAAAGGGCCCCCGAGCTCACTCTCGAGCACGCACCACCTCTACACCTCACCAAAGCTCTGCCAAGCCACCCGGAGGACCTCGAGGAGGTCTCCTCCCCCAACTCCGGCCGGCCCGATCCGCCTCGGCCTCCACAACGATTCACTCCGGTGAGGCCGTCTCCGGCGCCCAAACCCCGTCAGTTACTCCCTATAGCACCCAGTAAGCTAACGCCAGCATCAATTTGTCCTTCACAGCTCCCTCCGACGAGTCCCTCGACCACCCGAGCCGCCGTCCGCCGGAGCAAAGCTCGCCGTCGACGTGGTACTCGCCGGCGACCACCACCACCACCAACCGACGCGGGAAGGTGCCCTGAACACGGAGGTACCCTCCGATCCCCCTGCCTCGCCGTGGATCGCCGCCGGCGACCACCGTGTCTCTCGGGCACCGGCGAAATCTGCCGTCCCGTTCATATATTCAAACCTGACAGGCGGGACCTGCTGTCAGCCTCTCTGTCCTTTCTAAACGGAGCGTTTTCTGAAAACGCCTTCTGCCAAATGCGCTTTCCCTTTGGGCCGGCGTAGTTTCTGCCGAAGCGTTTTCTGTTTTTATAAGCTAGCCCCTAGGAACTTTCTGTTTCATTACAGATGAGTCCCTCGGCAAAAACCTCTATAACTTTTAAACAGAAAGGTATTTTTGATTGATTCTTTTTCTGTTCTCTTTAAAATTTTGTCTAGTTTTTTATCAGATTTATTTGAAAAATATTTGGAATACTTTTTGTGCACCTCTTGGTATTTACGATGGCGCATATATTTTCTTTATACCGTAGATACCGAAGGAGGTGACGGAGCCGCGAACTTCACCGAGCTAGGCTCCGACTACTCCGAACCAGGCAAGCATGTTTGAGCTTTTGATATGATGAGTGTCTTGGCATGTTTTGCATTTAGTTAGTTTCATGGCATGTTGATGAGCATACCGATGGACGTTATTTTATGCAATGTTGAGGTAAGTGAGTTCGATGATCCATAAGTGGATGGATGTGAGTATAAATGGCCATGTGTTGGCATGAGGATGGGTAAGATGGCAGTGTTGTAGCATGCCAGGCTTATGCCAGACTATGTGACTTCAATGTCAACTCGTATCATTCCAGTTCCTTCCATTTTTGCTTCCTTGTACTACCACAGGTTTTCCATAAGGAATATGGCTTAGTAAGTTGTAAACCGCTTTCCTGGTACACACCAAAAAGGAGAGGCCGTGATGATGGTTCCATGGCCCTGGATTAAAGCCAGTCATCCGGTCAGGGGGCATGGGTGTTTCCGGTTGGGACCGAGAGGGGGGCACCCCTTAGAGCGCGCGTATATAAATTTGATCCCATGCTATTCGAGATTGTGATCTCCCCGTCTCAAAGTTTTTCTTGGACGATGTCTAGGGTGATTCCTAGCATCGAGAGGTAGAATGGGTGTGTACTGGTTAGCTGTGTTTTCTCCCGAAAAACCGTAAACGGAACTAGTCCTTCGGGACTACGGAAATCCGTTGGCTGTGGGAAAAATTTTGTACAAACTCTGCAGAGTCATATATTCCTCCAAATCATCTATTCCATGTCCAAGATCGATATTATCTTATTCTGATCAAATGTCAGTTTTGATGACAGAGACTCCGGGGAATCGCATGAGTGCTAAGTCCGGTTAAATGATTATTCCTGTGAATGGACTAACCCATTTATTCTCATAAATTGAATGTTTATTATGAGTATTATTTACTTGTGAATAAAAGCCCTTTCTGCGATGTCGCTCAGACGTCCGACTGTGGCATGTTGTATTTTACTTTCTTTTCAAGCCCTTTATGTGGTGTCGCTAAGACGCCCGACTGTGGCATTTCCTTTAAAGCCCTTTCTGTGATGTCGCCCCGATGTCCGACTGTGGCATTTCTTTTAAAGCCCTTTATGTGGTGTCGCTAAGACGCCCGACTGTGGTATTTCTTTTAAAGCCCTTTCTGTGATGTCGCTCCGACGTCCGACTGTGGCATTTCTTTTAAAGCCCATTATGTGGTGTCGCTAAGACGCCCGACTGTGGCATCATTTCCTTATATTTATTTGTTCACCTTTCGAGGCATCGCTTCAGACACCCGATCGGTCTTCATTTATGTTTTGGATTTTAGGCGGACTACCGCCGTTTCCCTTTTACTTACCTCGTTATGCTAATTTTTGAATATACATTGGTGAATTAATCATGACGCATTCATGCATGCATTTGTTATATCTTACGTCCGAACTATCTTGCGAGTACTTTCAAAGTACTCACTGGCTTGTTGATTTGGCCAGATGCTGACGAAGGCGATCTCATGGATGAAGAATTTGATAGCGAGTCCGACGCCTAGAGGAGTCCCAGTCAGTCTCGTACGACCCTGGATTTGGTCACTGTATTATATCCGCTTCCGCTACCAAATAAATTCATCGAGCCTCACCTCGACGCTCGATGAGACGACAGCTTTAGAGACTTGTATCTCTCTCCCCGCTGTGTTTTTCCACCACCGCCCTATCCTCGAGTCAGTAGCATGCCTCCACACCACTGTGTCATGTCCGCCAATATGTATATTTATTGGCGTGCTTGTAATAATTTGGTTGAGCAACCGTAGTTCGACCCTGTAATATATTTTATGCTACTGGCTTATTGTATCAAGAATTTGTCTACCAGTAAGGAGGATTTCTCTCATACTGGACTCAAAAGATTGGTTTCTCAATAAATATTTTTATTGGAAAACCGGTCGTGACAAGCTTGGTACCAGAGCCAGGCTGACTGTAGGAAGCCACTAGGTGCGATCGCTAATTGGTTATTAGCATGATTGAGCCTTTCCATATTTTCTTGATTGTAGTCATTTTCTGTCAGTCAGCATAAATTTATGATCTGACCATGCAGAATTTTTGCCTACTTTTGTAGATGGCCGACAACAGCTGCGAGTCTCAGACCTTCGCCAACGTGCCCGATGGGTTCGTCAAGCTTCTTTCCTTCATCGTTCAGGTCGCGATGGGGCCATCTGTGCGCCCAGTCTTCACACTCTGCCAGCACCGAGTCAACGACAGTCTGACCATGCACCAGGCCGCGGTGCAGTTCAAGGGAGGGCGTGGTGAGTTACGCCGCTTCCGGTTCTTGGGAAGAGCCATGCCTACGGAGAGGCATGCTATGCAGATGGCAGCCCGCGAGGCGATAGCTCGTCTCAGGGATGTCCTCCCCGTGATGAAGACTCGTCGTTACCGTTATCTTCCGTGCCATGTGCCTTACACCTGTCACTACGCATACTCCTGCCCCAGAGGAGAACGAGACGAGGCTTTTGAGATGCTCATTGAGTATCTCCGGGCCCTGGAGGCAGCCTTCGACAACCTGGCGGACGACTTCGTGGCTGCCCGCATGGACTCAGTTCATGGCTGTGCTGCCAACAGGAGGGAGCTCCTACCCACCGCACCGCCACTGACTTTGGTCTCGTCCTCAGCATCTTATACGCCTACTCGTCGCCTACCTTCTACCGAAGAATTCAACCAAGTCATTGCACCCACTCCAGCGCGCACTGCACCACCCTTCGCGCCCACTCCTGTTCGTGTTGTTCCGCCCCTGGCAACCGCTCCGTCCACTCTGCGTAACACTACACGTATGGAGCCTATTAGCGAGGAGGAAGTCGAGTCCCCAACCTCGCTACGCCTCGCCCTCGGCAGGGCAAAGGAGGTCGTCAACATCTCCGCCTGAGTACGCTTAGCCGCCATGTAATGTACCGCCTTGTATGATATGTTTATATGTGCATAGGTTGTGAGAAGTAGCCTGTTTGCGCATCATGTAGGTCTGGAGAAGTGCACTAGCCTAAATAACATGTCAGGATTATGTACGCATATCCTGAGTGATGTATTGTATAATTATCGCCCGCGTGTAAGATATGTAATGAGCAGTCCTTCTCCGTGCGCAATTCGATTTGTTTTCTTAAGTGATCTTGGTCATTTAAATTATTTGCCATCCTTGTGCAATTTTGGATTTGTTTTTGCGACCATCTTCGCTTTTCTTATGAGTTTTACAAAATATATCCCCAGAGTGAAAAATGTCTCGTCCTTGGACTCGCTCCATGCCTACTCCGCCAGAGGAAGATTATGACACTCAACCAGGCAACAATTTCACACAAGGGCAGTCGAGTCAACAGAACAGTGAAACGGCACTTTCCCAAATGTGCCGCCTTTATGAACAGAGTCAGCAACAACATCGTGAAATGATGAACCAAGTCATCAACATGGGAAATCACCATGGACAGTATCAGCAGCATTCCAAGTTATCTGAGCTACAGAAGACACGTCCTCAAACATTTTCTCATACTGACAAGCCTCTTGAAGCCGAGGATTGGCTTCGAGATATGGAGAGAAAATTAATTATTGCAAAATGTTCAGATCTCGAGAAAGTACTATATGCTCCGCACTATCTCACAGGAGCAGCTGCATCATGGTGGGAGAATTTTCTGCACATGCACCCCAACGAAAATGATATAACCTGGGATGATTTCAAGGAAGGTTTCCGTGGTGCACACATTCCCAAGAGTATTATGAAAATTAAGAAGAGAGAGTTCGATGACCTCAAACAAAGGAACATGACAGTGTCAGAATACAACGGTCAATTTACTCTATTGTCCCGCTATGCCAATGAAGAACGTATGACTGAAAGCAAGAAGATGGAGAAATTCCTTGACGGTCTGGCGCCCGCGCTTAAATGCCAACTGGTCGTGCACACTTTTCCTGATTTTAAAACACTGGTGGACAAAGCCATTACTCTGGAAAATGAGAGACGCAGTCTGGAAGATATCCGCAAGCGAAAAAGGGACCAGACTAACCATGCTCGCAATCACCGAAGCAGGACAGATTTTCAAAAGGGTGGGACACACAAATCCTCATCCAATGTCTCACGCCCAATCAAGAATTTTCATGCAAGGGACAAGGAATTCACCTATCGCCCCGGCGTTACTTGTTACGCTTGTGGAGAAGAAGGGCACTATGCCAAACAGTGCCCCAAGCCAAGGAACTCAACCCCAAAGCCGAACAACGGCGGCAACAATTCAGCGCCCAAGCGAAACAATTTCAATCCCAACAATAACCACAGGAAGGGTCATCTGAACCACGTAACCAAAGAGGAGGCACAAAATGCTCCGGATATCGTACTCGGTACGTTTCCTGTCAACACAATACCTGCAATGGTTTTGTTTGATTCTGGAGCTTCTCACTCTTTCATTTCGAAAAGTTTTGCTTTGCAAAATAATTTTTCGATGCTTCCTTTGGAGAAATCCATGATCATCAAGTCCCCTGGGATTCAGCAAGTTACTCAGAATTACTGTCAGAATGTGGTCATTGAGTTCGAAGGATTGGAGTTTCACGCAAATCTTATTGTGTTGGAAAATAAAGGACTGGATGTCATCCTAGGGATGGATTGGCTAACCACCAACAAGGGGTTTATCGACTGTTTCAACAGGACCGTAATTCTCACACACCACCAAGGGAAGACAATAAGAGTATCAGCCAAGGAAGGAAAAATACCCCGGCAACCGAGATTAAATAAGGTGGACGTTTCTGAGCTAAACAAGGTTCCAGTAGTGTGTGAATTTCCAGATGTATTCCCTGAAGAGCTACCAGGCATGCCACCAGACCGAGAGATAGAATTCAGCATTGAGCTCGCACCAGGAACCACCCCCATATACAAGAAACCGTACCGAATGGCACCATCCGAATTAGTTGAGTTGAAGAAACAAATAAAGGAATTGCTAGACAAAGGATACATTCGAGCCAGCTCCTCACCTTGGGGATCACCAATTTTATTTGCCAAAAAGAAGGATGGAACACTGAGATTGTGTATTGACTATCGAGCACTTAACATGGTCACAGTCAAAAACAAATACCCGATGCCAAGGATAAACGATTTGTTTGATCAACTCGCTCAGGCCAAGGTATTCTCAAAAATTGACTTAAGGTCAGGATACCATCAATTGAAGGTACGAACGGAAGATATCCCCAAAACAGCCTTCACCTCCAGATATGGACTGTACGAGTTCACAGTGATGCCATTTGGATTAACTAATGCCCCAGCATATTTTGTTCACCTCATGAACAAAGTATTTATGAAGTTTATGGACAAGTTCGTCGTGGTATTCATCGACGATATTCTGGTATACTCCAAGACACCAGAAGAGCACGCAGAACATCTCAGGATTGTGCTAGGAGAGCTCAGAAAACACCAATTGTATGCCAAGTTCAGCAAGTGCGAATTTTGGCTAAGACAAGTAGGCTTTCTAGGCCACATACTGACCCAAGACGGTATCGCAGTGGACCCAGAGAAAGTCAAGGCCGTACTTGGTTGGAAGTCACCAGCCAGCGTAACGGACATACGGAGTTTCTTGGGAATGGCAGGATATTACCGCAGATTTATTGAAGGATTCTCCACCATAGCCAAGCCTATGACGCAATTACTCAAGAAAGATAAGAAGTTTGAATGGACAGAAGCCTGCGAGAAAAGTTTCCAAGAACTAAAGCGGAAGACGAATGAACTTGTTTTGGTTATATCTCTCCGTGTTAATTATGGGTGATTTCCTTCTTGCAAATTATATATGTTCGGTTTTGAGCTATCTCTCTTGCAGGTAATAAAAGTATGTGCATTGGTTGATATTTAGTATTCGTATGTCTAGTTCACGATGATGGTCACTTGCGGCAGAGGAACCGATATTTTGGTGTCTATATATTCGTTGCCGATAACTAAGCACCCAATGCTTGTATATACCCAGTTTTTACTGCCTAGTAGTGAGCACACCTAGCCCCAGTCACCTACTTCAATCAAAGAAACTAAGAATGTTCATAGTAATTTCAAAAGTATCTCATGCTTGATGCCCATACACTTGCATACACATCCCTCCTCCTCCTCTTCCTCCTCTCGTCTCCCACAATATGATGTGTGTGTGCATTTATTTTTGTAGGTTCGCGAAGAGGCCAATCTGGTGTTGTGAAAGAAGGGGGCTAGCCATGGAGAAGATCCCGCGGCGAGCTCCTCAGGGTAGGTTATCCCACAGATCTCCTCAATTGGGATGTGAAGATGCAGAACTTCTATTTGTTCAGGAGCTGCTTTATTATATCAAATGCACCAGATACTTATGATTTCTCTTATGATCTTGTGGCTAGGCAAGAGAAAAAATAGAGTTGCATATGATTTCTAGGTACTAGTAGTCTAAAATGTCGGCCTATCTAGTGTACTATAGGAACCTGTTGCAACCCCCCCCCCTATATGGAGGATTAGTTCAGGTGTTATGCAACCAATAACCCTTCATATATACTACACACCGTTGTTTACTGAAACCAAATAAATTATCTACATGAAATGGAGCTTAAAATTTGCGACGAAGATCACCATACTAGTATGAGGTGCCTTTTGCATTTCTGTGTTTGTGCTGCTATTACTATGGCATGCATTATCTGTGTTTAAATTTTTTTTGCTGCTTCAGATCACTAAGGATTTTTGGTACCTTTTTATGTCTTATGTACCAGCGCTAAAATCTTACAGCAAAATACATCTTTCTTTTGATTAATAGCATATGAGATTAGCAAGAAATTGTATGGTTTGAATTTTGGCGCTGACCTTGTTCTCAATTATTTTGTAGACTACTTTCAATGGGGGAAGAAGCTTAGAGAACTTCAATTAAATAGAAGAATTATCCATGATTTCATTGCTGTGAAGGTGATTGGGTTGGTGTTCTATACCAGTTCCTTATTTACTTTGATGATTCTTGATACGTGAACTGTTTCATAGGACATAGTTATCCATGTTGCATTCTAATTCCTTATTTGACTAGATGCTTCAAATGATGAGGCTAGTTGATTATCCATGTTGCACGTGAATGGGTTGAGTAGATAGAATTGGAGTGAGCAAATCATTATAGGACTAAGGAAAAATCAGAAATTATGTGTAGGAAAATACCATCATTCTTGCTCACTTTGCAAAAATGACGACTACTAGAAATTGTCCCCTTTCACTAATATTTGCTATTTGCTTATGGTTATATGTCTTTTGCTTGATCTATAATGATTCATGCACACAAGTTGGCTAGAAATAGCCCTGGTTATATATTTTTTATTATTATTTTATACATTAATGTATGTTGTTATTATTTGTATGTGTGATGCTTTCAACTTGTTTTATTGTTTCCTCCTCGATTGATCTATTCATGTAATGTTCTGTTCTTGTAGGAAGGCAAGTTGTCACACCTGGAGAACTTGCCCATCAGAGGAAGCAATGAAGACATTGTTAGGATGTGCTCCTACGTGTTGAACAATGTTATGTAGTAGTGAGATAAGGCAAATTATGTAGACATTGTTAGGGCAGTAACAGATGTGCTCCTACGTGTTGAACAATTCCTGTGTAATGAAATTTTGTATTCCCTGTGTACATGTTTCTTTAATGCCAGATTGTGAAAATTACTCAATTGACATGATAGTACCGGGCCTGAATAGGCCATGACCCAGAAATAAACGTGGTACAAACATGGTCTGGGGTGAAAAGGCCATGGCCCAAACAATATTTTTCTGGAAGGACGAAAACTAATAAGAAATGCATTATAAGAGGCCATGGCCCAGAAATAAAAAGGTTAAAATGTGGGCTTGGCCCATGTATTCGACCAAATTAATAGGGAAAAATATTCTAAAAAGGCTGAATTGTTGGGCTAGGCCCATGTAGAACACCGAATTGGACCAGGCTGATTCTTATCAACGACCTTTTCATTTGGTCGCAATTTTGCCATGTCAGCTTGCCACGTCAGATTCGACATGGCCTGGGCAGACAACCAGTAACCAAAACAGAAGGTTGTTGAACTAGTGACCTTTTGTTTTGGTCGTGGAATTCCACGACCTTCTCACAGAGAAGGTCGTTGATTTCAGTTTACGATCGCCAGCTTTTGACCTTCTGTTTTTGGTCACAAAAAGGTCGCAAATGAAAAACCATGACCTTTCAGTGACCAATAGTGATGGTCGCAAGTTGACATATTTCTTGTAGTGGCTGGCCCGTTTGACTTGGTCAAAAGGTAATGAGCCGGCCCAAGGAAAGCCTGTCAACGACATGTTCGTATATAACCCATTTACAGCACGCTTACTACCGGACCGTTATGGCCTATGGGAATTAAGCCCAGTAGCTTCATCTTGGCCGTCCTATATGATTCCAGCCCGTTGTAACTTCCGGCACATGTATGGCCCATGATGTCTTTCAGCCCATATGAGGCCCTTTGTAACTCTCGGCCCATTAAAGGCCCGAGATGAAACTGGCCCATAATGAATAGTATATCTCTTTATACCTATTAACGGCCCATTATTCTGTCGGCCATTTCCAGTCCGCGTTAACTTTCGGCCTTCTAAGGGCCCATTTATTCTTGGGCTCATTTCTAGAAATCGTTTAGATATGGTCTGTTACTGGCATGTTCCGTTTGCGGGCCAAATACAACCCGTGGTTACATTCGGCCCGTTTGTGGCCCGTTAACCCGTTGGGCTATTTTCATAGCATTATCAAATACGGCCTATTAACGGCCCGTTATGGTCCACGATAGTGTGGCCCATGTTTGGAGAAATGATTATACGCCCCATAGAAGGCCCATGGATCCTACGTCCCGTAGAAGACCAATGGATCCTACGGCCCGTAGAAGGCCCGTGGATCATACGACCCGTAGAACGTCCATGGATCCTACGACCTGTAAAAGGCCCATGGATCTTGTCGGTGTCAAAATCGGCGGATCTTGGGTAGGGGGTCCCGAACTATGCATCTAAGGTTGATGGTAACAGGAGACAGGGGACACGTTGTTTACCCAGGTTCGGGCCCTCTCTATGGAGGTAATACCCTATGTCCTGCTTGATTGATATTGATGAGTATGAGTATTACAAGAGTTGATCTACCACGAGATCATGATGGCTAAACCCTAGAGGTCTAGCCTGTATGAGAACGGTATCGAGTATATCCTTTATAGACTGCACCCTCCGGTTTATATAAACACCGGGGGGATCTAGGGTTACATAGAGTCGGTTACATAAGATGGAATCTTCATAGTTGTTCGCCAAGCTTGCCTTCCATGCCAAGGAGAGTCTTATCGGGACAAGAGTACAGTCTTCGGTCTTCATATCTTCACGTCCCATTTGCCCAGCCCATAGATAACAGGGCGGACGCCCGAGGACCCCTTAGTCCGGGACTCCCTCAGTAGCCCCTGAACCTGGCTTCAATGACAAGATATCCGACGCGTAGTGCTGTCTTCGGCATTGCAAGGCGGGTTCCTCCTTCTGAACTCCCGAATAGTCTCTAGAAGAATTGATCGTGTCCGGACCTGTAACACACACCGCACACAACCGCAGAGAGAATATAATAACAAATGAGTCCAATCCACTGACAACTTTAGTAATGCGATGTCACGCCTGTCCGGTCATAATTTCGCCCCACGTTTGGAGATGCGGTTGTCATTGGCACATCTTGTCAAAGCAGAGATCGTGTCCCCATATTACGGGATTCTCATCAATACGAGCGTGGGTAACCCAACCGTGCCATTTACACAACCCTTGGGAGCAGGCGAATTTCAAGGCAAATGGGGTGCGTTCAATATTCACCGCCCTTATAAGGAGATAAGATTCCCCCTTCTTCTCCCACGCTTTCTTCCTGCCTCTCCGTTCTTGAGCTCCAACGCCCTAGTCCTCATTCGTTCCCATTCGACAAACACCCAACCATGTCCGGATCCGGAGCTGGCGGCAAGTGGATGGCATCCTCCGTTAAGAGGAAAGATATAGAGGAGCTCCGAGAGGCTAGATACCTGGCCAAGGAGATTGTTTATCGACTTCTGGCCAAGGGACAGATCGTCCCCATCCCCGAGCATCATGAGAGAGTGTTGTTCCTCACGCATTTTGTTCGCGGGCTGGGATTCCCTCTCCACCCGTTTGTCCGTGGACTCATGTTTTATTATGGGCTAGATTTCCATGATCTAGACCCCAACTTTATCCTCAACATCTCGACATTTATAGTCATGTGCGGGGCCTTTCTTCGCATCCCACCTCATTTCGGCCTATGGCTGAAGACCTTCAATGTGAAGCCGAAGGTGGTGAGCGGTCAACAGGCAGAGTGCGGAGGAGCTATGTTGGGTAGGATGCCCAACATCACTTGGCTCGAAGGCTCTTTCGTGGAAACGGCGAAGGGATGGCAATCAGGGTGGTTCTACATCACCGATCCGTGCGACACCAACTGGACGGTGGCCCCCGATTTCCGATCCAGAGCTCCGATGTGGCTCACCTCCTGGCAAGAGAAGGGCCTAACCTGGGGTTCTCCGGGCGAGATGACAGGGCTCCAGACGTGTGTCCATAATATGATATCCAACAAGATCAAGCTTGTCAATGTGATCCAGGTCATGCTCATCCGCCGGATACTCCCGTGCCAACGCCGGACTTGCCATTTGTGGAAATTCGATCCGGCCAAGCACCAGACGCTGCTAGAGCTCTTCGGCACAATGCACGAGGATATTTGGAAAGTGATTTTCAAGGCTGGCGAGACACCACCGCCTACAAACAAGGATCGTGGGCTTAGCTTAAAGCGCCAAGCCAATTCGGTAAGCTCTTTCATGCTCTCAAGGCATAATCTTTACTAGCGTATTGTGAGAAAGAGGTCTAAGCTCTCCTATCAATTTTTTCCTTAGGCCTGGACCGACATAGCGAGGCGGATTAACTACCCAGCCCCTCTACCCGAAGACATAGAGACCCCACTCCTGACAAAGATGTTGTTCCCGGCACCTTATGAGGTGCTAGAGAAGAAGACCAAGAAGGCGGCCAAGGGGACCAGGAGTGGCCTTTGTCGAAAGGGTACTACGGACCTGTCGTCCCAAGACGAGACTGATCCTTTGGTCACCGAAGACGATGATGAGGAGGAGGAAGAAGACAAGTCCCCCCCTGAGGGGGGATGGAAGAAAAGGGTGGCCTCCACGAACCTGGAAGCGAAGGTACCCAAGAGGGGGAAGGGCTCCCTCGCGGATAACTCCGCGTGGGATGTCGATAGTAGTCCCGAACGAATGCCCCAGACCAAGCCTCGGGCCGCTTTGTAAGTACCAAGGACATTATGCTCGTCCAAATGTATGGCCCTTCCCCTTTGCCATATTAATATGTTTAATTTATGCTATTGCAGTCCAGCCCGCGCCAGTTCTCCGCAATCCTCGATAGAGGGCTCGCTAGACTCCAAAAAGATGGCTAGCATGTAGCCGCCACCTGCTCACTCTACCTCGCCCAAAGCCGATGATGAGGTGGTGTCCCAAAGGGCCTTTCCCGACCAAGGGGAGGCTCCGGAGATCGTCAGGGCGGTGTCCAAGGATGACTCTACGGCCGCCGGACACATGGGGAAGAAGCCCCCATGGGGACTGATGGTGGGGGCCGAGTTCCATTCGGCCCTCAGCCGAATATCATCCTGGAGACCTGCATGGCTCCGGAGTCCGGCCAATGGCCTTCCCCGAAAGGAGGGGATGTGCCTGTTCTGCTAGTGACCTCTATCCAACCAGAGGCGTCGGATGCTCTGCTGGAAGCACTGCGAGGTGCTTCAATTGTAGATGAACACCGTGTCCTTATGGGTACGATGATAAAAAAGGTTCAATCTGCCCAAAGCGGGCTGACTGAAGCCTGCACTAGCCTTTCAATAGGCCTTGAGGTAATAATAATTGTAGAAAGAATATCATGGCGTAGACAGTAGCCCCTGATACTTTGTTCGGTGTTTGGAGAGAAAAGCCGAACAGAGGATCAAAACAATTTTCGAAAGAGTTTAACATATGATGTCTATGTAAATAAGCAGGCATTGCTGCTGGCTGCTGCCGCTCATACTACGGAGGTCTCTGAACTGAATCGAAGCCTGGAGCAGGCCAAGGAAGAGCTCAGCCTTGTGAAGAAGCAGCTGGAGGACAGCCAAGGTATGCAGTAACCTGTGCGCGTATGTTTAGGAAGGATGAATACTTCATGCTGACTAAAGTGTCATCGACTATGCTAGGGGCTACGGCCAAGGTGGCGGCCCTCAAGAAGGTATTAGCCGAGGCCGAGCACAAAGCGGCCAAGGAACACGCTGCACGCGAAAAGCACGAGGCCCGGGTCAGCGAGGTTCAGCAAGAGCTTAAGGATGCCGTCAAGAAGTATGAGTCCCTGGAGCGTGATTCTAAGAAGCAGGTGTCCGAACTTGCGGAGGCCCACCAGTGTGCACGAGAGGCTCGAGCTGAGGCCCAGAGCGCCCTTCAGGAACTCCAGCCGGCTAATAAGATTGCGACGAGTAAGACTTTAATTATGCAAAGCAAGTATGTGAAGGAAACCCTCCTTTTACTTACCCAAATTTGGTGCTCTACAGGGGCATTTACGGATTTGCTGCACAGTGTATCCGATGCTTCTGAAGTCTATCGAGCCGAGGAAGGGAGTTCGAGGGAGAAGATGTTCTGGTCTCAATATCTTGGACCAGAACATCCGGTATTCTTCAGCGACCAGCTGAAACAGTTGGTCGAGCTGCACAAGGCAGCCGAGCTGGCCATGAAGGACCTGATAGTTCGGCTATGGCCTGCCATGCCGGTACCCAGCAGCTACTTCGGACTTGTGAAGCGGCTTGTTACTGCTTGCCCGCGACTTGAGGTCTTAAAGCGGTCGGTCTATATTGAAGGTTCCCGGATAGCCTTTGATCGTTGCATGATGTGGTGGGCGAAGATGGATGCCGTCGAGCTGAGCAAGGGGCCGCCGAAGGGCAAGGAGCACCATACACCCAAGCGCTATTTTGTGGATGTCCTAGAGGGGTCTCGTATTGTAGCCATGTAGTGCGGGCATGACATTATTTTTGAGTGAATCACTCGTATGTTGTCTTGTATGATGACAACAAATCCTCTTTGTAATATAATTTATGTTTTGATTGTGTCCTCCTGTGCGGTCGTGTTGTATGAAATCTGCGGGTTGGCCAGTCGTCGGCTTCTTCCCTCACGTAGGTAGTACGGAGGTGTTCGGTATGGTATCTAAGAAATCTTGATCCAATTATATGGTCCTTGAAGGAGTTGTTTAGCACAACGAACCAGACAACCAGACTATACGGCTTGAACGCCCTCACTTAGCCATAGGAGTTTTATAATAAAACATAGGCGCAGCCCCTGGTATATGAACCAGAGTGCTGTCAGCATCTGATTCAGAAGTACGATCCTTCACGAAATGCGGAAAAACCTCCAACGATTTGAGACCTCCGAACAGCTGACTGGCTCTCGCCGCATGATGACAGTCAGTTTTCGGCTTTCTCTACTAAGGTGCTCATCCGGTTTAGACTAGGGCAGAATCGCAGTAGTTCTCCCTTCACTACCCTAGCCGATGTAGCGGAACGTAGGGTAGCAAGCACAGGAGCCGGGCAACCCAACTATTCACCAAAGACATGATTCGGAGCCAATGCATATAATGCTAAATTCGGGGTGCCAAACTATACTTATAAGAAGTGTTCGGACTTTTGTTGCGGTAATATGGGGTGCTATAAAGCCCTTGGCAAACATCAAAACGTACCAAAGAGTACGGGTGCTACCTGATGGGGTTATCCATAGGGAAACTGAAAAAATAAAGAAAAGAGAGAAGGAAAACAGAAAAGATGTAAAGGTAAAAAGCTGGGGTCCTACAGCTCCAGCTACAAAATGTTTTCATTGTAATGTAATTAATACGTCAAGGCGCATTGATACAAGTAGTGCAATAAGTAACAGGCTATTTAACATGCCAAAACCAAGGGAGAGCTGCATGTGGGTCCTAGAAAACAGGTAGAGTTATCGTTAATGGAATCACCTAAAAAGTCCCCGTATGTCTGTGCTCCTCGCCATCTTGGTGTGTTTATCCTTCAAGAGGACCGATAACCAGACCACCCGATGGGGTCTGTGGGATTAAAACCTGAAATAAAACAAGCAAAAGTGAAAGTATGTGTGTATCCGGTGTCGGTTGAGCCGCGCTGTGGATCACAAGCTAGCTATGCCTCCGTTGATGTCCATGGAATTTTGAGTGTGTAGTTATGTACCCGCGGCACATATGCCACCGCTTGATCGGGACTGAGACGGAGGCCGGATAGCTAGTCGAGCTCCTGACGAGACGAGCACTCCTGCTGCAGAGTAGTTCGGACCCTCTCCAGGGTGTCTGTCGGTGTCAAAATAGGTGGATATCGGGTAGGGGGTCCCGAACTGTGCATCTAAGGCGGATGGTAACAGGAGCCAGGGGACATGATGTTTACCCAGGTTCGGGCCCTCTTGATGGAGGTAATACCCTATGTCCTGCTTGATTGTTCTTTATGATATCAGTATTCCAAGAGTTGATCTACCCCGAGATCGTAGAGGCTAAACCCTAGAAGCTAGCCTATGCTATGATTGTATGTTGTCCTACGGACTAAACCCTCCGGTTTATATGGACACTGGAGGGGGCTAGGGTTACACAAAGTTGGTTACAAGGGAGGAGATCCACATATCCGTATTGCCAAGCTTGCCTTCCACACCAAGGAAAGTCCCACCCGGACACGGGACGAAGTCTTCAATCTTGTATCTTCATAGTCCAACAGTCCGGCCAAAGGACATAGTCCGGTTGTCCGGAGACCCCCTAATCCAGGACTCCCTTAGTAGCCCCTGAACCAGGCTTCAATGACGATGAGTCCGGCGCGCAGATTTGTCTTCGGCATTGCAAGTCGGGTTCTTCCTCTGAATACTCCATAGAAGATTTTGAACCCAATGATAGTGTCGGGCTCTGAAAAACAAGTTCCACATACCACCGTAGAGACAATAATATTTCCACAAATCTAATCTGCTGACACGTTTGACAACATGACATCATGCCATGGCCCGGTCATTATTCGAACCGTTTTTCTCAACCAGCACCGCACATATCGCGAGGCGGTTTTCTTGACACGTCTTGTCAAAGTAGAGATGATGTCCCCCTTATTAGTGTCCCCCTTATTACGGGATTCTCATCAATACGGACGTGGGTAACCCAACCGCGCCATCAATTACGGCGCTTGGGGAGTAAGCGACTTTACCAGGCAAGTGGGGAGGCGCATCGCCTCTTCCACCCTTATAAAGGGACAAGGATTCACCCCTTTTACCCACGCCTTCTTCCTCCTTGCTTACCCATTCTCGCACACTCGAGCTCCAGCGCCCAAGTTCGCGTCTTTCTTCTCAAACCACTCCAAGCATGTCCGGAGCAGGAGGCAAGTGGATGGTCTCCTCCGTCATGGAGGAGAACATCACAAAGTTCCAGGAAGCCGGATATCTGGCCACGGATATCGCGCACCGGCTGCCAGATGCAGGGCAGAGCATCCCTACGCCCGAACCCCATGAGAGGGTAGTTTCTCTTACCCACTTCGTCTGTGGACTGGGATTTCCCCTCCACCCGTTTGTCAGTGGGCTCATGTTCTACTACGGGCTGGATTTTCATGATCTGGCCCCCAATTTCATCCTCAACATCTCGGTGTTTATCATCGTGTGCGAGGCCTTCCTTCACACCAGGCCCCACTTCGGCATGTGGCTGAAGACCTTCAATGTTAAACCAAAGGTGGTGGTTGGCCAGCAAGCAGACTGCGGAGGCGCCATGGTGTGCAAAATGCCTAACGTCACCTGGCTCGAAAGCTCCTATGTGGAGACCATAAAGGGGTGGCAATCGGAGTGGTTCTACATCACCGAGCCGCGTGACACCAACTAGGTGGCGGCCCCCAAATTTTGATCCGGAATCCCCATGCGGCTCACTTCCTAGAAAGAGAAGGGCCTGTCCTGGGGTTCCCCAGTAGAGCTGACTGGACTCCAGACCTGCATCAGGAACATGATGAGCAAGAAAATCAAGCTCGTCAATGTGGTCCAGGTCATGCTCTTCTGCCAGATTCTCCCGCGTGAACGACGGGCATTCAATTTGTGGGAGTTCGATCCGGCCAAGCACCAGACGCTGCGAGAGCTCTATGACACAACGCACAAGGACATCTGGAGGGTGCTGTTCAAGGGCGCCGAGGTACCTCATTCCCTCACCGAGGACCGCGGACTCAGCGCAAAGCGCCATACCTATCCAGTAAGCTTTTATATCTCATAGGGTATTTATTTGCCCTAGTTAAATGATGTGCGGGATCTAAGCTCCCATGCCATTAACATCACTAGATAAAGACAACGGAGAAGCTCAATTGCCCAGCCCCCCTGCCTAAAGATCCGGCAGATGCTCTCCTAACGGAGATGCTGGCTCCGGCACCTTACGCGGTGCTGGTGAAGAAGACCAAGAAGAAGGCCACGAGGACCCGAAAGGGTCTCCGGCACAAGGTTGTATCGGACTCATCGTCCAATGACTCCGACGCACACTCCTCCCACGAAAACGAGAAGGAGGAGGAGGAAAGTCCTCCCCCCAGCCGGGGGAGACAAGAAAAGGAAGGCCAACTCAACCGGGGAGGCCGAAGGGTCCAAGAAGGGAAGGACCCTCCTTCCGGACTGCTCCACGACGGCCGCCTACAACGGCGACGAGTGGTTACCCAGGGTCAAGCCCCTGGCGAAGTCGTAAGTATCCGGATACCATAATAATTCATGGTATGTGTTTATTGCCCTGCTTCTCCTCATGCCGAACATGATTATGCAGTCTGTCCCAAGCTCATCTCGACGTATCTTCGTTGGGCGGTTCTTTGGACTCTCGAATATGAATAGCAAATCTCTTCCGACCTCCTCCACCCCTTGCCCTACGGACAACGTCGAGGTGTTGTCTCGAAAGGCACCGAGCCGAGGGGAGGTGGTTCCGGGGGCGCCTCAAGGCGACCTTCCGGACCCTGGGCGCAAAGGGAGCAAGACTCCCACGGGCTCCGAGTTCGGCCCCTAGCCGAACACTGCGCCGGAACCTTCGATCGTTCTGGACTCCGACAGGCGATCCCCCGTTATGGGGGCAAGCCTCCCGTGCCGGTGGCCTTTGCCCATCCAGAGGCACCGAACAAATTGCTGCAAGCGCTTCGCGGCGCTTCCATTGATGAAGATCACCGCACTATCATGAGTGCGGTGATCGAGAAGGTTCAGTCCGCCAAAAACAGACTAACCGAAGCTTGTGCCAGCTGAGGGAGTCCTGGATTAGGGGGTCTCCAGATAGCCAGACTATATCCTTTGGCCGAACTGTTGGACTATGAAGATACAAGATTGAAGACTTCATCCCGTGTCCGGATGGGACTCTCCTTGGCGTGGAAGGAAAGGTAGGCAATATGGATATGTAGATCTCCTCCCTTGCAACCCACTCTGTGTAACCCTAGCCCCCTCCGGTGCCTATATAAACCGGAGGGTTTAGTACATAGGACAACATGCAATCATACCATAGGCTAGCTTCTAGGGTTTAGCCCCTACGATCTCGTGGTAGATCAACTCTTGTAATACTCATATCATCAAGAACAATCAAGCAGGACGTAGGGTATTACCTCCATCAAGAGGGCCTGAACCTTGGTAAACTTCGTGTCCCCTGCCTCCTGTTACCCTCCGCCTTAGACGCACAGTTCGGGACCCCCTACCCGAGATCCGCCGGTTTTGACACCAACATTGGTGCTTTCATTGAGAGTTCCACTGTGTCGTCACCATAAGGCTTGATGGATCCTTCGATCATCGGTAGCGAGGCTGTCCAGGGTGAGGTTTTCCTCCCTAGAAAGATCTTAGTATTCGGCGGCTTTGCACTGCGGGCCAATTTGCTTGGCCATCTGGAGCAGATCGAGAGCTACGCCCCTGGCCATCAGGTCAGATTCGGAAACTTAAACTACACTGCCAACATCCGCGGAGACTTGATCTTCGACAGATTCGAGCCCATGTCAGGTGCGCCGCACAGTCACGACGAGCATGACGTAACTCTGCCGTCGGACAATATTCAGGAAAAAGCATCACCAACTACTCCGGTCGTCAATCCGGAGCAAATCGCGCCATCCAAGAGCGGAGGGATAGACCCCGCCATGGAGGCCGCACTCTCAGTGGCGATAGAGCCAGATACTGACTTCACCCCTTAAGAGAGCTGTGTCGCCAAACCACTGGATTCGTCTCCGGCCATGGACTCCGAACCGCCTGCACCCTTGCCCATCGAATCCGACTGGGCGCCTATCATGGAGTTCACCTCCGCGGATATCTTTCAGCACTCGCCCTTTGGCAATGTGCTAAATTCATTAAGGTCTCTCTCCCTGTTAGGATAACCTTGGCTGAACTATGTCCGGATAGAGTGGGATGCGGACGACGAAGAAATTCGCTGCTCACCCACCACCCACTTAGTAGCCACTGACGATGATTTAACCGACATGCTTGACTTTGACTCCGAAGACATCGATGGTATGGACGACGATGTAGGAGACGAGCAGGAACCACCGCCCACAGGGCGCTGGACCACTACCTCATCATACGACATATAGATGGTGGAGACCCCTAAAGAAGGCAATGGCGACGAGACAGCGGAGGATGACCCCTTCAAGAAGCAACCCAAGCGCCAATGTCAGCGGCGCCACTCTAAGTCCCGCCACAGCCCAAGTAGTGATACAGGCACAGGAGATAATAACACTCCGAATAGTGCCAAAGACAACCACAATCCCCTCCAGCACGATGTGGAGTCGGAGGATGAACAAGGTAGCCCTCCAGAGCAGGCAGCAGATGGAGAACTAGAGGAGGACAATTACATGCCTCTCTCCAAAGATGAGGCGAGCCTCGGCGACGAAGAATTTATCGTGCCTGAGGACCCCGTCGAGCAGGAGCACTTCAAGCGCCGGCTTATGGCCACAGCAAATAGCCTGAAGAAAAAGCAACAACAGCTTCAAGGTGATCAAGACTTGCTAGCAGACAGATGGACCGAAGTCCTTGCACCCGAGGAATATGAACTCGAGCGCCCTCCAAGAGTTACCCAAAACACAGGTTGCTACCTCACCTTGAGGAGGAAGCATTGAAACCTCATTCACCAGTGTACGATGCGGCTGACTGGCTACTGCATGGCCGAGACAGAGAGGTATTTCAGCCTGAAGTTCAGCCTGCACCCCACCGCCACTCAATCAAAAATACGAAGGCCCGGGGCAACACACGGGACCTGCGAGACGTATTGGACAGTAAGGCAAAACTTGCAAGGTCACTATACAGGTCACGGGCACGCGCGCCAACACAGGACGATGATCGTCGTGCCGGATACACCAAAAGCAAATCCGGCAGGGCCGAATATAGCAGACAAGACTCATATGAACAGCGTCATGATATAGCCCGGCACAGAGGCGCCGCACACCCCCTATGCTTCACTGATGAAGTTATGGATCACGAATTCCCGGAGGGTTTCAAACCCGTAAATATCAAATCATATGACGGTACAACAGATCCCGCTGTATGGATTGAGGATTTCCTCCTTCACATCCACATGGCTCGCGGCGATGATCTACATGCCATCAAGTACCTCCCACTAAAACTCAAAGGACCAGCTCGGCATTGGCTGAATAGCTTGCCAGCAGACTCCGTCCGCAGTTGGGAGGATCTGGAAGACGCATTCCTTGACAACTTCCAGGGCACTTATGTGCGACCACCAGATGCTGATGACTTGAGCCATATAACTCAGCAGCCAGGGTGATCGGCCAGACAATTATGGACTTGGTTCCTGAATAAGACAAACAAAATTGTCGACTGTCTGGAGGCAGAGGCCCAAGCGGCATTCAAGCACAACATCCGTGACGAGTGGCTTGCCCGCCATCTTGGCCAGGACAAGCCGAAGTCTATGGCAGCCATCATGACACTCATGACCCGCTTTTGTGCGGGCGAGGATAGCTGGCTGGCTCGCAGCAATAACACATCAAGGAATCCAGGCACTTCGGATACCAAAGATGCCAACGGCAGACAACGTCATAACAGACCAAAGCGCCACAATAACGGCGATAACACCGAGGATACGGCAGTCAATGCCGGATTCAGAGGCTCTAGATCCGGTCAGCGGAAAAAGCTATTCAAAAGAAGTACTCCGGCTCCGTCCAGTTTGGATCGCATACTGGATCACTCGTGTCAAATCCACGGCACCCCAACAAGCTAGCCAATCACACCAACAGAGAATGCTGGGTGTTCAAGTAGGCCGCCAAATTAAATGCCGAAAACAAGGACAAGGGGCTGCATAGTGATGACGAGGAGGAGCTCTAGCCGCCGAACACGGGAGGATAGAAGGGGTTCCCCCGACAAGTGAAGACGGTGAACATGATATACGCAACCCACATTCCCAAGAGGGTGCGGAAGCGTGCACTAAGGGACGTCTATGCGATGGAGCCCGTCGCCCCAAAGTTCAACCCATGGTCTGCTTGCCCGATCACCTTTGATCGTAGGGACCACCCCACTAGTATCCGTCATGGAGGATCCGCTGCACTGGTCCTAGACCCCATGTCGGTGTCAAAACAGGCGGATCCCGGGTAGGGGGTCCCGAAGTGTGCATCTAAGGCGGATGGTAACAGGAGGCAGGGGACATGATGTTCACCCAGGTTCGGGCCCTCTTGATGGAGGTAATACTCTACGTCCTGCTTGATTGTTCTTCATGATATGAGTATTACAAGAGTTGATCTACCACGAGATCGTAGAGGCTAAACCCTAGTAGCTAGCCTATGGTATGATTGTATGTTGTCCTACGGACTAAACCCTCCGGTTTATATAGACACCGGAGGGGGCTAGGGTTACACAGAGTCGGTTACAAGGGAGGAGATCTACATATCCGTATTGCCTAGCTTGCCTTCCACGCCAAGGGGAGTCCCATCCGGACACGGGACGAAGTCTTCAATCTTGTATCTTCATAGTCCAGCAGTCCGACCAAAGGATATAGTCCGGCTGTCCGGAGACCCCATAATCCAGGACTCCCTCAGTAGCCCCTGAACCAGGCTTCAATGACGATGAGTCCGGCGGGCAGTATTGTCATCGGCATTGCAAGGCGGGTTCCTCCTCTGAATACTCCATGGAAGATTTTAAACACAAGGATAGTGTCCGGCTCTGCGAATCAAGTTCCACATACCACCATAGAGAGAATAATATTTCCACAACTCTAATCTACTGACACGTTTTGACAACATGACATCACGCCATGGCCCGGTCATTATTCGAACCATTTTTCTCAACCAGCACCGGACATATCGCGAGGCGGTTTTCTTGAAATGTCTTGTCAAAGTAGAGATCATGTTCCCCTTATTACGGGATTCTCATCAATACGGACGTGGGTAACCCAACCATGCCATCAATTACGGTGCTTGGGGAATAAGCGATTTTACCAGGCATGTGGGGAGGCGCATCGATTCCTCCACCCTTATAAAGGGACAAAGATTCACTCTTTTCACCCACGCCTTCTTCCTCCTTGCTTACCCATTCCCGCACACTCGAGCTCTAGCGCCCAAGCTCGCGTTCTTCTTCTCAAACCACTCTAAGCATGTCCGGAGTAGGAGGCAAGTGGATGGTCTCCTCCGTCATGGAGGAGAACATCAGAAAGTTACGGGAAGCCGGATATCTGGCCGCGGATATCGCGCACCGGTTGCCACATGTAGGGCAGATCATCCCAACGCCCAAACCCCATGAGAGGATAGTTTTTCTTACCCACTTTGTCTGCGGACTGGGATTTCCTCTCCACCCATTTGTCTGCGGGCTCATGTTCTACTACGGGTTGGATTTTCATGATCTGGCCCCCAATTTCATCATCAACATCTCGGCATTGATCGTCGTGTGCGAGGCCTTCCTCCACATCAAGCCCCATTTCGGCCTGTGGCTGAAGACCTTCAATGTCAAACCGAAGGTTGTGTTCGGCCAGCAAGTGGAGTGCGGAGGCGCCATGGTGGGCAAGATGCCTAATGTCACCTGGCTTGATGGCTCCTATGTGGAGACCATAAAGGGGTGGCAATCGGGGTGGTTCTACATCACCGAGCCGCGCGACACCAACTGGGTGGCGGCCCCCGAATTCCGATCCAGAATCCCCACACGGCTCACCTCCTGGAAAGAGAAGGGCCTGTCCTGGGGTTCCTCGGTAGAGCTGACCGGACTCCAGACCTGCATCAAGAACACGATGAGCAAGAAAATCAAGCTTGTCAACGTGGTCCAAGTCATGCTCTTCCGCCGGATTCTCCCGTGTCAACAACGGGTATTCAACTTGTGGGAGTTCGACCCGACCAAGCACCAAACGTTGCGAGAGCTCTATGACACGACGCACGAGGACGTCTGGAGGGTGCTATTCAAGGGCGCCAAGATACCTCCTTCCCTTACCGAGGACCGCGGACTCAGCGCAAAGCGCCGCGCCAATCCGGTATGTTTTTATAGTTCACAGGGTGGCATTTGCCCCACTTTAATTATGTGTGGGATCTAAGCCTTCCATGCCTTTAACAGGACTCGGTGAAGACAGCGGAGCACATCAAATGCCCCGCCCCCTGCCGGAAGACCCTGCAGATGCTCTCCTAATGGAGATGCTGGTTCCGGCACCTTACGAGGTGCCGGTGAAGAAGGCCAAGAAGAAGGCCGCGGGGACCCGAAAGGGTCTCTGGCGCAAGGTTGTATCAGACTCATCGTTTGATAACTCTGACGCGCCCTCCTCCCATGAAAACGAGGAGGAGGAAGAGGAAAGTTCTCCCCCCAGCCGGGGGAGACAAGAAAAGGAAGGCCGACCCAACCGGGGAGGCCGAAGGGTCCAAGAAGGGCAGGACCCTCCCTCCGGACTGCTCCACGACGGCCGCCTACAGTGGCGACGAGTGGCTACCCAGGGTCAAGCCCCTGGCGAAGTCGTAAGTATCCGGACACCATAGTAATTCATGGTATGTTTTACTGCACTGCTTCTCCTCAGGCCGAACATGATTATGCAGTCCGTCCCGAGCTCATCTCGACGTATCTTCGTTGAGCGGTTCGTTGGACTCGTCGGATATGAATAGCGGTTCTCTTCCGACCGCCTCCACCCCTTGTCCTGCGGACAACGTCGAGGTGTTGTCTCAACAGGCACCGGGCCAAGGGGAGGCAGTCCTGGGGGCGCCTCGAGGCGACCTTTCGGACCCTGGGCGCAAAGGGAGCCAGACTCCCGTGGGCTCCAGGTTTGGCCCCAAGCCGACTGGACCAGAATCTTCGGTGGTTCCAGACTCCGGCGGGCAACCCCCGTTAAGGGGGGCAAGTCGCCCGTGCCGGTGTCCTCTATCTATCTAGAGGCACCGGACAACTTGCTGGATCGCTTCGCGGCGCTTTGATACGTCTCCAACGTATCTACTTTTCCAAACACTTTTGCCCTTGTTTTGGACTCTAACTTGCATTATTTGAATGGAACTAACCCGGACTGACGCTGTTTTCAGCAGAACTACCATGGTGTTATTTATGTGCAGGAGCAAACGTTCTTGGAATGACATGAAACTTCATGGAGACACTTTTCAGAAAATAAGAAAAATACCTGCCAAAGATGAAGGCCAGGGGGCCCATCACCTTGCCACGAGGGTGGGTGTCGCGCCCCCCTACCTCGTGGGCCCCCTGTTGCCTCTCCGACTCCAACTCCGCCTCCATATATTGAGTTTCGGGGAGAGAAAAATCAGGGAGAAGAAATCATCACGTTTTACGATACGGAGCCACCGCCAAGCCCTAAAACTTCTCGGGAGGGCTGATCCGGAGTCTGTTTGGGGCTCCGGAGAGGGGAATCTGTCGCCATCGTCATCATCAACCATCCTCCATCACCAATTTCATTATGCTCACCGCCGTGCCTGAGTAATTCCATCATAGGCTTGCTGGACGGTGATGGGTTGGATGGGATCTATCATGTGATCGAGTTAGTTTTGTTAGGGTCTGATCCCTAGTATCCACTATGTTCTGAGATTGATGTTGCTATGACTTTGCTATGCTTAATGCTTGTCACTAGGGCTCGAGTGCGATGATTTCAGAGCTGAACCTATTATGTTTTCATCAATATATGAATGTTCTTGATCCTATCTTGCAAGTCTATAGTCACGTATTGTGTGTTATGATCCGTTAACCCCGAAGTGACAATAATCGGGATACTTACCGGTGATGATCGTAGTTTGAGGAGTTCATGTATTCACCATGTGCTAATGCTTTGTTCCGGTTCTCTATTAAAAGGAGTTCATGCAAGTTCTTTTCCATAAGCACATATGTCTATATTCGGAATACATGCCTACATTATATCAATGAACTGGAGCTAGTTCTGTGTCACCCTAGGTTATGACTGTTACATGATGAACCGCATCCGGCATAATTCTCCATCACCGATCCATTGCCTACGAGCTTTCCATATATTATGCTTCGCTTATTTACTTTTCCGTTGCTATTGCTATCATCACCACAAAATACCAAAAACATTGCTTTTACTATTGTTACCTTTTGCTACCATTATCACTACTATCATATTACTTTGCTACTAAACACTTTGCTGCAGATATTAAGTTTCTAGGTGTGGTTGAATTGACAGCTCAGCTGCTAATACTTGAGAATATTCTTTGTCTCCCCTTGTGTTGATTCAACAAATTTGGGTTGAATACACTATCCTCGAAAACTGTTGCGATCCCTATACTTGTGGGTTATCAAGACCATTTTCTGGCGCCGTTGCCGGCGAGCATAGCTCTATTCTTCGAGTCACTTGGGATATATATCTACTTATCATTATGAAGAACTTGAGAGATCCAAAAACCAAGATCTATCCCTCAACTATGAGGGGAGGTAAGGAACTGCCATCTAGCTCTGCACTTGATTCACCTTCTGTTATAAGTAAGTTTGCGACACCTACACCTGCTTTTGCTATTCGTTCTGATATGTCGCATGTTATTGATGATGCCACTTCTGCTATGCATGATACTTATGATGAAACTACCTCTATGCCTGATACTACTATGCCACTTAGTGATTTTCTTGATGAACAACTTGCTAGGGCTAGACAAATTTAAAATATTGAATCTGATGATACTGATGAAAGTGATGATGAAGAACCACTTGCTATTCCTAAGGGTTATGTATTTGATCAAGATGCTTCTTTAGCGATTTTAGCTTGCAGAAATAGAACTGAACTTAAAATATTATTAGCTAAATGGAGTAAGCAATCTGTAAATGCTAGAACGAAATCTGATCCTGCTTTTGCTACTTCACCTATCTTTGTTACTGATAAGGATTATGAATTCTCTGTTGATCCTGATATAATTACTTTGGTTGAATCTGATCCTTTTCATGGTTATGAATCTGAAACTATTGTGGCACATCTTACTAAACTGAATGATATAGCTACCCTGTTCACTAAAGATGAGAAAACTTGCTTCTTTTACATTCTTAAAATATTTCCGTTCTCATTAAAGGGTGATGCTAAGATATGGTTTAATTCTCTTGATCCTGGTTGTGTGCGTAGTGCCCAGGATATGATTTATTACTTCTCTGCTAAATATTTCCCTGCTCATAAGAAACAAGATGCTTTAAGGGATATATATAATTTTGTGCAAATTGAAGAAGAGAGTCTCCCACAAGCTTGGGGGAGGCTTCTCCAATTACTTAATGCTTTGCCTGATCATCCTCTTAAGAAAAATGAAATACTTCATATCTTTTATAATGTACTAACCGATGCCTCCAGAGATTACCTGGATAGTTGTGCTGGTTCTGTTTTCAGGGAAAGAACACCGGATGAAGCTGAAATTCTATTGAAGAATATGTTCACAAATGAAAATAATTGGACACCTCCGGAGCCAATTCCTGAGCCTATTCCTAAACCAACTCCGAAGAAGAGGGGTATTCTATTTCTCAGTCCTGAAGATATGCAAGAGGCAAAGAAATCTATGAAAGAAAAGGCTATTAAAGCTGAAGATGTTAAGAATTTACCTCCTATTGAAGAAATACATGGTCTTAATTTACCGCCTGTTGAAGAAACATATAATCTTAATCCTTTACCTATTGAAGAAACTGATGGTCTTGATAACCCGACACAGGTACTAATGGTAAATTCTCTCTATATATATGATAAAGCTGTAATGCCATTTACTAAAATTGCTAGCCCATGCTTAGATGAGTTTGATAAATTTATGGCTAAGCAAGAAGATTTTAATGCTTATTTTGGTAGACAATGAAATATAATTCTAATATGCATGGACATTTGGGTGATTATATGGCTAATGTTAAAGGTGAACTTAAACTTATTCGTAAACATGCTTCTATGGTTACCACTCAAGTAGAACAAGTACTCAAAGCTCAGAATGATTTGCTCAATGAATTGAACAGTAAGAATAATGATAATGATGTTAGAGTTATGACTAGAGGTGGTAGAATGACTCAGGAACCTTTGTATCCTGAAGGCCATCCTAAAAGAATTGAGCAAGATTCTCAAAGAAATAATATAGATGCACCTAGCTCTTCTAAAACGAAGAAAAACAAAAATGATAGGACTCTGCATGCTTCTAGTGGTCCTATTGTTGAAACACCTGAGAATCCAAATGATATTTATATTTCTGATGCTGAAACACAACCTGGTAATGAACCTGAAACTAGTGATAATATTAATGATAATGTTCATAATGATGCTCGGCCTAGTAATGATAATGATATAGAAATTGAACCTGCTGTTGATCTTGATAACCCTCAATCAAAGAATTAATGTTATGATAAGAAAGATTTTGTTGCTAGGAAACACGATAAAGAAAGAGAGCCTTGGGTTCATAAACCCATGCCTTTTCGTCCTAAACCATCCAAGAAAAAGGATGATGAGGATTTTGAGCGCTTTGCTGAAATGATTAGACCTATCTTTTTACGTATGTGATTAACTAATATGCTCAAAACCAATCCTTATGCTAAGTACATGAAAGATATTATTACAAATAAGAGAGAGATATCGGAAGCTAAAATTTCCACCATGCTTGCTAATTATACTTTTAAGGGTAGAATACCAAAGAAACTTGGAGATCCAGGAGTACCCACTATACCATGCTCCATTAAAAGAAACTATGTTAAAACTGATTTATGTGATCTTGGAGCCGGTGTTAGTGTTATTCCTCTCTCTCTATATCGTAGACTTGATTTGAATAATTTGACACCTACTGAAATATCTTTGCAAATGGCTGATAAATCAACTGCTATACCTGTCAGTATTTGTGAGGATGTGCCTATTGTAGTTGCAAACGTTACTATTTTAACGGACTTTGTTATTCTTGATATTCCCGAGGACGATAGTATGTCTATTATTCTTGGAAGACCCTTTTTGAATACTGCTGGGGCTATTATTGATTGCACTAAAGGCAATGTCACTTTTCATGTTAATGGTAATGAGCATACGGTACACTTTCCGAAGAAACAACCTCAAGTTCATAGTATCAACTCTATTGGAAAAATTCCATCGATTATATTTGGAGGTTTTGAATTTCCTCTTCCTACTGTCAAGAAGAAATATGATATTCTTATTATTGGGGATGTGCATATCCCCATTGAGGTAACATAGTGTTATTCAAAATTTCTCCGGTTCCATGTTATTCGGAATGAGTTCGTTAACTAGACTTGATCAACCTTGTTAGTGGATTCCTTTTGATGATCATGAGATGGATGAAACTAGAAGGCACAACCTTCTGTACCCCACTTTTACTTTCTGTCTGTTATCTTATTATCCGTGCAATATAAAAATACCTCGAAAATAAAAGTTCTCCAAATGCCCTGAAAATTAAATATGATTTTTTTCTAGAATATTTGAGGATTTATGGAACTGAGAACACACCAGGGGGTCAACCTCCACTTATTATTGCACCCATACACTCCTTCTTCCTTCCCCAAACACGGATAACCAGCTCAAACCCGAGTCCAAGCTCGTTTTGCTGCCATTTTCGATCTCCTTGCTCAAAGCACCTCTCACAAAACTGCTTGGGGAGATTGTTCCCTTGTATGTGACTCCTCCATTGGTCCAATTAGTTTTTGTTCTAGTGCTTTGCTCATTGCAAATTTGTGTTGCTTAGGTGACCCTGTTCTTGAGCTTGCATGTCAAATTTATATGGTCAAAAGTAGTTTTGATGCATGATATAGGCCCTAGGCACTTGTAGGAGTTGTTACTATCAATATTATTGAGTTTGGTTTACTTTTATTTTGAAGTTACTAAAAATTTCAAAAAAATTCAGAAAATGATGAGGAGACCTTTGAGAGGCTCATCGAGCCAAAGCTCGAAGGAAAATCCACCGAAGCCTAAGTATAATCTACCTTGCACCACGGAGGTTCGGGTGTGTGAATGGACTTCCGAGGATTTCTTAAGTGCAGCCGGGATTTATGAAGATTTTCATGAATTGGCTCAGACTGCAGGCCTTATTGCTCTCCTCCACGACCAATGCGATCAGTATCTCTTGCTCACAAATACCTTTGTGCAAAACTTTCATTTTCATTCTAGGAACTCACCACCTACGGTGGAATTTCATTTATATGATGAGCATAAGGAGATGTCACTTTATGATTTCCGTCGGATTTGTTTAGTCCCTTTTGGGGGCAAGACAGAAGAACCACATCATGATGATGTGGAGGGGTTTGTTGACACTATCACTGTAGGGGAAACAAAGAAGGTTTCCGATGCACGAATCACTAGCATACATTTTCCTGTTTTACGCTACTTTGTATTATTTGCTAGTCATTGCTTAATTGGTCACGGAAACTGTGGAAACCTGAGTATCCCTGATATTATTATTTTGCACCCTGGTTTATACGGTGTTAACTCTTTTAGTATGGGCAGCATTATTGCCAAACGGCTAAGTCTGAACTGTACCAAGGGCCCCATCTTTGGAGGCATCTATGCTACATGCCTAGCTGCACATTTTAACATACCTATTAGGCATGCTGAGAAGGAAGAAGAAGTGTTGCCCCGTGTTTATCTAGATTATAAAAGATGGTGGCACATGATTTTATTGTTAAGAATAGGGAAGGAGAGCTTAAATATCAATTGTTCTTTAATAAACATCATCCCGAGACTATTACCTTGCCCGCTCCTTCTTTGTTTGATTTGACTGTAGGCACGTACCTTGTTCCGTTGATGTCTATCCACGCCTACCGGAACCATGCACCAGCCGAGGAGCCAGAGCCGGAACCACAATTTGATCCTTCACGACAGTCTAATTACCAGTGGGATCCGGAGATGATTGTCATCCAGTGGCAATCTGAGCCTTCTTCTTCCTCATCACAGTACGACCCCAACAACTATTATTATGGATATCCACCAGGCCAGCCGTGGCCATAGACCAACTTAGGCCAAAAGCCTAAGCTTGGGGGAGTACGTATTTCCCACCGACACTACATTTATGTTCACACACTCCTTGCTAAATGTCGGTGCTCATACTTTTGTATTGTATCATCCATGCTAGTTTATTTCCTTTTTATGCTTTCTTCTTGTGTGTTTAATAAACCTTAGGAAAAACCAAAAAAATTAGTTGTAGCTTTTACTTAGTTTACTTTCCATGCTTGTAGTAGTAATTAAAAAGAAAACCAAAAAATATTTCCTGTTCTTCTTTTGCTTGTTGGGAGCTTTCCCGTGTAAATAGTTTTATTTCTTTTCTTTTCTTTGGGGTCGATAGGAGAAGACCATAATTAAATTTTTGAAGAGGCTCTTATGTGCATTATTGTTGATCTGACAAAAGAGCCCATATTGCCTTGTCTTCTCCTATTTATTGAATGCTTGCAGATTCTAGCTTAGTTCAATGCACGTGCACTACTATTATTATTAACATCGTTCGGTCGTGCAAGTGAAAGGCAATTATGATGATATATGATGGAGTGGCTGAGATGAGAAAAGCTGGTATGAACTCAACCTCTTTTGTTTTGTAAATATGATTAGTTCATCGTTCTTGATTCGGCCTATTATGAATAAACATGTTTGCAATTACAATTAGAGATCATAGTTTCTTGTGCCATGCTTGATTATCTATGAGTTATAATGGTTTACCTTGCGTGCCAACATGCTATTGAGATGATTATGATGTGGTATGATAGGGTGGTATCCTCCTCTGAATGATTTAAGTGACTTGACTTGGCACATGTTCACGCATGTAGTTGAAACAAAATCAACATAGCCTTCACGATATTTATGTTCATGGTGGATTATATCCTACTCATGCTTGCATTCGGTGTTGATTAATTTTAATGCATGTTCATGACTGTTGTCGCTCTCTAGCTGGTCGCTTCCTAGTCTTTTGCTAACCTTCACCTGTACTAAGCGGGAATACTATTTGTGCATCCAATCCTTAAACCCCAAAGTTATTCCATATGAGTCCACTATACCTACCTATATACAATATCTACCTACCATTCCAAGTAAATTTGTATGTGCCAAACTCTAAACCTTCAAATAAATATCATGTTTTGTATGCTCGAATAGCTCATGTATCAACTAGGGCTATCTGTATCTTCTATGTTAGGCGGGTTATTCTCAAGAGGAGTGGACTCCGCTCCTCACTCACGAGATAAATGGCTGGTCACCGGGATACCCAGTCCCATGCTTTATGCAAACTAAATCAAAATAATTGCAAACAAAACTCCCCCTGGGACTCTTGTTAGTTGGAGGCACTCGTTGTTTCGAGCAAGCCATGGATTGACGCTTGTTGGTGGAAGGGGGAGTATAAACTTTACCATTCTGTTTGGGAACCGCCTATAATGTATGTAGCATGGAAGATATCGCCATCTCTTGGTTGTTATGTTGACAATGAAAGTATACCGCTCAAAATATTATTCACCTCTATTTTAAAACCGAGCTCTGGCACCTCTACAAATCCCTACTTCCCTCTACGAAGGGCCTATCTATTTGCTTTTATGCTGAGTCATCATCCTCTTATTAAAAAGCACCAGTTGGAGAGCACTATTGTCATTTGCATTCATTATAGTTAGTTTACATTGAGTATGACTTGACTGGATCTCTTTTACCGTGAATTACAATGTCTAGTCAGTCCTTGGTCTTTAAAGGTGCTCTGCATTTATGTTTTGCGGTCTCAGAAAGGGCTAGCGAGATACCACCTTGTTATACCATATTATGATTGTTTTGAGAAAGTGTTGTCATCTGAGTTTTATTATTATGGCTCACTAGTTTATTATGCTATTGATATGAGTAAACTTGAGACCTATGCGTTATTGCGAATGTGGTTAGTTATAATCTTTGCTGAAAACTTGAATGCTGGCTTTACATATTTACAACAACAAGAGCAAACAGAGTTTGTAGAAGTTTTTCTTTATCACTTTCAGTTTGTCAACTGAATTGCTTGAGGACAAGCAAAGGTTTAAGCTTGGGGGAGTTGATACGTCTCCAACATATCTACTTTTCCAAACACTTTTGCCCTTCTTTTGGACTCTAACTTGCATGATTTGAATGGAACTAACCCAGACTGACGCTATTTTCAGCAGAACTACCATGGTGTTATTTATGTGGAGGAGCAAACGTTCTCGGAATGACCTGAAACTTCATGGAGACACTTTTTAGAAAATAAGAAAAATACCTGCCAAAGATGAAGGCCAGGGGGCCCACCACCTTGCCATGAGAGTGGGTGGCGCGCCCCCCTACCTCGTGGCCCCCCTGTTGCCTCTCCGACTCCAACTCCACCTCCATATATTGAGTTTCGGGGAGAAAAAAATCAGGGAGATGAAATCATCGCGTTTTACGATACGGAGCCGCCGCCAATGAACTGGAGCTAGTTCTGTGTCACCCTAGGTTATGACTTCTTACATGATGAACCGCATCCGGCATAATTCTCCATCACCGATCCATTGCCTACAAGCTTTCCATATATTGTGCTTCGCTTATTTACTTTTCCGTTGCTATTGCTATCATCACCACAAAATACCAAAAACATTGCTTTTACTATTGTTACCTTTTGCTACCATTATCACTACTATCACATTACTTTGCTACTAAACACTTTGTTGCAGATATTAAGTTTCCAGGTGTGGTTGAATTGACAACTCAGCTGCTAAAACTTGAGAATATTCTTTGGCTCCCCTTGTGTCGAATCAACAAACTTGGGTTGAATATTCTACCCTCGAAAACTGTTGCGATCCCCTATACTTGTGGGTTATCACGCTTCCATCAACGAAGAGCACCGTACTATCCTGAGTGCGGTGATCGAGAAAGTTCAGTCCGCCAAAAACGGACTGACTGAAGCTTGCGCCAGCCTCCTAACAGGCTTTGAGGTAAGCAATCAAAATGTAAGAAAATATTACAGCATAGATAGTAGCCCCTGATGCTCTGTTCGGCGTTCGAGTAGAAAGGCCGAATAGAGGATCAAATGATGACTTAGGAGTCTCATCAGAATATATCTATGTGTATGTGCAGGCTTCGCTGCTGGCCCCTGCCGCACGTACTACGGAGGTCTCTGTGCTGAAGCAGGACCTGGAGCGGTCCGAGAACGAGCTTCGCCTTAATAAGAGGCAGCTCGAGGAGAGCGAAGGTAAGCAATACCTTGTCTATATAAAATAAAAGAAGTTCGGGTGTAAAGTAATAGGATCATCATGAATTTTCCAGGGGCCACGACCGAAGTGGCGACCCTGAAGAAGGCGCTGTCCGAGGCCGAAGACAAAGCGGCCGAGGAGCGCATTGAGCTGGAGAAACAAGAAGACCGAGTGGGCGAGGTGCGGCAGGAGCTCGAGGCTCTCGCCAAAAAACACGAGTCCTTGGAGCTTGACTCTACGATGCGAGAGTCCAAGCTTGCGCAGGCACTTGAAAGCGCCCGGAGTGCCAAGGCTGAAGCCCACAAGGCGCTCCAGGAGATTGATGCAGTGAATAAGATAGTAGAGGGTAAGGCATTCATTATGCAAAGCAAGCATGTGAAGGAAACTTTCCTTTTACTTACCCGAGTTCGGAGCTCTCCAGGAGCATTTGCAGATCTTCCCCGCAGTGTGCTGGATGCCGCGGAGTTTTACCGAGCTGAGGAGGGGAGCTCGACGGAGAAGTTGTTCTGGTCTCAGTATACTGGGACCGAACACCCCGTGCCCTTGAGCGACCAGATGAAGCAAATGGTCGAGCTTCACAAGGCGGCCAAACAGGCCATGAGGGGCCTTATAGTCAGTATTGCCTAGCTTGCCTTCCACGCCAAGGGGAGTCCCATCCGGACACGGGACAAAGTCTTCAATCTTGTATCTTCATAGTACAATAGTCCGGCCAAAGGATATAGTCCGGCTGTCCGGAGACCCCCTAATCCGGGACTCCCTCACCCCATCATCGACGGATTTCACCTCACTCTAGTCCTTATGGACGGCGGCCGCAGCCTGCACCTACTCTATCAGGATACAGTGCAAAAAATGGGTATCAATCCGTTGAGGATCAAAACCACCAAAACCACCTTTAAGGGCGTCATCCCAGGTGTAGGGGCCCATTGCATGGGCTCAATCACGCTAGAAGTGGTCTTCGGATAACGGAACAACTTCCGAAGCGAGGAGTTAATCTTCGACATCGTCCCGTTTCGTAGTGGCTATCATGCACTACTCAGACGAACTGCATTTCCAAAATTCAATGCAGTACCGCATTATGCATACCTCAAGCTCAAGATGCCAGGACCTCGGGGGGTCATAACAGTGAATGGAAACAAAGAACGCTCGCTCCACATGGAAGAGCACACTGCGGCCCTTGCAGCAGAAAGCAGCCTTTCAAGGCAAACCACTAATTCGGCAATACAGCCCCCGAACAACTTCAAGCGTGTCCAGAGTAAACTGCAACAGAATCGCCTGGCACATTCAGAGCTCGCCTAGCAATTCGGCCCCCGTCCCAGTCCCATTCAAGGGACGAAATTCATGTCGCCGTACATAATTACGCACTGAAAATACCATGGACATAGGCGGGGGCACGATCAGGGCATGTCCCGCAATGCGGCTTAACCGCCCTAGGGGTTGTATATCTTTATCATTTCTTTTCACTTTCAGGGCCTCACTCTTTGGAAGCCCTTTTCGGCAGTAAGATTGCTGGACACATTATGGGAAGGGACAACCATGGCGGTAAGAAGCTAGGATGTATACGGGAACTCCCAGGTGGTCTCTAATAATAATACCCGCTTTCTACTATCCATACGCAACTTGCCCTTGGATATGACATTTGGAATAGTCCTACTTTCTGCTTACTGCACTACCTGTACCAGTACGCTTCGACGTATTATTTAAATAACAATGCATAGCATTAGTCTATTATTGCATTATTCATTCTTTTTTCCCTTTATGTCCATTTACGACAATCCGCAGCCGTAAATTCGGGAATGCTCAATACGCTAGGGGCTTTCATTTACCCCATAATACGACGCGAGAGGTCCGAACACTTTCGCCAGTGCGGCACCCCAAACTTATAGCATTATATGCATCAGCTCCGAATCATGTCTTGGGTCAATAGTTGGGTTTGCCCGGCTCCCATGCTTTGGTACCTTACGTTCCGCTATATCGGCTAAGGTAGCGGTGGGAGAACTACTGCGATTGTGTCCCGGTTCTTCCGTACGAGCACCCCAGTAGAGAAAGCCGAAAACTGAGGCATTATAGGGTGAGAGTCTGGTCGCTGTTCGAGAGGTCTCAAGTCCTTAAAGACTTTTTCTGCTTCAGGCGAGGAGTCAGCCTTGTCCGCCTTAGGCGTGTATAGCGCCCCAAATTCGGCCTTCCAAATACCAGGGGCTTCGCCAAAATTTAAAATTGTAGACTTCTATGGCTAAGTGAGAGTGATAAAGCATTATAGTCCGATTGCCTGGTTTGTTGCGCTGAACACCTCCCTTGAAGGACCCAAAATTGGGGTAAAGAGTGCTCAGGTTTATCCCGAACACCCCAGTACTAGTTACATGGGGGCAGAAGCCGACGACTGGCCAACTCTCAGATTTTGTAAACGGCCGCACAGAAGGTAATATTTTAAATTAAAAAAGCGTTGCATAGCGCAGATGAACTTGTTTCACATTACAGGATCACACGAGCATGTTCATTCAAAAATTACATCCCTGGCACATTCATACGCCACAAGGCGGGAACCCTTCAGGACACTCTCATAGTACATCTCGGGGCAACGATGCTCCTTGCCCTCCGGTGGCCCCTCCTTCACCAGGTTCATAGCGTCCAGCTTCGCCGAGTGCACCTTCACCCGGGCAAAAGCCCTACGCGCACCCTCGATGCAGACGGACCGCTTTATGACTTCAAGCCATGGGCAAGCGTCGACGAGCCGCCTTACCAGACCGAAGTAGCTGCCGGATAGGGGATTGCCAGGCCACATCCGGACTATAAGGCCCATCATGGCTTGTTCGGCCGCCTTGTGAAGCTCGACCAACTGCTTCAGCTGGTCACTCAAGGGCACGAGGTGTTCGGTCCTAGTATACTGAGACCAGAACAACTTCTCCATCAAGGTCCCCTCCTCAGCTCGGTAAAACTCCACGGCATCTAGTACACTGCGGGGAAGATCTGCAAACGCTCCTGGAGAGCTCCGAACTAGGGTAAGTGAGTGAGTCCTGGATTAGGGGGTGTTCGGATAGCCGGACTATACCTTCAGCCGCACTCCTGGACTATGAAGATACAAGATTAAAGATTTTGTCCCGTGTACGGAAGGGACTTTCCTTGGCGTGGAAGGCAAGCTTGGCGATACGGATATGCAGATCTCCTACCATTGTAACCGACTCTATGTAACCCTAACCCTCTTCGGTGTCTATATAAACCGGAGGGATTTAGTCCGTAGGACAACATACACATAAACAATCATACCATAGACTAGCTTCTAGGGTTTAGCCTCTCTGATCTTATGGTAGATCTACTCTTGTACTACCCATATCATCAATATTAATCAAGCAGGACGTAGGGTTTTACCTCCATCGAGAGGGCCCGAACCTGGGTAAAACTTTGTGTCCCTTGCCTCCTGTTACCATCCGGCCTAAACGCACAGTTCGGGACCCCCTACCCGAGATCCGCCGGTTTTGACACCGACATTGGTGCTTTCATTAAGAGTTCCTCTGTGTCATCGCCATCAGGAAGGATGCCTCGCCCCGTCTTTAAAGACGGCACCGTTGCTAAGGGAGCTTTGGCTGTCGGTCAAACCCTCCGGTTAGGTGGCTTTCTTATGACCGCCTGTTCGGCCTCTGCGCCGACGATGACCTCTCGAGCCATCGAAAACAATCTTCATGTCAACTCGGAACTTGCCGAGCAGTTAGATCCAATAGAGCTTTCCTCCATAAACAAGCTCTTGGATCGCTTCGCCGCCGTGGGAGTCGCTACGGATTACGACCAGATTGGGCCTAAAACCGATATGAGAGAGATTAACTCTCCCCAAGCCACCCATCACGTTGCCGTGGTAGAGGGACAGTGCGGCGACCCCTCATCTATCTTAAGGACTCACTACATCCGGATTCCCAATCCCTCCAAGCCGGATGCCCGCGGAGGGGAGGATATCACTCAAGATCTGAACCTAGAATCAGGCGACGGACTGGATTCATTGGACGACATCCAGGAATCCAAATTTTCGAGCTCGGAAATTCCCCGGCCTCTGAGCCTCAGATGGGGTGAGGCTTCAGATTTAATTCCACCCACCCACCCGAACATTAGCGATCTATCCCAAATCAGGCAAGAGCCTGAAGAAACAGTACATCATTACTGGGCTAGATTCCTCCTGGTTATGAACAGGATAAAGGGCTGCCGCGAGGAAGACGCAATTTCATTCTTCTGCAATAATTGCACGGACAAGGGAATACTTGAAGCCATAAGTCGCCGTGATATTACACGCTTCGCTGACTTGGCGTCCATAGTACGAAAGTACTGTGCTATGGAAAGCGCTCGGAAAACCGAAACAACATTTTGGGACAATCCGGCCCTTAAGGCAAACCCAGTCCGAAATAAAAGGGTGCATCATGGCCAGACACCCGGGTCAAAAACCAAAAGGCAAAAACCCTCTACAGGGCATGGAACCATATTGGAAGGATGGCTTAATGGACCATGTAAAATTCATAGTACAGAGGACGCCACACCAACTCACAGACTTAGAGCATGTTGGATACTCCGGCAGGTGGCCAAAATTGGAGAAAACCTCCTAATTCCGGAGGCCACAGAAAGCCACCCCAGAGACACCAATACGGTATTAACAGTCTTCGAGACCTTCACATCAAATAATATGCGAAAAAGGACACTCCGCAGCCTTGCCGAAGTCTACCAAGTAGCAACAATAAACCCATGGAGTGACACGGCTATTACCTTTAACGCCAGTGATGAACCTAAATTCCGAACAGCCCGAGCACCAGTTGCATTGGTCCTCAGTCCAATTGTGGACGGCTATCGTCTTACCAAGGTACTCATGGACGGCGGCAGCGGATTGAACCTCATCTATGAGGAAACTCTTCAAAAAATGGAAATAGACTGGAACCGCATCATGCGAAGCAGCACAACCTTTAGAGGAATAATCCCCAGTCGGGAAGCGCGCTGTACAGGAAAAATCACACTAGATGTGGTGTTCGGCACGCCGGACAATTACAGGTCCGAAGAGGTCACGTTCCATGTGGCCCCGTTCAGCAGCGGTTATCATGCTTTGCTAGGGCGGGAAGCATTTACAATCTTCCAAGCAATACCCCATTACGAGTACATGAAGCTCAAGATGCTCAGGCCCAACGGGATCATCACTCTCGCTAGTGATCCGGACATAGCACTCCGCACTGAAAACAAGACAGCCGCACTGGCCCTCGAGGCACTATCCGAAGCCCTAGCAGTTGAGGAGCTGACTGCGCTGCGCTCTACGGTGAATAGGGACGATGTGGTACTCAACAAAAGATCCAAGTCCACCTCCTTTAAACCGGCAGACAAAATAGTCAAATTCCAAGTCCATCCAACGGACCCAACAAAACAGCTTCCATCGGGGCACAGTTAAACCCTGATGTCGACGCCGCATTACGAGAGTTCCTCTGAGAGAACTGGGACATTTTCGCCTGGCACCCTTCAGACATGCCAGGAATCCCACGCAGGCTGGCCGAGCACAGCTTAAATATCCAAACAGGATTCAAACCTGTCAAACAGGCTCTTCGGCATTTTCCAAACCTAAGAGACAGGCTATGGGAGAGGAGCTAGCAAAGCTATTGGAGGCCGGATTCATCAGAGATATAAAACATCCAGACTGGCTAGCAAACCCGGTGATGGTACCAAAGAAGGACAAATCCTGGCGCCTGTGTGTAGATTTTAAAGACCTTAACAAGGCTTGCCCAAAGGATCCCTCCCCCCTCCCCCGCATCGATCAAATTATCTATGCTACCGCAGCAGACGATTCGTTGTGTTTCCTCGATGCATATTCTGGCTACCATCAAATCAAGATGGCAGAACCAGACCAAGCCGCAACGGCATTTATCACACCATACGGGCCATTCTACTTCAACACGATGCCCTTCGGGCTCAAAAACGCCGGCACAACATATTAGCGCATGATTCAGACATGTCTGGCAAGCCAGATCGGCAAAACAGTGGAGGCATATGTAGATGATGTGGTCGTCAAAACAAGACATGTTGAATCTCTAGTAGACGACTTGAGGCTCACATTTGATAATCTCCGAACATACGAAATCAAGCTCAACCCAGAAAAATGTGTTTTCGGTGTTCCAACCGGAAAGCTCTTGGGCTTCATTGTATCCAGTAGAGGAATTGAAGCAAATCCAGCCAAGATCCGAGTTCTATCACAACTGGATATCCCAAAGGACCTCAAACAAATACAAAAGTTAACCGAATGTGTGGCGGCTCTAAGCCGCTTTATCTCCCGCTTGGGAGAAAAGGCCCTTCCCCTTTACCGCCTCCTTCGGCGCACCAAACACTTCAAATGGACGGACATAGCCACGGCTGGACTCGACAAAATAAAAGCCATAGTGGCAACAAACCGGTCCTGGCCGCACCAAACACTGGCGAACCAATGCTATTGTACATCGCAGCAACACATCAGGTTGTAAGCACAGTGCTCATCGTCGAACGAGAAGCAGATGGACACAAATTCCCCCTTCAAAAGCCGGTCTATTACGTGTCCACTATCCTCACTCCCTGCAAATCACGGTACCCGCATTATCAAAAGATTGCGTTCACGGTATTCATGGCATCCCGGAAGCTACGACACTACTTTCAAGAGTGTTCAATAACAGTAGCCTCGGAAGTACCACTTCAGGTTATTATAAACAACCGTGACGCAACGGGCCGGATTGCGAAATGGGCCATCGAGCTCCTCCCATTCGACATAACTTATAAGCCACGACGAGCCATCTAGTCACAAGTTTTCGTCGACTTCATCGCAGAATGGACGGAGGCCGAATTCCCTAAAGAGTACGACACATATTCAAATTGGATCATGCATTTCGATGGCTCCAAAATGTTGGCCGGACTGGGGGCGGGCATCGTTTTGACGTCCCCCACAGGAGACAAAGTTCAATACGTACTATAGATTATGTACACGGACTCCAACAACGCAGCCGAATATGTGGCCCTTCTACATGGTCTCCGGATGGCAGTATCCATGGGCATCCAACGCCTAGAGGTGCGCGGGGACTCGAACCTTGCAATCTCCCAAATAAATGGAGACTTCAATGCCAAGGATCCAAAAATGGCAGCTTACCGCAATGCCGTCCTAAAAATGTCAGCTCGGTTCGAAGGGCTTGAATTTCACCATATAGCCCGGGAAAATAATCAGGCGGCAGATGTCCTGGCACGCATCAGCACAAAACACGATGTAGTCCCCCCCAACATCTTCTTGGAAAGGCTGTTCAAGCCATCCATGGCATGGGAAGGGGAGACGAACAATAACAGCCAGAACCCCACCGCACTGCCCGACACCGAACATTCGGACACAATCGAAGGCTCTGCCATTGAAATAACACCTTCAGCCCACGTAATAATGGCCGTCATCGCCCCGTGGACAGAACCATTCCTCGCCTACCTTACTAGGAAAGAACTCCCCCAGGACCAAAATGAGGCACGCTGCATAGTGCGGCGATCCAAAGCCTACAGAGTCCATGAGAGAGAGCTTTATAAGAAAAGCACTACCGGAGTCCTTCAAAGGTGCATCTCCGAAGAGGAGGGGCGGAATCTCTTGGCTGAGATCCATGCCGGACTCGGCGGTCATCACGCTGCAGCCCGATCCCTGGTAAGCAAGGCCTTCCGTACAGGCTTTTATTGGCCGACGGCCCGGGCAGACGCTCAGGACTTAGTCCAACGATGCACCGGTTGCTAGCTCTTTGCAAACCAAAGCCATATGCCACCCACCACCCTCCAAACTATCCCCATCACTTGGCCCTTTGTGGTCTGGGGGCTTGATATGGTTGGACCCCTTAAAGGCGGAACCCACAAGCACAAATACTTACTGGTCATGGTGGATAAGTTCACCAAATGGATAGAAGCCAAGCCTGCTAAGACGGCCGAATCCGGACCTGTGATAGACTTCATATCCGGGGTTGTACACCGTTATGGCGTCCCCCACGACATCATCACTGATAATGGCACGAACTTTACGGCCGACGAGGTAAAACTCTGGTGCGAAAACATGGGCATAAAGCTCGATTATGCTTCCGTCTATCACCCACAAACTAATGGCCAGGTCGAACGCGCAAACAGTCTTATCATGAGCGGCCTTAAACCCAGATTAGTGCGGTCCCTCAAGGAATCTAACACGCACTGGGTAGAGGAGCTCAACTCCGTACTCTGGGAGCTGCGGACTACGCCGAATCGCACCACCGGATACACACCATTCTTTATGGTGTACAGTGCAGAGGCAGTTTTGCCTTGCGACATAATTCATGACTCACCTCGAGTGCGCATGTACGAGGAAAGAGAAGCCGAGCTCGATCGGCAGGACAGTTTGGATGCATTAGAGGAGGAGCGTGACGTGGCGAAAGCCCGTTCCGCATTCTATCAACAGCAAGCTCGAAGATACCAAAGCAGAGAAGTATGGGCCAAAAATTACAACATTGGCGAATTAGTTCTACGCCTGCCGGACAAGAAAAAGGACAAACTCAAGCCCAAGTGGGAAGGTCCCTTCATAATTGACTAAGTCCTGGCTGGTGGAGCATACCGCCTGCGAAACGCATCGGATAACCGACTCGAGCCGAACCCATGGAACGCAGCCCGTCTCCGAAGATTCTATGCCTAGCGCCGGATCCTGTGTTCGTCTCCTCACTCTACCCATTTTTTATACTTTCCGTCTTACATTTCTCTCCTTCTCTCATTTTCTCTCTCTTATAACCTTTAAAGGCTCATAAATTGACGCGCTATCCATGCTCAGTAAACCTGGGGGCTTCTTCAAACAGAAGCTTATTTAATACGGGCTTCATGCCCAACACATGTGTCAAACTTCCGCATGTACCTTTTATTCACCATTATATGCATCGATATGACTTAAGTTTTGGCCAAGCTGGGTTGCCTGGCTCCTGTTCTTACCCCTACGTTCCCGATTGTTCGGCTAGGAGGTAAAGGGAGCACCTCTGCGATTGTTACTGCCGAGTCAGCCGGACATGTACCTCAGACTGGGTGAAGCCAAAAGCTAGCGTTCTTAAGAGAATATTCGGCCGGTGAACTAAAGATGATCTTTTTCTTTATCTATGTGCTCCCAGGTGTTTTTCCTGCGTTTCTTTTCGCAGCATGGACATGCACTTTAGGGCATGCCCCCCCAGGGAAAGGAACCCCTAACGGAACTATTCTCCCTAGAAGATGTTTCTTACTAACCATGTAATATAACATAACTAGTCGGGCACTTGTCTGTTCATGCACTAATGACCCCTACGCCTGGTCTCCATGCATTCCCCGGTTCCTATATAACCGCATGGGAATTCAGACACACTCCGGACCGTCAGGTCCCGAGGTTGAAGCGAAAAGGTCGGCCATGACAAATGATCTACAATCCGGCTAGAAGGCATTATAAATGTCAATTCAATTACATAGTCATTTTGACTGATTGTATTCCTCTTCAATACCATCTAACAGGTCGTCTAATTTACAGTCCTGCTGGGAATACTTTGCGGCCAACTCTACTTGGCCGTACACTAAGCTTACAGGGATCTCCTTCCCATCGGGCCCTATAGGACCGGCCTCGGCCATGTGGTTGGGGTCAGCCTTTGAGTACCGCGTCTTCACCATGGCCCAGGCTCCCTAGCGCCTTGACGGCAGGCCGATATCTACCACAATTGGAAGCGCCGCCGTGCTCCCTTTAGCTTCTCCGCAAGCTCTCCAAGACCTTTGGGCATGGAGACGGATGGCCACAGGGCCTGGGCGACGCCTCACATTGCCTGCCGAACTTGATCAAACAGTTGCAAGAGCTCGGGAAGAAGGTCACCCATAGAACCAGACTTCTCCTCTGCAGGACGACCCGTTAACACATCTACGGACATTACTCTGTTAGTCGACTTCCCCGCCGAACTTTCTTTCAAAAGGTTATTTCAAGCACTTACTAAATATGCCGCGCCGAAGCCGCTGATTCTCCTTCATGGAGTCTGACAGCTGGGCACGAACATCTTTCAGCTCGACGCCCAACCGGGTGTTGGCATCTTGAAGAACATTCTTCTACCCCATCACCTTTAATAGCACCCTCTCACTAGCCTTTAGCTGGCATAGGATGTGTTGCTTTTCCGGATTCAATCTGGCGCCATCTACAGTTTTATTTGTCAGATTCGCACCAAAGCCGTGCCTCACAAAATACTTATCTTTCGAAATGTATATTACCAGAGGGGGTCTCCTTAGGCTCCCCTACCGCGGCTAGTGCAACCTCTAGTTGGGCTTTGCACCCTTCCAGCTCCTTGGACATTAGGGAATTCTTTTCCGTAAGAACCTGCATATCAAATGATCCTTAAATCAGTTATTCTAACTGTTTCATGTCTCGGGGGCTACTTCTACATATATATTTACCACAATTTTCTTACCTGTATGTCTTTTACATATTGCTCCGTGGCTCTGGCTAGACCATCTTGAGCAGCACGGAGGTGCGCACCTCCCGAATTGAAGGCATCTAACGCCACTTGGGAGAAGCAAGTGTCGCGAAAAATTGTCCGGCGACGCTTGTGGTTCATGGCACTTTGCACGTCAGAGTTGGTGGCAGACAACCCGTCCGCATCCTCCATCGGAGGAACGTCTGACACGCGCCTTGCGTTCGCCTCCACCCTCGGACCAGGCTTTGGAGCCTGGCTGGTGGAGGCGCGATTGGCAGCCTCTCTGGATATAGTCCGGCGAGGCCTCTTTGTCCTGGAGAAAGCACGAATGTCAAATGTGCCTCAAAGGTATAACAACTGGGATAGAAGGGTGCGCCATACCTTTGCGCTGATGCCTCGGCCCGGATTGCACCTCTTTTCTGCCCACGGAGCCCTGCGGCCCCTCGTTGGCTTGTCGCCACAGGTTCGGCCTTCCGCCTCAAAAACCTCCCCTACAAAGTTCGGTTGCAATCAGGAAACTGAACATGAGTGGACGGACCCCTATCCGGGGTACTGGGACTTCGATCTCAGGTACCTAGGGCGTTAGGATTAGCCCTGGGTAATCGGCCGTAATGGCCACCAAGGCGTTGTCCTCGCTCAATTGATGGAACACTCCATCAATCAGCTCCACAGATATGTCCAGATCCTCTTGAGAGGCCGGGTCGAGAGACCGTCCTGGGTCCTCGGGTTGTGGAGGCGGGCTGTTTATTTCCTTAACAGCCTGGCGCAGTTCCTGCGTTAAAATCATCAGACTAAATATTTAACAATGGGAACACTAAACGGATGAGCAAGTAAATGCAACCACTTACCCAGCTTGGGGGATTGTGCATAGAGAATCCACCCTGTGGGTTGACGCGGAGAAATTCCTCCCCTTCTCCCTTGTACAAAGTGGACAATATCTTTGATAGAGTGGCAACTGAATCTGGCCCTTTACGGCCGTAGCGGGTGGTGTCGTCCTCCCTGTTGAAATCCCACATGGGGTGGCTTCTATACTGAAGCGGTTGCACCCCCCGCATGATGCATTCGGCCATAACTCCAATCATGGTTAGTCCGGAATGGGCCAACAATCTTATTCGGCCCATCAGGTAAACGACGTCCCTCTCACTTTCCCTTTGAGGGCTCCGTGGACGCTAGCTTAGGCGCTTCTTTAAGGGAGCATTGTCTAATTCTGGGAGGCCGATCCGGACAGGATCCGGCAGCGAGACATCTTCTATATAGAACCATTCCGAGGGCCAATCTTCGGACGCCTTCTTTGGAGTGCCAGACAGATATCCGGTCCCGGCGATGCGCCATACTTCGGCTCCGCCCACTTGATACATGGACCCTTTCTTGGAACGGGGCACGAGGCAAAATAGCTCCTTCCATAGTCTGAAATGAGCTTCAATACCCAAGAACGGCTCGCAGAGGGCTACAAAGCCCGCGATATGCAATACTGAGGCAGGCGTGAGATGGTGTAGCTGGAGGCCGTAGAACTCCAGCAGCCCCCGGAGAAATTGGTGGATGGGAAATCCGAGCCCCCTTACTAAATAAGGGACGAGGCACACCCGCTCTCCTTTGGATGGATTAGGGGCCTTCTCTGCTTGCTCTCCGCCATTGTAGACGGCAAGACCGGCTCGAGCCGGGACCATATAGGCTGGGGGGAGAAATTCCTTGGTCTGGAGCGTCACTAGCTCGCTATGTGGGGTGGAACATCTCTCCCAATATCCAAGCTTAGGGCTGGAAGGACGAGCGGAGGAGTTGCGGTGGCTGGCCATAGTGGAATGGACCTTTGTCGGATGCGCTCCGATGAACACTCGTGGAGGGGAGAAGGAGTGGATTGGATCTAAATCCTCGTCCCCTTAAATATGGAAGCTCATTTACATGGCTAGGGGTGTGAACGTAAAAACACTCGGGCTTTTCATATTCGTCTGACACGTGGGAAACGGCCATTATTGGGCGTATAAGCCAAGGAGCGCAACATCTACAAGAAAGTGGACTTTATTCAAACAGGTACGTGGAATTTGGAGGAGAACCCGCCTTGCAGTGCCAAAGACAATCTGCGCGCCGGACTCATCGTCATTGAAGCCTGGTTCGGGGGCTACTGAGGGAGTCCTGGATTAGGGGGTGTTCGGATAGCCGGACTATACCTTCAGCCGGACTCCTGGACTATGAAGATACAAGATTGAAGACTTCCTCCCGTGTCCGGAAGGGACTTTCCTTGGCGTGGAAGGCAAGCTTGGCGTTACGGATATGCAGATCTCCTACCATTGTAACCGACTCTATGTAACCCTAACCCTCTCCGGTGTCTATATAAACCGGAGGGTTTTAGTCCGTAGGACAACATACACATCAACAATCATACCATAGGCTAGCTTCTAGGGTTTAGCCTCTCTGATCTCGTGGTAGATCTACTCTTGTACTACCCATATCATCAATATTAATCAAGCAGGACGTAGGGTTTTACCTCCATCGAGAGGGCCCGAACCTGGGTAAAACTCTCGCATCTTAGAGTCAAGCTCCAAGGACTCGTGTTTTTTGGCGAGAGCCTCAAGCTCCTGCTGCACCTCGCCCACTCGGGCTTCTTGTTTCTCCCGCTCAATGTGCTCCTTGCCCGCTTTGTCTTCGGCCTCGGACAGTGCCTTCTTCAGGGTCGCCACTTCGGTCGTGGCCCCTGGCAAATTCATAATGATCCTATTACTTTACACCCGAACTCCCTTTTATATATATAGACAAGGTATTGCTTACATTTTCTCTCCTCGAGCTGCCTCTTGGTAAGGCCGAGCTCATTCTCGGACCGCTCCATGTCCTGCTTCAGTGCAGAGACCTCCGCCGTACGCGCAGCAGCGACCAGCAGTGAAGCCTGCACATACACATAGATATTTTTTGATTAGACTCCTGAGTCATCATTTGATCCTCTATTTCGGCCTTTCTTCTCGAACGCCGAACAGAGAATCAGGGGCTACTATCTATGCGGTAATATTTTCTTATATTTTTATGGATTACCTCAAAGCCTTTTAGGAGGCTGGCGCAAGCTTCAGCCAGTCCACTTTGGTGGACTGAACTTTCTCGATCACTGCACTCATGAAAGTGCGGTGCTCTTCGTCGATGGAAGCACCGCGAAGTGCTTCCAGCAAGTTGTCCGGTGCCTATGGATAGACAGAGGACACCGGCACGGGCGGCTTGCCCCCCTTAACGGGGGGTCACCCGCCGGAGTCAGGAACCACCGAAGATTCCGGTGCAGTGTTCGGCTGGGGGCCGAACCTAGAGCCCATGGGAGTCCGGCTCCCTTTGCACCCAGGGTCCGGAAGGTCGCCTCGAGGCGCCCCCAGGACTGCATCCCCTTGGCCTGATGCCTGTTGAGACAAAACCTCGACGTTGTACGCATGGCAAGGGGTGGAGGTGGTCGGAAGAGAACCGCTGTTCATATCCGACGAGTCCCACGAACCGCTCGATGAAGATACGTCGAGATGAGCTCGGGACGGACTGCATAATCATGTTTGGCATGAGGAGAAGCAGTGCTGTAAAACATACCATGAATTACTATGGTGTCTGGATACTTACGACTTTGCTAGGGGCTTGACCCTGGGTAGCAAATCGTCGCCGCTGTAGGTGGCCGTCGTGGAGCAGTCTGGAGGGAGGGTCCTGCCCTTCTTGGACCCTTCGGCCTCCCCGATTGGGTCGGCCTTCCTTTTCTTGTCTCTCTCGGCTGGGGGGATAACTTTCCTCTTCCTCCTCCTCATTTTCGTGGGAGGAGGGCGCGTCAGAGTTATCGGACAATGAGTCCAATACAACCTTGCGCCGGAGACACTTTCGGTCCCCGCAACCTTCTTCTTGACCTTCTTCACCGGCACCTCGTAAGGTGTCGGAACCAGCATCTCCGTCAGGAGAGCATCTGTAGGATCCAACGGCAGGGGGCGGGGCAATCGATCTGCTCGGTTGTTGTCACCCAGTCCTGTTAAAGGCATGGAAGGCTTAGATCCCGCACATGATTAAACTGGGGCAAATGGATACCCTGTGAAATATAAAAACTTACCGGATTGGCACAGCGCTTTGCGCTGAGTCCGCGGTCCTCGGTGAGGGAAGGAGGTACCTCGGCGCCCTTGAACAGCACCCTCCAGACGTCCTCGTGCGTCGTGTCATAGAGCTCTTGTTGCATCTGGTGCTTGGCCGGGTCGAACTCCCACAAGTTGAATACCCGTTGTTGACACGGGAGAATCCGACGAAAGAGCATGACCTGGACCACGTCGATGAGCTTGATTTTCTTGCTCATCATGTTCTTGATGTAGGTCTGGAGTCCAGTCAGCTCTACCGAGGAACCCCAAGACATTCCCTTCTCTTTCCAAGAGGTGAGTCGTGTGGGGATTCCAGATCAGAATTCGGGGGCCTCCACCTAGTTGGTGTCGCGCGGCTCGGTGATGTAGAACCACCCCGATTGCCACCCCTTTATGGTCTCCACATAGGAGCCTTCAAGCCAGGGGACATTAGGCATCTTGCCCACCATGGCGCCTCCGCACTCCGCTTGCTGGCCGACCACCACCTTCGGTTTGAAATTGAAGGTCTTCAGCCACAGGCCGAAATGGGGCTTGATGCGGAGGAAGGCCTCGCACACGACGATAAACGCCGAGATGTTGAGGCTGAAATTTGGGGCCAGATCATGAAAATCCAGCCCGTAGTAGAGCATGAACCCACGGACAAACGGGTGGAGAGGAAATCCCAGTCCGTGGACGAAGTGGGTAGGAAAAATTACCCTCTCATGGGGTTTGGGCGTTGGGATGATCTGCCCCGCATCTGGCAGCCGGTGCGCGATATCCGGGGCCAGATATCCGGCTTCCCATAACTTCTTGATGTTCTCCTACGTGACGGAGGAGACCATCCACTTACCTCCTGCTCCAGACATGCTTGGAGTGGTTTGAGAAGAAGAACACAAGCTTGGGCGCTAGAGCTCGAGTGTGCGGGAATGGGTAAGCAAGCAGGAAGAAGGCGTGGGTGAAAAGAGTGAATCTTTGTCCCTTTATAAGGGCGGAGGAGGCGATGCGCCTCCCCACTTGCCTGGTAAAATCGCTTATTCCCCAAGTGCCATAATTTATTGCGCGGTTGGGTTACCCACGTCCATATTGATGAGAATCCCGTAATAAGGGGGACACGATCTCTAATTTAACAAGACGTGTCAAGAAAACCTCCTCGCAACATGTGCGGTGCTGGTTGAGAAAAACGGTTCGAATAATGACCGGGCCATGGCGTGATGTCATGCTATCAAAACATGTCAGTAGATTAGATTTCTAGAAATATTATTTTGGAGAGCCGGACACTATCCTTGTGTTCAAAATATTCCATGGAGTATTCCGAGGAGGAACCCGCCTTGCAATCCCGAAGACAATACTACGCGCCGGACTCATCGTCATTGAAGCCTGGTTCAGGGGCTATTGAGGGATTCCTAGATTAGGTGGTCTCCGGATAGCCGGACTATATCCTTTGGCCGGACTGTTGGACTATGAAGATACAAGATTGAAGACTTCGTCCCGTGTCCGGATGAGACTCTCCTTGGCGTGGAAGGCAAGCTAGGCAACACGGATGTGTAGATTTTCTCCCTTATAACTGACTCTGTGTAACCCTAGCCCCCACCGGTGCCTATATAAACCAGAGGGTTTAGTCCGTAGGACAACAGACAATCATACCATAGGCTAGCTTCTAGGGTTTATCCTCTATGATCTCGTGGTAGATCAACTCTTGTAATACTCATATCATCAAGAACAATCAAGCAGGACGTAGGGTATTACCTCCATCAAGAGGGCCCAAACCTGGGTAAACTTTGTGTCCCCTGCCTCCTATTACCATCTACCTTAGACGCGCAGTTCGGGACCCCCAACCCGAGATCTGCCGTTTTTGACACCGACACCAGCCTCCTAACAGGCTTTGAGGTAAGAAATCGAAATATAAGAAAATATTACCTCATAGACAGTAGCCCATGATGCTCTATTCGGCATTCGCGAAGAAAGGCAGAATAGAGGATCAAATGATAACTCAGGAGTCTAATCAGAATATGTCTATGTGCATGTGCAGGCTTCACTGCTGGCCGCTGCCGCACGTATTGCGGAGGTCTCTGCACTGAAGCGGGACCTGGAGCGATCTGAGGACGAGCTCGGCATTACCAAGAGGCAGCTCGAGGAGAGCAAAGGTAAGCAATACCTTGTCTATATATTAAAAATAAGTTCGGTTATAAAGTAATAGGATCATCATTAATTTTCCAGGGGCCCCGACCGAGGTGGCGACCCTAAAAAAGGTGCTGTCCAAGGCCGAAGACAAAGCGGCCATGGAGCGAATTGAGCAGGAAAAGCAAGAAGCCCAGGTGGGCGAGGTGCAGCAAGAGCTCGAGGCTCTCACCAAAAAACATGAGTCCTTGCAGCTTGACTCTAAGACGCGAGAGTCCGAGCTTGTGAAGGCGCTCGAAAGCGCCCAGAGCGCCAAGGCTAAAGCCCACAAGGCCCTCCTGGAGATTGATGCGGTGAAGAAGATAGCAGCGGGTAAGGCAGTCATTATGCAAAGCATGCATGTGAAGGAAACTTTCCTTTTACTTACCTGAGTTCGGAGCTCTCCATGAGCGTTCGCAGATCTTCCCCGCAGTGTAATGGATGCCACGGTGTTTTACCGAGCTGGGGAGGGGAGCTCGACGGAAAAGTTGTTCTGGTCTCAGTATACTGGAACCGAACACCCAATGCCCTTGTGCGACCAGCTGAAGCAATTGGTCGAGCTTCACAAGGCGGCCGAACAGGCCATGAAGGGCCTTATAGTCCGGATGTGGCCTGGCGAGCCCCTACCCAGCAGCTACTTCGGTCTGGTGAGGCGGCTTGTGGATGCCTGCCCACGGCTTGAAGTCATAAAGCGGTCCGTCTTCAACGAGGGTGCGCGCAGGGCTTTTGCCCGGGCGAAGGTGCACTGGGCGAAGCTGGACGCCATGAAGCTGGTGATGGAGGGGCCGCCGGAGGGCAAGGAGCATCGCAACCCTGAAATGTATTATGACAGTGTCCTGAAGGGTTCCCGTCTTGTGGCGGATGAATGTGTCAGGGATGTAATTTTTGAATGAACATGCTCATGTGATCCTGTAATGTGAAACGAGTTCATTTGCGCTATGCAATGCTTTTTTAATTTAAAATATTACCTTCTGTGCGGCCGTTTATAAAATCTGAGAGTTAGCCAGTCGTCGGCATCTGCCCCCATGTAACTAGTACTGGGGTGTTCGGGATTAACCTGAGCACTCTTTATCCCAATTTTGGGTCCTTCTAGGGAGGTGTTCAGCACAACGAACCAGGCAATCAGACTATAAGGCTTTATCACTCTCACTTAGCCGTAGAAGTCTACAATTTTAAATTTTGGCGAAGCCCCTAGTATTCGGAAGGCCGAATTTGGGGTGCTATACACGCCTAAGTCGGGCAAGGCCGACTCCTCGCCCGAAGCGGAAAAAGTCTTTAAGGACTTGAGACCTCTCGAACAGCGACCAGCTCTCACCTTATCATGACAGTCTGTTTTCGGCTTTCTCTACTGAGGTGCTCGTCCGGAAGAACCGGGACACAATCACAGTAGTTCTCCCAGCGCTACCTTAGCCGAGATAGTGGAACGTAAGGTACCAAAGCATGGGAGCCGGGCAAACCCAACTATTGACCCAAGACATGATTCGGAGCTGATGCATATAGTGCCACTACAAGAAACCTGTTAATACATGACGGATTTCTCGTGACGTTCTAGGAAATCGTCACGGACGATGACAGTTTTCCCTCATCCGTCACATAAAGTGTCATGGATCAGCAGGATGTGTCTGCCCTTAAAAAAAGTTAGCCCTTTTATGATGGACGTCGATGAGCCGTCACGGAAACTGTCACAGATCAACTTGTTGGTCTATTCATTTCTTTCATTATGCACAATATGGACCGTCACCGATGGCTCTCGCTGATGTGTCGTGTATGGTTCCTTTGTTGGCCCCATATGTCAGTTGAATGTATAGTCATGAACAATAAAACATAAAAATAAATGGAGGACGCGCCAGAAATTTCGAGAGCGCGCGCGTGGACATGCAAAATTTTAAGTCGCCAACGCAACCCATTGCAAAATTGTGGAGCCAGCCTATTTAACCCACAGTCAATGCCCATCTAACCTAATCCCCATTCTCTCCTCCGTTCCTTTAGCCGCCACAATTGCCCACTCCAGATTCCGGCGATTCCGGCGGCTATCGCCGGCGCGGTGCACACCGCCGAGCTCGCCTCGCTCGGTTCCATCCTCCCCTCCGGCAAGATTTTCCCTTCCCGGCCTCTACGGCTCGCCAATAACCGACACCCGTGCTAGGGTTTCGGCCTCTAGCATCTCCCTCCTCATCAGTGCATGTCCGGCGACTCTTCTCCTTTGCCTACAGCACCCCCACGCGCGCCCTCGCTTCCCGATGGCCCACCTCCAGCAGGGCGGCATGGAGGACCTCCTCCCACAGGATCCACGGACGCGGCGCACCTTGCGGATGATGGTCCCGGACGAGGGCGGGCACGGTGGCCTTGTCCTGCTCGACGACGGTGGGGGCGAACGCCGGTGCTCCTCCTCCTCGACCTCCAAGGGGGAGCGTCGGTACAACACAAGCACGCCCAACCCCTGAACCCCCGTTCTTCACCCATCTAGTGGCATACATGATGTGCTCCTCGATGCGGCTGTTCCCAACAAGCTCTCTTCACCGGAGGAGGCGGAGCAGCAAGTCCAGCACCCTCTTGCCCCCCTATCCTATAGTGCATGGACGACCTCACCGTCGGCTGCATTCTGCCCCCCTAGCACGGTGAGCTTCTCCCATCTCCCCCTTTTACGCCCAAATCTAGATGATTCTTGCACTCTGAATACGAATCATGTTTTTGTTCAGTTTAGAGGTGGATTCAATTGCTGAGATGAACATGTGAGCATGATTAGTTGCTGTCGTGGATCTGGTTCTCTTTCACTATTACACATACTTTAATCTGGGAAAGTTAGTGCTAATCCATCCAGTATGATATATCTATTTTTTTCTAACACGCGACAGTCTTCATGCTGCTTTGGTACATATCTTTTGGTAATTCAACTGCTACTCTGTATCTCGCTAGAATGGACTTGTTTTGCATATGTGTGTATGTAGTACTTAAGAAAAAACCTAATTATTAATCAAAACAATGTCTAATTATTAACTGGAAATAGCTATAAACTTGGATATCATATAAAGTGCGTAAATATCACGAAACCACACATATTGTCAGAATGTGCAAGCCGTTTATCTGGATTTTGTATCATTCTAAGTAATCGTATATATGTAGCGCCGTATCCATGTGTTAGTCTGTTTGATTATATATATATATATACATATTAAAAGGAAAATAATATATGTGGATTTCAACCTAGTTTTGACATGTTTAACTTGCATTGATTTAAAGATTGTAGTTAGCCGTGTCTGTGCTTATGTTGATGTGACTTTTCTGATCAGTTCATGTGTCAAGAGTTGCAAAATTGGAATTAACCTTCTTTGATATGATTCCCAAAAACATCCTTTTAATGCTACAGCAATAGCTCCAGAGTTGAAGATGATCTTTAGCCTGGTAAGATAAGACAGAATTATGGCTAACTGGATGTTTAGCCTGGTGTGTGAATTAAAAAGAACTAATAGATGCTAAAACATTCATATATGTAGGTCAGATTATCTTACAAATATATGTAGGTCACTGTCATAGTATTTTCTTATTGAAAAGGGAGAAAAAGTACTACGTGATAAGTAAGCCGGAACTAAAAATTGCCAGTCGTTGTGTATTGCATATATCTTTTCGTTTGGATGCCAAAATTATCTTCTTTGTGGCTCGGTTAACTTCCCTTTTTTTCTGTTCAAGCCATTTTGAATAAGAATACTACCAGTTACAGATAGGATGGAAGGGGAAACAAGGATTTACTATAATTACATTGTCTTCACTTGGTTTGAAACAAGACACATATATCTATGAAAGAAACATACTTCCATGTATACTTCTTTCCATTAGTGTTTTAGAAAGTTCACTTTGTAGTTCTTCTGTTTCTTACTTCTGATTAATCAAAGTTTATAATTTATTTTTTTAGTGTTAATGCAAGAAGATTTGTGTCAATAGTAACTCTGTATGAATTTTGTTATCCCCATGAGGATGCATCCAAGTGCCTTAGGAGTTCATATACACCAGCCTAACTAACATAATCTTGATAGTACAAATTGTTCTTTTTCATGATTTCTGTCAGCTGATTTTATTGAGAGGTATGCTGGTGCTTGATGGCCTGCTAGCTTTCTTCTTAGTATATCATCTGCTGAAAGAGTAATCAATTTCCATATCTTGATTGTATAGTGGCCAAAGTAGTGATTTCATCATTGATCATCCTCTGTCCTGTATAGTACTAAAGATGTTATAGCATGGAGTCTTGGTTGATAATGGACCAGATTTTTAATCCTCACATTGTCTCCTACAGCATGGAAAATCCCATCTACGCAGTCATCCAGTTTGCACACAAGGCCATGAGGTATGAGTTTGGTAAGATTACCCTTCATAAGACTTCACAAACAACCATATATGTTTCCCAAAAATTTTGTACTTCTGAACCTGTTGAATTTGAATCAAGAGATGTTGCACATTTCTGAACCTGCTGAATAAATCAAAAGATGTCACTCCTCTACCTGCTAAATTTAAATCAAAAGATCTCAAGAGAATTATGGTGCTACTTTTGGCAACATGCCGCCGTGCTCAACCTCGCCCGGCCATCGTATGGCCTCTTGTGTTTTCTTCAGTCTTCATTGGTACATCTGGATTTGTAGACTGTAGCTCCCTATGATTTATGTGTTCTATAATTACTGTAGACACATAGAGACAATGCTAGCTTTAGAGTTTCACAGAAAAACAGAGTAAGTGGAAGCACAGAGAAGAGGTAGCGGTATGTGTCTAGATTAATCATCATGGTATTCAGAGTAACTGCTAGCTTTAGAATTCAGTTTTTGTCTAGCTGAAAAGACACATATTCCATTAAGACATAATCATCATGGAATTGGTACATTCCTTTTTTACATTTTGAGAAAAGTGCCTAGAAATTCTCATCAATGCGCAATATTCAGCTGGGTTGCATTTCTTATTGAGTTTACTGTAGGGAAAGCGTAAAATAAGCGCAACGGAGTTTACTACCAAATCTATTGATCTATGCATGCTCATCATTCTATTTTTTTGTGAGCTATTGTTTCTTTTCACACTTTTGTTAATTTGTGGCATTACTTTGCATCATGGGAGTGAAAAAATGCAGAACTTGATAATGTGAAGTAAGCTTAACCTACTGGCTGTAATATTTTATAACGCGGCATACTTTTCATCATGTGGCAGATATTGGTTATGGGAGCATTTTCAACAATATAGACATGCGTTTTGACAACATTTGCGTGGATGGGTTGATTTGCTGCTATAAATGTTGGATGACCCCTAGTTGGTGTGTGGCGGCCGAACAAGAGTGGCCTTGCTTGATGGGGATGGTGCTTGGCTGCAGAGTAGCATAGTGTTCTTCGAGACATGCTTGTAAAATTAATGTTTTTGGGTCTTCTCTTTTCGCTCCTGTACAGGTGTATTTTTGGATATGTTGTAATTTTCTTTTTCTAATGACATGAGCATGTACTTTCACTCAAATCTTTATTGGTTCAAAATTTTCATGGAAAATGAGAGATGCGTGAATCTCTTGAAATGAAATGAATGGGCTTAAATTATAAATGGTTTTATTACTATATGGGCTGCCACTCTTTGACTGGACTGAAATTTGGTGGGACAAAACTTAGATGGGCTGATTGCTTACATGGGCTGAAATTTGGTGGGACAAAACGTAGATGGGCTGATTGCTACATGGGCTGACACGTCAGATCCATGTCAGATGATGATGTGGCACATAAGTTTACGCCGTTATGAGCATTGTAGTTAGGTGTTATCCATGACGGTCAAGATCCGTCATGGTCGGTGACGGTTTTGGATGATCCGTCATGGAGTGTACAGTGATCAAATTATGACATGATATACATGACGGATTTTAAATCTGTCACATATACCCTTGCATGACAGATTTGCATAGGTCCATGACGGATTAAAACTGTCATGTATTAACAAGATTCTTGTAGTGTGCTATAAGTTCGGGTTGCCGCACTATCGAAAGTGTTCGGACTTCTCACACCGTATTATGGGGTAAATGAAAGCCCCTGGCGTATTGACCGTACCAGAATGTACGGGCGCAAGTTGTTGTAAATGAACATATAAGAAAAAAGGGATAAATAAAGCAATAATAGACTAATGCTATGCATTGTTATTAAAATAATATGTCGAAGCATACTAGTAGTGCAATAAGCAGAAAATAGGAATATTTGACATGTCCTATCCAAGGGCAAGCTGCGTATGGATAGTAGAAAGCGGGTATATCGATTATTATTAGAGACCTCCTGGGGGTTATCGTGTACATCTTAGCTTCTTTCCTCCTTGGTTGTTCTTTCCCGTAACGTGTCCGGCAATCGTACTGTCGAAAGGGCTTCCAGAGAATTAGGTCCTTAGGTCCTGAAAGAGAAAAAATGATAAAGGTATACAGCCCCTAGGGCGGTTAAGCCGCATTGTGGGACATGCCCTGATCGTGCCCCTCCTATGTCCATGGTATTTTCCGTCTGTAATCATGTACGCGCGGCACATATTTCGTCGCTTGACTGGGACTGGGACGGGGGCCGAATTGCTAGGAGAGCTCTGAACATGCCAGGCGATCCTTTTGCAGTTTACTACAGACTCACTTGACAGTGTGCGGGGGCTTTATCGCCGAATTGGTGGTTTGCCTTAAAAGGTCGCTTTCTGCTTCTGCTGCGAGGGCCGCAGTGTGCTCTTCCATGCGGAGCGAGCATTCTATGTTTCCATTGACTGTTATGACCCCCCTAGGTCCTAGCATCTTGAGCTTGAGGTATGCATAATGTGGTACCGCATTGAATTTTGCAAATGCGGTTCTCCCGAGCAGTGCATGATAGCCACTATGGAACAGGACGATATCGAAGGTTAACTCCTTGCTTCAGAAGTTGTCCGGAGATCCGAAGACCACTTTCAGTGTGATTGAGCCCATGCAATGGGCCTCTACACATGGGATGACACCCTTAAAGGTGGTTTTGGTGGGTTTGATCCTCAAGGGATCTATACCTATTTTGTGCATTGTATCCTGATAGAGTAGGTTCAGGCTGCTGCCGCCGTCCATAAGGACTCGAGTGAGGTGAAATCAGTCGATGATGGGGTCTAGGACCAATGCGGCGGATCCGCCATGACGGATACTAGTGGGGTGGTCACTGCGATCAAAGGTGATCGGACAAGCGGACCATGGGTTGAACTTTGGGGTGACGGGCTCCATCGCATATACGTCCCTTAGTGCATGCTTCTGTTCCCTCTTGGGAATGTGGGTTGCGTATATCATGTTCACCGTCTTCACTTGTGGGGGGAACCTCTTCTGTCCTCCCGTGTTCGGTGTCCGGGGCTCCTCCTCGTCATCACTCTGCAGCCCCTTGTCCTTGTTTCGGCATTTAACTTGCCGGCCTACTTGAACACCCAGCATTCTCTGTTGGTGTGATTGGCTGGCTTATCGGGGGTGTCGTGGATTTGACACGAGCGATCAAGTATGTGACCCAAACTGGACGGGCCTGAAGTACTTCTTTTGAATGGCTTTTTCTGCTGACCGGATCTAGAGCCTCTAAATCCGACATTGACTGTCGTATCATCGGTGTTATCGCCGTTGTTGCGGCGCTTTTATCTGTTACGATGTGGTCTGCCGTTGGCATCTTTGGTATCTGGAGTGCCCGAATTCCTTGATGTGTTGTTGCTGCGAGCCAGCTAGCTATCCTTGCCCGCGCAAAAGCGGGTCATGAGTGTCATGAGGGTTGCCATAGACTTCATTTATCCTGGCCGAGGTGCCGGGCGAGCCACTCGTAACGGATGTTATGCTTGAATGCCGCTAAGGCCTCTGCATTCGTACAGTCGACAATTTGGTTATGCTTCAACCATGTACAGAATTGCCTGGCCGATTCCCCTGGCTGCTGAGTTATATGCCTTAAGTCGTCAGCATCGGGTGGTCGCACATAAGTGCCCTGGAAGTTGTCAAGGAATGCGTCTTCCAAATCCTCCCAACTGCCGCCGGAGTCTGCTAGCAAGCTATTCAGCCAATGCCGAGCTGGTCCTTTGAGTTTTAGTGGAAGGTACTTGATGGAATGCAGATCATCACCGCGAGCCATGTGGATGTGAAGGAGGAAATCCTCAATCCATACAGCGGGATCTGTTGTACCATCATACAGTTCAATATTTACAGGTTTAAAACCCTCCAGGAATTCGTGATCCATAACTTCATCAGTGAAGCATAGGGTGTGTGCGGCACCTCTGTGCCGAGCTATATCACGACGCAGTTCATATGAGTCTTGTCTGCTGTATTTAGCCCAGCCGGATTTACTATTAGTGTATCCGGTGCGACGGTCATCGTCCCATGTTGGCGCGCGCCCCCGTGACCCGTATATTGACCTTGCATGTTTTGCCCTGCTGTCCAATACATCTCGCAGGTCCCGTGTGTTGCCCCGGGCCTTGGTATTTTTGTTTGAGTGGCGGCGGGGTGCAGGCTGAAACGCCTCTCTGGCTTGGCCACGAGGTGGCCGGTCAGCCGCATCGTACACTGGTGATGTAGGTTTCAATGCTTCCTCTTCGAGGTGAGGTAGCAACCTGCGCTTTGGGTAACTCTTGGAGGGGCGCTCGACTTTGTATTCCTCGGCCGCAAGGACTTCAGTCCATCTATCTGCTAGCAAGTCTTGACCAGCTTGAAGCTGTTGTTGCTTTTTCTTCAGGCTATTTGCTGTGGCCGTAAGCCGGCACTTAAAGCGCTCCTGCTCGACGGGATCCTTAGGCACGATAAATTCTTTGTCTCCGAGGCTCACCTCGTCTTCGGAGAGAGGCATGTAATTGTCCTCCTCCGATTCTCCATCTGCTGCCTGCTCTGGAGGGCTAGCTTGTTCACCCTCCCGCTCTACATCATGCTGGAGGGGATTCTGGTTGTCTTCAGCACTATCCGGAGTGTTATTATCTCTTGTGCCGGTATCACTACTTTTGCTGTGGCAGGACTTAGAGCGGCGCCGCTGACGTCGGCGCTTGGGTTGCTTCTTGGAAGGCTCATCCTCTGATGTCTCGTCGCCATTGCCTTCTTTGGGGGTGTCCACCATGTATATATCATATGATGAGGTGGCGGTCCACCGCCCTGTGGGCGGTGCTTCCTGTTCGTCTCCTGCATCGTCGTCCATACCGTCGATGTCTTCAGAGTCAAAGTCGAGCATGTCGGTTAAATTGTCGACAGTGGCTACTAAGTGGGTGGTGGGTGGGCAATGAATTTCTTCGTTGTCCGCATCCCATTCAAGCCGGACATAGTTCGGCCAAGGTTCTCCTGTCAAGGAGAGAGACCTTAATGAATTTAGCACATCGCCAAAAGGCGAGTGCTGAAAGATATCCGCGAAGGTGAACACCATGATCAGCTCCCAATCGGATTCAATAGGCACGGATGGAGGTGGCTCGGAGTCTGTGGCCGGAGACGAATCCAGTGGTTCGGCGACACGGCTCTCATAAGGGGTGAAGTCAGTATCTGGCTCCATCGCCACTGAGAGTGCGGCCTCCATGGCGGGGTCTCTCCCTCCGTCCTCGGATGGCGCAATTTGCTCCGGATCGAAGGCCGGAGTAGTTGCAGATGCGATCTCTCGAACACTGTCCGACGGCAGAGTTACTTCATGCTCGTCGTGATTATGCGGCGCACCTGACATGGGCTCGAATCCATCAAAGATCAAGTCTCCGCGGATGTCGGCAGGGTAGTTTAAGTTTCTGAACCTGACCTAATGACCAGGGGCGTAGCTCTCAATCTGCTCCAGATGGCCAAGCGAATTGGCCCGCAGTGCGAAGCCGCCAAATACGAAGATCTGTCCAGGGAGGAAAACCTCACCCTGGACCGCATCGTTACCGATGATCGAAGTGGCCATCGAGCCTTATGGTGATGGCACAGTGGAACTCTTAATGGAAGCACCAATGTCGGTGTCAAAACCGGCGGATCTCGGGTAGGGGGTCCTGAACTATGCGTCTAAGGCGGATGGTAACAGGAGGCAGGGGAAATGATGTTTACCCAGGTTCGGGCCATCTTGACGGAGGTAATACCCTACGTCCTGCTTGATTGTTCTTGATGATATGAGTATTACAAGAGTTGATCTACCACGAGATCGTAGAGGCTAAACCCTAGAAGCTAGCCTATGGTATGATTGTATGTTGTCCTACGGACTAAACCCTCTGGTTTATATGGACACCGGAGGGGGCTAGGGTTACACAAAGTCGGTTACAAGGGAGGAGATCCACATATCCGTATTGCCAACCTTGCCTTCCATGCCAAGGAAAGTCGCATCCGGACACGGGACGAAGTCTTCAATCTTGTATCTTCATAGTCCAACAGTTCGTCCAAAGGATATAGTCCGGCTGTTCGGAGACCCCCTAATCCAGGACTCCCTCAGTGTCTGAGGGCTCGGCAGCCAAATGAGGGTTCTGCTTGAGAAGGCCGCCTTGTACTTCTGCTGCTAGGGCAGCTGTGTGCTCTTCTGTACGGAGAGAGCGTCCCGTATTGCCATTGACTGTTATGATGCTGCGTGGGCCGGGCATCATGAGCTTGAGATAAGCATAGTGTGGCACTGCATTGAATCGAGCAAACGCAGTTCGTCCGAGCAGTGCATGATAGCCACTACGGAATGGGACGATATCGAAGACTAACTCCTCGCTTCGGAAGTTGTCCGGAGATCTAAAGACAACCTCTAATGTGATTGAGCCCGTACAACGGGCCTCTACGCCTGGAATGACTCCTTTAAAGGTGGTCTTTGTAGGCTTGATACTTAATGGGTTAATGCCCATTTTTTTGCACTGTATCCTGATAGAGCAGATTGAGGCTGCTACCTCCGTCCATGAGGACACGAGTCAGGTGGAACCCATCAATTATTGGATCTAAGACCAGTGCGGCTGAGCCTCCGTGAAGGATGCTGGTCGGGTGATCTCGACGATCAAAGGTGATCGGGTATGATGACCATGGATTGAATTTTGGGGCGATTGGATCTATCGCGTAGACATCCCTAAGCGCACGCTTGCGTTCCCTGTTGGGGAGGTGGGTAGAATATATCATCTTCACTATTCTGACCTGAGGGGGAAACTTCTTCTGTCCCCCTGTGGTCGGTTGTTGTGGCTCTTTGTCATCGTCCTCACTTTGCGATCCCTTTTCCCTGTTCTGGGCGTTTAATTTTCCGGCCTGTTTGAAAACCCAGCACTCTCTATTTGTATGATTAGGAGGCTTGTCGGGGGTGCCGTGAATCTGGCATGGACGATCGAGTATGCGGTCCCAGCTGGATGGTCCCGAATTGTTCTTTTGGAACGACTTCTTCCGCTAAACGAACTTAGAGCCACTGAATCCGGCGTTGACCGCCATATCCTCGGTGTTGTCACTGTTGTTTCGGTGCTTTTATCTATTGCGTCTAGACTTGTCTTTGTTGCTTTTAACTTCAGGGGTGCCGGCGTCGCTTGCATTGTTTACGCTATGGGCCAACCAACTGTCCTCGCCCGCACAAAAGCGGGTCATGAGTGCCGTGAGGGCTGCCATGGATTTTGGCTTTTCTTGGCCGAGGTGGCGAGCAAGCCATTTGTCGCGGATGCTATGCTTAAAAGCTGCTAGAGCTTCGGCGTTCGGACAGTCGATAATTTGGTTCTTTTTAGTTAAGAACCTTGTCCAGAATTTCCTGGCGGACTCTCCGGGCTGTTGAACTATATGGCTTAACTCATCAGCGTCCGGAGGTCGAACATATGTACCTTGGAAGTTATCGAGGAAAGCCTCTTCCAAGTCCTCCCAGCTGCCAATGGAATTTTCAGGCAAACTGTTTAGCCAATGCCGAGCTGGCCCTTTGAGTTTTAGAGGGAGGTATTTTATGGTGTGGAGGTCATCTCCGCGGGCCATATGGTGTGGATAATGAAGTCCTCTATCCACACTGCGGGGTCCGTGGTTCCATCGTATGATTCTATGTTCACGGGCTTGAATCCTTAGGGGAATTCGTGATCCAGGACCTCATCAGTGAAGCAATGTGGGTGTGTGGGGCCTCTATATCGAGCTGAATCATGACACAACTCTGATAGAGTCCGTCTGCGATGTTTGGCACCCGCATGACTGGGTTTGTCACGTCCGAATAGGTGGTCGTGGTCACGTGTCGAGGCGCATCCTCGCGATTCATAGACTGATCTTGTATGTCCTGCTTTATTGTTCAGGTTCTGCCGGAGGTCATATGTATGGCCGTGGGCTAATTTACCTCTGCCTGAGTGATGAGGCGGGGCGGGCTGGTGTTCAGCATGGGTTGCCATTTTGTCTCGACCATGTGGTGGTCGGTCGGCCGTACTGTGTGATTGTGGTATGTACTCCGACACCTCCTCGTCGAACTGAGGTAGCAATTTGCGCTCTGGGTAGCTTTTGGTTGGGCGCTTGAGGCCATATTCTTCAGCTGCTAGGACATTAGTCCATTTATAGTTGAGCAGATCTTGGTCAGCTTGAAGCTGTCGCTACTTCTTTTTTAGGCTCCTTGCCGTGGCTATTAGCTGGCGCTTGAAGCGCTCCTGCCCAAGAGGTTCCTCGGTCACGAAGAAATCTTCGGTGCCGAGGCTCACCTCATCTTCGGAGAGCGGAAGGTAATTATCTTCCTCCGAATCTTCGTGCGTGGCCTGTTGAACAGGGCTAACCTCCTTCTCTTCCCGTTCATCTTGTTTGTTTGCTTTATCAATGGGGTCTTCATTGTCTTTGGCACCTTCCAGAGTGTCATCTTCTCCTGTGTCGGTGTTGCTGTATTTACTACGGCGTGACATAGAGTGGCGCCGCTGATGTCGGCGCTTTGACTGTATTTTGGAAGGTTTATGCTCAACTGGGTCTTCCTTATCGTCGCCGCTTTTCTCCTTTGGTCCGTCCACCATGTATACGTCATACGAGGAAGTTGCCGTCCAGCGTACGGTGAATGGCGGGTTTTGGGCCTCTTCTCTCCGGCATCATCGTCCATACCGTCGATGTCCTCGGAGTCGTAATCAAGTTGGTAGTCAAATCCTCGATCGTGGCTATGAAGTGGGTGGTGGGTGGGAAGTAAAATTCTCCATCGCCAGCCCCTAGTTCGAGCCGGATATAGTTTGGCTGAGAGTCCTCCGCCAAGGACAGATTTTTTAATGAATTTAGCACATCGCTAAAAGGCGAGTGTTGTAAGATGTCTGCGGCACTGAATTTGAAGATCGATAAACGATCAAGCTCGACGTCCGCGGGATCACGCGGTTTGAAAGCTACGGCTAGAGATGAGTCCGGCGTTCCGGTGGCATAGGCATCGTGTGAGACCAGGTCCATGTGCGCCACCAACGCCGTGGGATCTGCGGCCTCCATGGTGGGGTGAATTCTCCCGTCTTTGGATGACGCGGCCTGCTCCGACTCTAGGGCCAGAGCGGTTACAGGAGCGATCTCCTGGATGCGGTCCGATGACAGATTTAGGTCATGATCATCGGGGTGACCGGGAGCGGCTACTGCGGTATCGAATCCGGTGAAGATCAAGTCTCCACAGATGTCCGCGACGTAATTCAAGCTCCCGAATCTGACCTGATGGCCAGGGGCGTAGCTTTCGATCTGCTCCAGATTGCCAAATGAGTTGGCCCGCAGTGCGAAGCCGCCGAACACGAAGATTTGCCCGGGGAGGAAAGTGTAGCGACCCGACCTCAGACGGTCAAGTCTCTGTGCTTAAGTGTCATCCCTGGATCGGTATGCTGACACACACAGTACTCGAGGATTTATAACAAAGGTAAATCACATGTATAAAGTAACGTAAAATATTATTACCTCAATCCAAATAGCGGAAGTAACAAAGGTTGTGGATTCCCATCAACACCAAAGGCAAAGTTGAGTGCAGAAATCATAACCCTAATGTATCACTTACTTGTCGTAAGAATCCTGCAACATGAGACGTTGCAGCCGCAAAGGGTTAGTACATTGAACGTACTCGCAAATTCACACCAGAGGATAATGATGAATAATAGCTATCACTGTATGCATATTTGGCTGTTGGAAAGGCTCTATGGTTATAATGTTTTGCGAAAAGCCAATTTTCCCTACTCCAAAGGAATATATTTTATTTAACTACAAAGTTGGTTGAAAATTATTGAGAAGGTTCCTCCAACTCAATCCCAAATTAACATCAATAACCCAACAAATTATTTAAATAAGGTGATGAGATTAACATGACAATCCAAGTACCAGATACTCAAGATGTCCATAACTGGGGACACAACTAACCATGCTTAGTTTGTACACTCTGCAGAGGTTTGCACACTTTTCCCCACAAGAATCGATCGCCTCCGTTGAATTTTCTCGCACTACATGATGTTTGAGAAACGGATGACCGAGACACAGTCTTTCAGAAACATTAACTCTCTACTCCGGGTAGACCATACCAAGCCTACAACCCACTACCTGCGGATCCACCTCTTCAAGAGCTTCACGTAACTTACTCAACTATGCTAGAGCCCATAATAGCTTGTTGCTGCACACAGACGTTTCTAGCATGAATAATCTTATGATCCCTTTGAGCCTGGGTGGCGGTCCATAGGAATATCACACGGGTACTCCGGGAATTCCAAAAATACAGGCAACACTAGGTACTCCAGGTGCCTCAATCCACCCAGATGTGTATTTAATTTACCACCATAAGTTGAACCATTAATTAACAATCTCACATCTATCACAGATTTCACTCACCCAAACCATGTCTACGAGCATAGCATAGTAATATAAGCAACGCGTAGAAGTAACTCCCAAGGGTTTGAATGTAACAGGGCAATAGGTTCTACCTCATCAACTACTTCCCAACCCACATGTTAATGACCTCCTAACCATGCAATGTTTGAGGATTGGAACAAATGCATAAAAACTGGGTGATAAAGGGATATGATCAAAGTGTGAACTTGCCTACAATGTTGATGAACATGATTCACACTCATAACTCTTGATAGGTCTACTCATCACACTCCGGTCAATCTATGTAAGCAATCAATAGTAACCACACATAAGCAATCACTCAAAAGATAGGGAAGATCGAAGAAAACAATTCGGAAAGCATCAAAACCAAACAAATAACTCTTTTCAACATAAAACAATTTCTAACAGTACCAAAATTATGTGTATTTGGCATTATCACAAAGTTTAGGTCAAGAGCTTCGATTTGCAAAAAGAATCAACTCAAACGGAGTTATGAAGTTTGAATTCAAATCTGGTCTAATTCAAATTTTAAACTTTCAAAAACATGTTTGAGTTGGATTACTGGATAGAGCAGATCATAACGAAGAAGAGGGCGTTGGTTTCATCTAATTCTGAGTAACGAGCAAAAGGTAGTGACCGATTGAAGTACACGGACTAATCCGTAAAAGAAATACTACAAATAGGTCCCTGGAGAGAAAATAAAAGAAAAAGAAAAATCCTATCGAGCGAACATTCGCTGCCGAACGCTAACTAACAAAAATTGTTTTCTAAGGAGATCTAAACGAAAAACGTCCGCTGCATAATAAAACAAAACGGTTTTCTAGAAAAAAACCGATATGGACCGGTCGATGGCGGTTTTACCGGTTTGGCCGGTTCGGTTAACTCCAGCGGTGAGGCGGGTATCTCCGGCGACTACGACGGTGGCAGCAGCTACGCGGCGGCGGCGCGAGGTGGTTGCGGCGCGAGCGAGCAGCGGCGGCGGATCAGCAGAAGGCCGAGGCGGCGATATGCGGTGGCGGCGCTGGAGCATGCGGCAGCGGCGAGAAGCGGGACGGGGAGAGAGACGCGGGGCCTAGGGCCTCGCTATATATAGTGGGGGGCGGCGAACCTCGGGGGTGTGCCCGGGTCGGAAACCTCGGCGGCGGTGCATGCGGGGCTCGGTCTCCTGCGGGAGGTCGGGGAAGGTGGAGCTGGGCCGGCTGGCTGGGCTTCGGCCCAGATGGCCCTGTCCGGAGAAGAAGTTTTTTTAAATAAAGACTTTCCAAACAAACAAAAATAAATAAAACAAAATAAAAAAAAAATACTATATGGGCATATAATATATCAAAATTTTCAGAAAAAGATTTCCTACAAGCTGAACATTTTCCTAGCATTAAATAAAATTCACACAAATTCAGATAATTCAAAGAGTGCTCCTGCCCTACTAAAATCCAATAAAAATCATTTTAGAAAATACCAAAATGATTTCAAACTTATTTGTCTCCAATTTTGTGATGTAGGGAATCATGTTACCCTATTTTCCATGTATTTTATTTTTGGAGAAAAATAATTTGAATAAAAGCCAAATAACTCCAAATTGAAAATAATTTCAAAAGGACTTTAAATTTGATCCTTGAAACTCCCAACTCATATTTCATAATTTGAAGAAGTCATTTTATCTTCTCTCATGAAAATCATTGAGTTGCTTAAAGTTTCTAAATTTGAAATATTTCCAAATAAAATTCAAATCTTTTCAAAACCCCTTTTCATTTAAATAAATGGAGGAAGTCATGTCAACTTCTCTCCAGAGTTTTGTGGTGAAAAGAATTTGAATTCACGGAGATCAAAATGCAGAATGAAAGTTTGGGAAAGTCCTTTTATTCCCTCTCATTTAACTTTTGAAAAGTTTCGAATTCACTCACTTTCAGTCAATCAATCACAGAGCAATCAAAACTATATATTTATCATAACATTCCAAAATTTAGAATTTGGGATGTTACAAATCTACCACCCTTAAAATGAATCTCGTCCTCGTGATTCGGAGAGGCTAGAAAGAAATAGGTTAGGTTTGGGGGTCTTGTCAAAATCCATCGATCATCACAGGGAGTCTGGTGCTACCACCCTTAAAAGCATTGTTACGGTTCCAACAAGACTCTTATACTCCATCCTTATTGTTGGTAGTGTCAGTCTTCTTAGATTTTCGGGAAAACTCCTTCTCTAGGCTCTTCCGGTAGCGGCATAACCCTTTCCTTAATTCTTCCGTCCTTTCATCTTGGTAAGGTTATTCCAAGACTGGGTCTTCTTAGCTGACGGGTCTGGCGCAAAAACTAAACAACTATCGATATCTCATGGTGGTCATCAATTCATGGTTTCTCCTGCAGGAAAGGGGTCTTGGTTGATCCTCACCGTATAACCTACGGTTGGCAAAAGCTGCCTTGTACAAGGGAAAAAAATGCTATACCATTCTAAGGTTTAAACAAGGTTTTGATCATCGTCTCTCTACTAGAGGTAAGTCTCTCAGATTTACCATCCCTTATAGCAAGGCGAATAATAAGAGTACGTCGATATGGTGATCAATCCATCCCGCACCCAAATCATTACCCTGTATACAGTTTAGTGAATCTCGCATTCTAACACTCGGTCATCCTCATAAGCATTGCAGAATTTCTCTTGTCGATGAACCAAGGTTCGGATAAATCCATCGATGCAAGCCAAACAAACATCTACCGTTCCTTCACAACTCTCAGGTTTTGCATAAACTCCTATAAAATCATCGGTTAATAAAGTCGCAACTCCTTCCAGGGTTTTTCCTTCAGCAAGAGTGTGCTTGCCTCTTGGAAGGTCCTGGGGCCTGGGGGTTATGGCCCATCTCATCACTTGTAGTCCTTGAAATTATCATCAGGCAACTGATCATTATTCCAACTTCCAACTTCCTAGTATTCTTAAATCCATCCAATTGTAATGTCTTCCTTCCTTCTTTGGCACCAAACTAGGACATGATTACTCAGACTCATCATGGAGTTTCCATTGATCCATATTTCTGACATCATACCTCCCTTATATCCAATAGTAATTTATCTCTTCATCCTCGTGGGATATCCCACATACCGAGATAAAAACTTATACTTATGAAGTCCATATTCCACTTCGTGGAATATCATTATCCCTTCCAGGGGTCAAGGGTTCTCACAGGGTACTACCACCCTTAAAATGCTCTAATTCTTCCATAGACCATATTTCTCATAACCTCGAAAATGGTCAAAATCTTTCTTCATAGAGTAACAACTCATAAAATCCAAATAGTACCCACAATACTAACTTTATTGATTCTCATGGTTTTACAGTCTCTCCCTTTTCCATTACATGTCTCAACTCAACACCTTGATACAAAAGAGTTGTTCCCACTATTTCTACTACTGCTACATTACTTCTCATAGACACAACTAATATCACAAGTCTCCTTCTCCTTGGGACAATTCCTGGCAAAATGCCCTGCTCCATTACAACGAAAACATATTACTTCTGACAAGTCTCAAGGTTTCCTTTTTGGGCTACTGCTAAGGTAGTGCCCTGACTCCTTGCACCTATAACAGGTGATATGACTCAGATCCTTCCTGGAATCCAATCTACCTCTCTTTCTGGACTTTTCCGTTCCAATCAGGGCTTCTATATCCTATGGGTGATACTCTACTTCCTCCAGTGGGAATTCTACTAGATCCCCATCCAGAAAATTCTGGGAGATGTGTCCTTCTTCTCCACATGAATAGCATGACTTGGTGCAGGGTTTAATTGGTTCTTCTTTGGGTGTGTCCCCGACATCTTCCTTCATCACAGGTTCTTCTAAAATTTCCATGAGGACTCCTTTCTTTACTTCTTTCTTCTGGTGTAAGGTTCTTCGTACCATGGGGTAAATGTGACACTGAGCAGGATAGTGGGTAGTCCCTTCACACAAGAAACAAGTAATCTGCCTAGTTGGGCATTCTTCAACTGGGTGAGTTCCTTCACAATTAGGGCATTCATCCTTGTGTTCTTTATGGGTGTGTCCTATTTCTCCACAAATCTTGCATGCACAAGGTTTCTTCATATCCTTTCCATAAGGCTTCAACTTCTGGGACACAAGATGAGATCTTTACAGAGTCAACTTAATTTCTTTCCAAGTGGTTACTCCTTGCCATCCATTCATGGTTTGGTACATCCTCTGCCAGGTAACAGCACCTCTTCCAAAGCACTGAAGAGCATGCTGGGTTATATCCTTTCTGACTACAGGGTTATTCTTCATGTGATCCTCCATGTTCTAAATCCATCGGCCTGTCTCCAATTTGACTCATCGGTCCAGAAAATATGAGCTCATCTCCATTCGTCCTCTATTGGGTCCATGGGTTCGGGGTGGGATAAGAGATCGAGAGGGATGCACACAATACAAACCAAAGTTTTGAAAAGGCCGATTTTATTTGTGGCTGTCGGGAAAAACATCAAACAAATGACAGCTCACAAACATCGCATCTAACGTAGGTATAATAGGGGATCAGTCTTCTAAGGTCAATAAATCTTCAAAATCGCCAAACTCTTCAAGTCATGTTTATGTCTCCGATGGCTTCTTCCCATCGTGCTTGTCCTTCTCAAGTTCTTTTGCCAGATCATATCCATTGACGTGAAGTCTCTTGTGATGATATTCTGGAGTTGCATTCCAAACTTTTGGATTTCAACACCTTTGGCATGAGCCATGGTCCTACTGTCCTTCAGTTCCTGACAAATCTCCGGTATTATCGAGGTTGTAGCTCCTCCACCTTGGCTACTTTCAGCTTCTGGTCCCTGAGTTCTTCACGAAATGCTTCCTTGTCTAATACGGCCTCCTGGAGCTCCATCTTAAACTTCTTGATGTACTACTCTAGATCCTGGTGATACACCGGCTAAGGTTAAAACTTCATCTTTTGCTGATAGATGCTCCATCAGCCTTCTACCATCCAATCCTTCCGAAAAATTGCATGCTTAGCTCAGCTCGGTGACCATGGTATCAGTGGCGATGACATCACGGATAACCGTGTTTCTGCCCTTGTCATTGCCATGAGCTATCTTCCATAGTTGATATCTCCTTCCTTAGGGTTTTCTTGACAAAACCTTGAGTTCTAATGCTCCATGTTCCAGTATTTCTCCGATACACCTTGATCTCGGGTATTGACAACTTCCTTAGTCTGCCAAGTTCCATAACGGGTGCCTTCCTAGGTCATACAAATCTAGAAAATTCTGCAGGGCCTTCAAATTCTCCTAGTCTTCAGAGTCTTCAATCGTTGTAGTTTCCATTACTATAATACACGGTAAAAGTCCTCTTCATTCCGAGTGGTCTTAGTTGTCCAATATCTTGTCCTTCTCAAAGTGGTCTCATCAGCCAAATCTTTGTGTGGTAGAAAAGGGAAAGGGGTATAGTCTCACTAAAAGGGAATATTTGAATAAGCTCGGAAGAGAAGAGAGGTAAAAGATCTTTTGAAAATGAAGTTGTAGAGAAAATCTTTCCTATGGGCTTGCCAATTTCGGAGGTCATGTCCTATAGTCAACATGTGCTTTGATACCATCTTGTAGCGACCCGACCTCATACGGTCAAATCTCTGTGCTTAAGTGTCATCCCTGGATCGGTATGCTGACACACATAGTACTCGAGGATTTATAACACAGGTAAATCACATGTATAAAGTAACATAAAATATTATTACCTCAATCCAAATAGCGGAAGTAACAAAGGTTGTGGATTCCCATCAACACCAATGGCAAAGTTGAGTGTACAAATCATAACCCTAACATATCACTTACTCGTCATAAGAATCCTGCAACATGAGACGTTGCAGCCACAAAGGGTCAGTACATTGAAATGTTGGGGAACATAGTAATTTCAAAATTTTCCTATGCACACGCAAGATCATGGTGATGCATAGCAACGAGAGAGGAGAGTGTTGTCCATGTACCCTCGTAGACCGAAAGCGAAAGCATTAGCACAGCTTGGTTGATGTAGTCGTACGTCTTCACAATCCGACCGATCAAGTACCGAATGTACGACACCTCCGAGTTCAGCACACGTTCAGCCCGATGACGTCCCTCGAACTCCGATCCAGCCGAGTGTTGAGGGAGAGTTTTGTCAGCACGACAGTGTGGTGACGATGTTGATGTTCTACCGACGCAGGGCTTCGCCTAAGCACCGCTACAGTATTATCTAGGTGGACTATGGTGGGGGGGCACCGCACACGGCTAAAAGATCAACTTGATCAATTGTTCTCCCTATGGGGTGCCCCTCTGCCCCTGTATATAAAGGAGCAAGGGGGTGTTGCCGGCCAGGGAGGAGGCGCGCCAGGAGGAGTCCTACTCCCACCAGGAGTAGGACTCCCCCCCCTTTCCTAGTTGGATTAGGACTTGGGAGGGGGAAGGAGTGGAGGAGAAGAAGGAAGGGGGGTGTTGGGGATATTACCACTAGGCATAAACCGGCCTACTTGGGCCGGGTTAACTTCCTTAGTGGCATAAACAGATGAAGGCCCAAGGCCTGTAGTCGGTTAGAACATGTAGCCGTGAACCGGCCTGATGTATGACTTGTATTGTAAGTAAGGAATAGAGAGATACCAACCAGAATACGAGTATGAACCGGTTAGGACTCTATGGACCGACGGGCGTCACCCGTGTATATAAGGGGACGACCCGGTGGCGGTTCAGGAGAAACAACCACAATTCGAGCCTAGGCGAAGCTTGTTTGCTCCCTAGTCATCGAGATCATATCAATTCCATCACCTCTAGACGTAGGCTTTTACCTTCATCGAAGGGGCCGAACTAGTATAAAATCCTCGTGTCCTTGTGTCCGCTTTAACCCCTTCAAGTAAACTCGTAGCGATGGCTCCATGACTAAGTCCTTTTGCTAGGACATCTGCCGTGACAAATCCACGACAGTTGGCGCCCACTGTGGGGCTATCGCACGATGGTTTGACGATCTTGGAGGGCAAGCTCAAGGGACTCGAAGGCTATGTTGTGGGCCGGATGACCAAGAGTCGTCGGGGCAGGATCTACATCGACGACGCAGGATGGGGTCCCGAGGCCGATTCAATCGAGTATGGGTACCGGGTCCCCTTTGGTGGCATACACGTTTTCATTGGCAAAATCGGTGAGCCTGGGCCTGAGCCGGACATCTGCACCAACCTCATCGAGACGGCTCAGCGTGCGAGATCTACCCAGGTTAAACCGGCCGTGAAGCATGTCTTCGTTGGAGTCGTCCACGAAGGTGAGCGTGAGGACGAGTCAGAACACGGTAATGAGACCGTCGTCTATTCTGATGACGAGTCCTCGACCGGAGAGACCGAATCGCTATACCAGTTGCAAGACGACCAGATTAGGGGCTGTTCCGATGGCGACAGTATTCCGGACCCCCCGGGCCAGGTCAACCGGGTTGGAATATTCATGGCCGGCACACAGGCGGCGAATCACTCTTCGACCGCCGCAGCAATGCTCTCCGGATCAGCAGCGGCAGCCGCAGCAGGGGCAGGAGGCCTTGTGCGCCCGCCGGTTCAAGTTCTATCTGATCTGTTTGATGCACTAGCCGCGCTTATGGCAGAGGACAATCCGGCGGATCAGGAGGCCCATAATGCAGAAATCGCAAAGGTGAAAGAGCAGATTGTGGAAGCCAAAGCGGATCAGGCAGCAGAAAAAGACAGGATGACTGCAGAACGGGCCGCTTTGGACGCCCAGGCCTATGAACTCATGCTTGACCAGAACGCATCACAGGAGGTTTTGAAGCGGAAGCACAAATCACGCCTGTCGTCAGGGTTTGACACCCGAAATCTCTTTCACACTCCAGGGGCTGGGCCCAGTAATCCGCCGCAGTACCCGGAGACAAACCGGATTGAGGCACCAGGACCAGGGGAGCCGGTCCAACCTCGCCTGATGGAACCCCCTCAGCAGAACATTATGAATTTTCCGCCGGTCTAGACACCCCCAGGTCATTATTCTAATCCTATGGACAACCTTGTTGCGGCGGCTGCACGGTTAGAGGCCATCCCAGTCGAAGGGGATTCTCCACAAGCGATAGAGACACGCCGGTTAAAGGAGCTTCTCCGGACTGCACTGATTCAGCAGGAGGCATACTCATACAGCCGTGACCAGATTCATTCTACGCCTCGTCCGAGCCGGAGCTATAGCAGGCGCATGGAGGAACCGGCCATATCAAGCAATGCGCGAGGCCGTGAAGCGGCCCGTGGTAATGACCCGGCAGGTGGTGTTGGAGATGCTCAGGATGTGGTGGACCGGGCCCGGGCACAAAGGGAGGCCGAGTTAGCAGCACAAGATAATGTGGGCCAACTTACACCGGTTTGTTCTACAACCTTTGCCGGACCAGGGATCACATCCGCTTTGGGAGTGCCTTGCTTAATCCCAGCTTTACGTAATGTGCGCCTGCCCAAAGATTTCAAGGGTCCACGCAAGGTGCCGAATTACACCACTGATTTACCCCCTGAAGCATGGGTAGAGAGTTATGAGATGGCCATGGAGATGCTGGACGTGGATGAGGCCGCATGTGCAAAATACTTCACCATGATGCTTGAGGGCACGGCTCGTACTTGGTTAAAGAGCCTGCCGCCCAATTCTATCAGCTCATGGGCCCAGTTGCGGGCCCGGATTATACTGAATTTTAAGGATACATGTAAGCAGCCCAAGTCCATAGTAGACCTGGCAGCTTGTGTCTAGGAGGAAGGAGAATCAACGACCCGTTGGGTGCGCCGCGTTTCGAAAATTTTGCACTCATCTGACAGGATTAATGCTGATTCTGCGATCTTAACTCTGGAAGGCAACTGCCGGTTTGAGCCTCTAAAATTGAAATTGGGACGCATGAAGCGGTTCTGTAATGACATGGGAACCCTCATGGCTGCTTTAGTAAAGTATGCCGATTCGGACAGTACCAAGGATCCCGAACCTGATGATGATGAAACAGGGAAGGGAAGGAAGAATAGCAACTCTAAACAGCAGCAGTACAAACCGGCGGGTCATGGAAACGGAGGCAAATGCAAGGCGGAGGGTAGCATGGATTTTGTGGCCAACGCTAATGCATAGGACAGGAGGCAGCAGCGCAGAGGTAAGGCGGCAGATCGTAATGGGGCCCCCAATCCTAACGCAAGCCGTTTGAATTATTTGTTGAATCAGCCTTGCCCAAAGCACGGGACGAAGGAGACACCGGCTAACCACCTTTGGAAGGATTGTTATATTATGCGGGAGTTTAAAAACTCTAATGCCTTCCGATATGACCATGGGTCAGGAGGCGGTTCAGGATCCGGTTTACACGGTCCGGGTCACGATGGAGCTTCTGGTTCAGGTTTCAATCAGGGCGGTCACAATAGCCAGAATAATCAGAATGGCCAACAGCAACAGCAGCAGCAGCAGTCAGGTTATCAGAGCCAGCCAAAGCAGTTGAGCAATTGGCAATACCACGTATCCACAACTGGCTTGGATAAGCGCGACCGAAAACTCCACAAGCGAGCGGTGAATTTTGTTGAACCGGCCTTACCACGTTACTTACGCTGGTCAGAGCAGCCCATCGTGTGGAGCAGAGAAGATCACCCGCCCCGGGTTGATAATCCGGGCCAGTTAGCATTAGTAGTGGACCCTCAGGTGGGGGGTTATAAGTTCACCAAGGTGCTCATGGATGGAGGAAGCAGTATTAACATACTATACTATGAGACATTCCGGCGCATGGGACTAATAGACAAGGATCTCAGACCGTCGAATACGGTATTCCATGGTGTTGTGCCAGGCAAATCTGCATATCCTGTTGGTAAGATAGCCCTAGATGTGGCTTTTGGGGACGAGCACGATTCTCGGTTGGAAAAATTAAACTTCAAAGTGGTGAAGATCCGGAGCCCGTATCACACCTTGTTTGGGCGGCCGGCTTATGCCAAGTTCATGGCGCGGCCTTGTTATATCTACTTACAGCTCAAGATGTCGGGTTACAAGGGGACGATAATGGTTCACGGGAACCGTAGGATCGCCTTGGAATGTGAAGAGGGTGATGCGGCTTATGCAGAGTCAGTCTGTGCCACGGAGGAGTTGAAGTATTATAAGGACAATGTTGATCCGGCGGATATGACCCCTTTAAAGAAGCCAACTACAGAGCATGATTCAGATCTGAAGTTCAAATCGCCAGCTGAGACCAAGCTTGTTGACTTCGTGCCCGGCGATTCGTCCAAGCAGTTCACTATCAGTGCCAACCTAGATCCCAAATAGGAAAGCGCGCTCATCGAGTTCATCCGTGAGAATCGGGACATTTTTGCATGGAAGTCGTCTGAAATGCCAGGTGTACCAAGGGAACTCGCTGAGCACACTCTTAATGTGGATCCTAAGTATAAACCGGTGAAACAGTTCCTCCGCCGGTTTAATGAAGAAAGACGCAAAGCCATTGGAGAGGAAGTGGCCAGGCTTTTAGCAGCTGGTTTTATTATTGAGGTGTTCCATCCAGAGTGGCTTGTTAATCCGGTGCTGGTTCTTAAGAAAAACGGCACTTGGCGTATGTGTGTGGATTACACAGATCTTAACAAAGCCTGTCCGGCAGATCCTTTTGCCCTCCCCCGTATTGACCAGATCATTGATGCCACGGCAGGTTGTGAGCGTTTGAGTTTTTTGGATCCATACTCTGGATATCATCAGATTAAGATGGCAATTAAGGACCAGGAGAAAACGGCATTTATTACTCCCTTTGGAGCCTTCTGCTATGTATCTATGCCCTTCGGGCTCAAGAGTGCCCAAGCCACCTATCAACGGTGTGTACAGAATTGCCTGCATGAGCAGATCGGCCGCAATGTGCACGCCTATGTGGATGATATTGTAGTAAAATCAAGACAGAGGGAGACGCTTGTGGATGATTTGAAGGAGACCTTTGACAACTTACGAGCTTACAGGATGATGCTTAATCCGGCCAAGTGTGTTTTTGGTGTTCCGGCAGGCAAGTTACTGGGTTTCTTGGTGTCTAACAGAGGAATTGAGGCTAATCCGGAGAAGATTACGGCTATTACATCCCTGGCTAAACCGAAGTGTATCAACGATGTTCAGCGTTTGGCGGGCCGAATCGCTGCGCTGAGCCGGTTTATCAGCCGCCTTGGGGAGAAGGCTATCCCTTTGTACCAAATGCTGAGGAAGACAGACAATTTCGTCTGGAGTCCAGCTGCTGATGAGGCATTTGAGGACCTGAAGCGGCAGTTAGCCAATCCGCCTGTTCTTGCAGCTCTGGTCGACAAGGAGCCACTATTATTATACGTAGCGGCTAATGCTCGGGCAGTTAGCGTGGCTATTGTGGTGGAACGCAATGAGGCAGGCAAGGAATATCCGGTTCAGCGGCCGGTTTATTATATCATCGAGGTGCTTATTGAATCCAAGCAAAGGTATCCGCATTGGCAGAAGCTGGTCTATGGTGTTTTTATGGCCAGTCGGAAGTTGAAGCAGTATTTTCAAGGGCACCCCATCACAGTGGTCAGTTCAGCTCCCTTGGGTGATATTATACAGAATCGGGAGGCGACTGGCCGGATTGCCAAGTGGGCTATAGAGCTTGGGCCACACGGACTGAAGTACGTGCCTCGGACGGCAGTGAAGTCTCAAGCACTTGTTGATTTCATCAATGATTGGACGGAGTTACAAGCACCAGAGGAGAAGCCGGATCACACATATTGGACTATTCATTTTGACGGATCCAGGCAATTGGAAGGCTCGGGGGCTGGGGTTGTATTAACTTCCCCACGAGGTGATAAGTTTTGCTATGTTCTCCGCTTAATGTTCCCTTGTACTAATAATGCAGCTGAGTACAAAGCCTTGCTCCATGGTCTCCGGATGGCTAAAGAGATGAATTTAAGCCAGGTTAAGTGCTTTGGTGACTCGGACCTAGTGGCTCAACAGGTGTCTCGCACTTGGGATTCTAAGGACCCGCTCATGGCTGCATATCGTCGGGAAGTGGATAATATTGCAGGTTGTTTCAAGGGTTATCAAGTGGATCATGTGGACCGTCGGAATAATGAAGCGGCGGATGCTTTAAACCGGTTGGGCTCTCAGCGTAAACCGGTCCCGCCTAACGTCTTTTTGGACGTGTTGCACAACCCGTCAGTCAAGCTCCCAGGTGAGGTGGATTTGGCTATCCCTGATCCGGAGGCTCAATTGGTGGCAGCCCTGCATGTTATTCCGGATTGGACGGTTCCTTATCTTGCATACATAAACCGGGGGGAGTTACCAGAGGATGAGATTCTGGCCAGGTAGATAGTCCGGCGATCCAAGTCTATGACGATTGTCAATGGTGAATTACATCGTTGCAGTGTATCAGGGGCGTTTCAACGTTGTGTTTCTCCTGAGGAAGGCTGTGAAATCTTAAGAGAAATCCATGAAGGGGATTGTGGGCACCACGCCGGTTCAAAGTCTTTGGTGGCAAAGGCGTTTCGTCACGGGTTTTACTGGTTGACAGCGCATGCTGATGCGGAGGACTTGGTTAAACGGTGTGATGGATGTCAGAAATTTTCAAGGCGTGCTCATGTGCCGGCTCAAGAATTGAGGATGATCCCAATAACATGGCCGTTTGCAACTTGGGGGCTGGATATGGTTGGGCCTTTTAAAAGATCCAAGGATAAGAAAACCCACCTTTTGGTGGCAGTTGACAAATTTACCAAGTGGGTTGAAGCGGAGCCTGTCAGCAAGTGTGATGCAGCGACAGCGGTGCAGTTCATCAAGAAGTTGATTTTCCGGTTTGGTTTTCCACACAGTATCATTACTGACAATGGTACCAATTTATCCAAGGGTGCTATGAAGGAGTTCTGTGAACGTGAGCACATCCGACTTGACGTGTCGTCAGTGGCACACCCCCAGTCCAATGGACAGGCAGAACGAGCTAATCAGGAAATCTTGCGAGGCATCAAACCCCGGCTTTTGGTCTCGTTGCAAAGAACACCAGGATGTTGGGTTGAAGAGCTACCATCTGTGTTATGGAGTATCAATACTACACCAAACCGGTCCACAGGATACACGCCATTTTTCATGGTCTATGGAGCAGAGGCAGTTCTCCCTAGTGACATCCGGCACAATTCGCCTCGTGTGGCAGCCTATGTTGAAGCAGACAATGAGACAGCACGGCAAGACGCTTTGGACCTATTGGACGAGGAGCGTGATATAGCGGCTGCCCGTTCGGCGATTTACCAGCAAGATCTTCGTCGCTATCACAGTCGCCGGGTTAGAACCAGAACTTTTCAAGAAGGAGATTTGGTGCTTCGACTCATCCAAGATCAAACGGATATGCACAAGTTATCCCCACCCTGGGAGGGACCTTTTGTGGTCAGCAAAAATTTGCACAACGGGTCGTACTATCTGATTGATATTCGAGAGCATCAAGACTCACGTACATCAGAGGAGGAGACCAACAGGCCGTGGAATATAGCTCATCTTCGGCCTTACTATACTTGAGCCATCGGCTCTATCTATGTACATATCATGACAATGTATATATTATCTTTGATATACCAAACCGGAGTCTCAGCTAAAGCGGGGTCTCTGTCTTTCTCATCATGCGAGGTTACACGGAGTGGTTCTGTTTAAAGCAGCCTCCGGTTTACCCCTTGACATTTGTTTTTTATATATCACTGGGGGCCTTGGTCGTGTCTGAACCAACGAACACCCTTTGATAGGCGACAACCACCAGATCATTTGGGGACATGGTCAAGTCTGAACCAGTCACGCCTCTTGGTCGGCCTAAGGCCACAAAATCACTTGGGGGCATGGTCGAACCCGAACCATTGTCACGCCTCTTGATCTGGCATATATGCCACGAGTCATTTGGGGACCTGGCTGACTTGAATCATTGTCACTCCTATTGGGGGCCTTGATCCTGTCCGACCATGGTAATACCATCTGAACAGCTCAGTATAGCATATTTTTGCAAATGGTTTTTATCATTGCCTTTGCTTCCATGTTGTTTTCATGGTTTGTTCGTTCTTTGTTTTTGTTGGATTTCTTTTATGTCAACAAGCATATTTTTCTCCGGTTCAGCCAATGATTTTTGATCCCCCTTTAAATCTGGAGGAGTCTGCCTGGTTTACCTTTTCCTTGTTAACATCATGGAGTAACCAGGGGGCTCGTATTAAGTCAGTACGGTTTGTATGGGAGCTACTTTCTCCCTTTTTGACGGTAATGGTTTATAAAACCACCGCTTCAGGCTTGGCTAAAGCCAGCTTTATGTTCAAACGTGGCAGGTATTTATGTATCATCTATTTACTGATACACATATCAAGATCATAATCCGGCTGACGGTATAACCGCCACCGAAGTTCAAATTTTTCTGATTGCAGGAAATATGAATTAAAGTTTTTCAAGCAAAAGCTTCAGTACTTATGCACGAAGGCATATCCCAGGCAGAAGTTTTAACTATCCTATTACAAGGCGGCATGGTGCTCAAACAAAATCATTGTTTTGTGGAAGGATGTTGCAAATAGCTCTTCAAACCGGCTTCCGGTTCAAGCCTGCTCCTCATCCTCCGCCGCTTCAGCTTCCTCGTCTCTGCCCATTGGCTGGAAATAAACAGTGGTCCAGTCGATTCCCATTAAAGCTTGGAAAACAGCCTCTTCATGGATCAGGGAAGACGGTTCAATATCAGGGGCGTAAGTGTGCTTACGGATTGGAGGAATCAGATTCTCTGCTTCAACAGTTGGGGTAGGCATTCGCTTGTTTTGATTATTATATTGCGCTTGATAATGCGTCAAATCTGCCTCTTCAGCTAGCTGGCAAGCCAGAGGGTGCACTGCACGGTTTATGGCCCTTAAATCTTCTTCATTGAATTTAGAGCCATCTTCTTTCAGACTGGGATAGCCTTGAGCTGCTTCCACAGGATCAAAGTCGGGCACCCATGCCTTTGCCCGGATTAAGGCATTGATAGCTCCGGTTCGGGCAGCGGATTTTTTCAGCTCCTCAATCCGGGCTGGAAGCATTGACAACTTGTTAAGAGTGTCCTGGATTAAAGAGGGTGCCGGGTTGTTGTGAGAAGCTGTGGTGATGATCCGTTGGGCTCCGGTATACAATTGTTCCACCAAGGTGTAGGCAGCTTTCAATTTCTTCCGCACATCATTTCCTAAATGCCCAATGCGTGTGCCTACAACAAGATTGGAATGGTCTCAAACCGGATTTACGATACAGCAGGTTCAAATTTATCACATAAATTACAAGGAGCTTACCAAAGATTGCAGCAGTCATGGAGTGTATTTGCCGCTGTACGGCCGTCAGTTCATCCACCACCGGTTTAAGGGCCGCTCAGCATTTTCCGTTCTTTTGGTTAAACCGGCCTTCTCAGTGGCCCAGTCAGCCCGCTCTTTCTTGAAGCCTTCTTTCAGCCGTTCAGCAGTGCTCAAAGCACTGGTTAATTCTTGCTTGGCCTTATCTGTTTCAGCCTGCTGGGTCTTTAGGGCCTCCTGCAAATCGGCAATCCGGTCCTCCTTGATTTTCACTTCAGCCTGCATACAGATGGCATTTTAAGCTTTGCACAGGCGATCCAAGAAATGGAAGTATCAACCACATAACAAAGTTATATGCCTGATACTTGGGGGCTAATGCACCTTCAATTTTTTGTATATTGCTAGATTACAAAGTCCCAAGCTCAATACAAGTATTCAACTTGGCACTTGGGGGCTAATGGCTATTTGATCAAGTTATGTTCTAAGGACAGCTTTTTATTTTGAGCCCCGGTTTACTTATGCTAGGTTAGACCGGCCCTCGAGGGTTATGCCGACGGATTTCAAAAATGATCAGGATCAAGTCCCGGTTTGACCAAGGTCACAAACTGGCCCTTGGGGGCTACAAGGATGAATGCAATGGCAGAAAGGAAAGAAGGAATTTACCTCAAATTTATCCCTCATCATTTTGGCCAGGCCAGCTTCACAGTCACGGCTAGTGTAAAGCCGGTTTAAATAGCCAGAGTGAATATCTTGAGCATTCAGAGTGGCGTATGTCTCTAATTCAACATCCCATTTGCCTTTGTTCAAAGGGGAAGAATCCTCTTTGATGGTATGCCTGGTAAGGGTGGCAGGATTCCCAGGTTCAGAGCGGCCTACGCCGGTAATCACAACATCATCATCTTTTGACTCGCCGGTTTGGGTTGGCGCGGCCGGTTTGTCAGCAGGAGTGTCGGATTTCTCAATCTGGACAGAGCTGGCAGGCGGATCAGCAAAGGCTGTAATATGAATAAGACCTTCTTCAGGGATAACGTCGTCTTGCAGAGGAGGATCATTGGGGATATCTTCACAAGTAAACACTTCATGATCAGGTGCTTGGTCATGTTCTGGGGCCACATCTTCTTCAGCCGCTCTATCCAGGCGGGCCTTCTTGCTTGGTTTCGGTTTAGCCCTGAAAGAAAAATAAAAAGTCAAGGAAAAGTGTAAACCATTGCGCAGTATACTGTAAGCATATGTTCGGTTTAACTGACCCAGCAACTGTTTTCAAAGGTGGTAGCTGGGTGGCCGACAATTCACCAGATGATGAATGAGAAGTGACCTGATAATCGGAGTCGGATGGATTAAGAGGTTGACGGAAGAAACCCTCTTTACGATTTAAATCAATAAAAAGGTCGGAGACCTCGAAGCGGCGTTTTCGAACCGGACTGTTTGGTAAACCGGCAGAGGTAACTACCTGGCCACTGTGCCGGGTTGTGCGGCGAGCTTCGTGTTGCTGGGTCTTCATAAGAAATTGGGAATCTAGATAAGCAAGAGGGTGAGAAATTTAATTTTCCGGTTTGCCCGGCGAAATTTTGGCAAAGGCAGGATTTCTGAATCGGAAGAGAGAATGGTTACCTCAACGAAACCCGCATTGCTGGCTTCAACGTCATCCTGACAAGCATTATCATCAATAAGGCGTGTAAAAAGCAAGCCAAGTGAATCAAGTTCTACCTCAAGATCCGGATTACCCACATCATCATCAATGGCTGGGTCAGATGAAGCGGTGGTTTTTCTCTTATGAGCTGGTTTCTTGATAACCTTGGTCTTGGACCGGGTTGGCCGTCCTGCCTTCTCCGTTTTGTCTTGAGGAAGTTTCTTACTCCAAAATGGATTATCACCCTGGATCAGCAGTAATTAAATGTTGAACATATAAAATAGTAAACCGGTTCAACAATAGAGTAACTAAAATATTACCGCTGGCGGTTAGTTGGTGGTGCAGTAAGGAAGCAGACCGGTTTGAGCACAGAGGTGCTCCGGTTCATTCAGCATCTTTTTCACAGATTTTGTGACTTCGTCATCAGGGAGTTGGATTTTAGTGTGTCGGAGTGGGTCATCAACACTATCAGTATACTCACACATCAAATTTGGGCGCCGGCTTAGAGGCAAAATGCTCCATGATATCCAGCAGCGTGCATGGTCTATTCCTGTTAAACCATTGGCCATGAAGGCCCGGAGCTTGGACAGTTGAGGAGCATATTTAATTCTCTCCTTGGCGCTTAGCCTTTGTGGAAAAGGGTGAGTGTTGCTGAGCCGTTCCGGACGGAAGCCAGGCAAGGGATTTTCATTGTCAGGAGATGTATCCTTGCAATAAAACCAAGTTGCGTTCCATTCCTTGGGATGAGTATGGAGTTTGACGTGGGGATAGGTGATTTCTTTCCTTTTTTGAATGGCCATACCGCCCAGTTCGGTATTAGGGCCGTCAGTGAATTCAGTACGGCCGTTCAGATGAAAGAGATCTCTAAATAACTCGACTGAAGGCTCCTCTTGAAGGTATGCCTCAGAAAGTACTTGAAAGTGACATAGATTGGTGACGGAGTTGGGGCCAATATCCTGTGGATGGAGTTGAAAGTTGGCTAACACATCCCGGTAAAATTTAGAGCCGGGCGGTTTGAAGCCCCGGGCCATATGATCTGCGAAAACCACGACCTCTCCTTCCTGGGGCGTAGGAGGACATTCATCTCCAGGAACCCTCCAGTGAATCGTATCTTTGCTATCCAAAGCGCCGATCAGGACTAGATCGTTCAGCTGTGATTCTGTGATACGGGAGGGAACCCAGTTGCACTCGTACACTTGTTTGGCCATGACGAGATCTACAAGAAATAAGTGATCCGGCTCAAGGACATGCCGGATAAAAAGGTGTTGATCTAATTACGGTAAACCGGAGGCAGTACCAGTAAACCGGTCTTATACAACGCGGCATCAGATGGATTCTGGCGGTTCAACCAGGGGACTAATGACATATATACCGGTTTAGCAATTTTTTCTCTATGGTGAAGTTAAACTGCCTGGCCTAAGCATCGGAAGCAATTGAAACTATGGATAACTAGTTATGCAAAAACAAATTTCACAAAATCGTGTTACAGCCGCGGATCTACAGCAAGCTCACAAAAACAGGAAATATTTCAAAAACTAAGGCGGAAACAGAAGTGAACCATTGAGCAGATATGTGCGGGAGATTTATGAGCTTGGATGAGAAATAGCAAGCGGATACTAAAGGGATCGCTATTAAGCACAGCAAGAGTTCACAGATGCATTCAAGGTCAGAAAACAGCCATGAACGCGCAATGAACATAGCAAGAACATGGAACCCTAAGAATAGATCTAGGTTAAGAAGGAGAGAGAACTTACTGGGAACGGAGAAGATGCGGAAAGACGCCGCAACACTCTGGTACGTTCAGGTTGATGCAGCGGCCCGAGACGAGGCAGAGGTCGACGGTGGTGGCGGAGCTCCAAAGCCGACGACGTGAGGAAGAAGAAGAAGGGACGAAGGGAAGAAAAAGGAAATGACCCTTCGGTCTTATTTATAAGGCAACCGAGCTAGGTCAAACGTGCGAATCCAGGAGCTGTCATTAAGAGGGCGTTAGGAATTTCACAATGATGTCATGCCGGTTTACAGTAACCAAAACTGATGACGTCATGCCGGTTTACAGCAACCAAAAATGATGACGACATGGAGATTCGCCAATTAACAGAAGATATCCAAGACGCAAGATGGTGTGAAGGATTGACATGAACCAGTTCAAATCAATCTGGCGCCTAATGTTGGGGATATTACCACTAGGCATAAACCGGCCTACTTGGGCCGGGTTAACTTCCTTAGTGGCATAAACAGATGAAGGCCCGAGGCCTGTAGTCGGTTAGAACATGTAGCCGTGCACCGGCCTGATGTATGACTTGTATTGTAAGTAAGGAATAGAGAGATACCAACCGGAATACGAGTATGAACCGGTTAGGACTCTATGGACCGACGGGCGTCACCCATGTATATAAGGGGACGACCCGGTGGCGGTTCAGGAGAAACAACCACAACTCGAGCCTAGGCGAAGCTTGTTTGCTCCCTAGTCATCGAGATCATATCAATTCCATCACAACTAGACGTAGGCTTTTACCTTCATCGAAGGGGCCGAACTAGTATAAAATCCTCATGTCCTTGTGTCCGCTTTAACCCCTTCAAGTAAACTCGTAGCGATGGCTCCACGACTAAGTCCTTTCGCTAGGACATCTGCCGTGACAAATCCACGACAGGGGGCGATGCCCCCCTCTCCTTGTCCTATTCGGACTAGGGGGGAGGGGCACGCGGCCCAGCCCTACCCGCCTCTCCTCTCTTCCACCTAGGCCCACTAAGGCCCATTAAGTTCCCGGGGGGTTCCGGTAACCTCCCAGTAGTCCGGTAAAATCCTGATTTCACCCGGAACACTTCCGATATCCAAACATATGCTTCCAATATATCAATCTTCATGTCTCACCATTTCGAGACTCATCGTCATGTCCGAGACCACATCCGGGACTCCGAACATCCTTCGGTACATCAAAACATATAAACTCATAATATAACCATCATCGAAACGTTAAGCGTGCGGACCCTACGGGTTCGAGAACTATGTAGACATGACCGAGACACGTCTCCGATCAATAACCAATAGCAGAACCTGGATGCTCATATTGGCTCCCATATATTCTACGAAGATCTTTTATCGGTCAGACTGCATAACAATATACGTTGTTCCCTTTGTCATCGGTATGTTACTTGCCCGAGATTCGATCGTTGGTATCTCAATACCTAGTTCAATCTCGTTACCGGCAAGTCTCTTTACAAGTTCTGTAATACATCATCCCGCAACTAAATCATTAGTAGCAGTGCTTGCAAGGCTTAAGTGATGTGCATTACCAAGAGGGCCCAGAGATGCCTCTCCGATATTCGAAGTGACAAATCCTAATCTCGAAATACGCCAACCCAACAAGTACCTTTGGAGACATCTGTAGAGCACCTTTATAATCACCCAGTTATGTTGTGACGTTTGGTAGCACACAAAGTGTTCCTTCGGTAAACGGGAGTTGCATAATCTCATAGTCATAGGAACATGTATAAGTCATGAAGAAAGCAATAGCAACATACTAAACGATTGGGTGCTAAGCTAACAGAATGGGTCATGTCAATCACATCATTCTCCTAATGATGTGATCCCGTTAATCAAATGACAACTCATGTCTATGGTTAGGAAATATAACCATCTTTGATCAACGAGCTAGTCAAGTAGAGGCATACTAGTGACACTCTGTTTGTCTATGTATTCACACATGTATTATGTTTCCGGTTAATACAATTCTTGCATGAATAATAAACATTTATCATGATATCAGTAAATAAATAATAACTTTATTATTGCCTCGAGGGCATATTTCCTTCATGAAAGTACTGACAATTTCACACCAGAGGATAATGATGAATAATAGCTATCACTACATGCATATTTGGCTGTTGGAAAGGCTCTATGGTTATAATGTTTTTGCGAAAAGCTAATTTTTCCCTACTCCAAAGGAATATATTTTATTTAACTACAAAGTTGGTTGAAAATTATTAAGAAGGTTCCTCCAACTCAATCCCAAATTAACATCAATAACCCAACAAATTATTTAAGTAACGTGATGAGATCAATATGATAATCCAAGTACCAGATACTCAACATGTCCATAACCGGGGACACGGCTAACCATGATTAGTTTGTACACTCTGCAGAGGTTTGCGCACTTTTCCCCACAAGACTCGATCGCCGCTGTTGAATTTTCTTGCACTACATGATGTTTGAGAAACGGATGACCGAGACACAGTCATTCAGAAACATTAACTCTCTACTCCGGGCAGACCATACCAAACCTACGACCCACTACCTGCTGATCCACCTCTTCAAGAGCTTCTCGTAACTTACTCAACTATGCTAGAGCCCATAATAGCTTGTGGCTGCACACGGAAGTTTCTAGCATGAATAATCTTATGATCCCTTTGAGCCTGGGTGGCGGTCCATAGGAATATCACACGAGTACTCCGGGATTTCCAAAAATACAGGCAACACTGGGTACTCCAGGTGCCTCAATCCACCCAGATGTGTATTTAAGTTGCCACCTTAAGTTGAACCATTAATTAACAATCTCACATTTGTCATGGATTTCACTCACCCAAACCACGTCTACGAGCATAGCATAGCAATATAAGCAACGCGTAGAAGTAACTCCCAAGGGTTTGAATGTAACAGGGCAATGTTTGAGGATTGGTACTAATGCATAAAAACAGGGTGATAAAGGGATATGATCAAAGTGTGAACTTCCCTGCAATGTTGATGAAGATGATTCGCACTCATAACTCTTGATAGGTCTACTCATCACACTCCGGTCAATCTATCGTAAGCAATCAATAGTAACCACACATAAGCAATCACTCAAAAGATCGGGAAGATCGAAGAAAACAATTCGGAAAGCATCAAAACCAAGCAAATAACTCTTTGCAAAATAAAAAAATTTCTAATAGTACCAAAATTCTGTGTATTTGACCTTATCAGAAAGTTTAGGTCAAGAGCTTCGATTTGCAAAAAGAATCAACTCAAACGGAGTTACGAAACTCAAGTTATGATCAAACGAAGTTTGAATTCAAATCTGGTCTAATTCAAATTTTAAACTTTCAAAAACAAGTTTGAGTTGGATTACTGGATAGAGCAGATCATAACGAAGAAGTGGGCATTGGTTTCGTCTAATTCCGAGTAACGAGCAAAAGGTAGTGACCGATTGAAGTACAGGGACTAATCTGTAAAAGAAATATACAAATAGGTCCCTGGAGAGAAATAAAAGAAAAAGAAAAATCCTATCGAGCGAACGTTCGCTACCGAATGCTAACTAACAAAAACTGTTCGCTAAGGAGATTTAAACGGAAAATGTCCACTACATAATAAAACAAAACAGTTTTCTAGAAAAAACCGATAAGGACCGGTCGACGACGGTTTTACCGGTTCGGCCGGTTCGGTCAACTCCGGCGGTGAGGAGGGCGTCGCCGGCGACTACCGCAACGGCGGCGGGCGGCACGGCGCTTGCAGCGGCGAGGCGCTGGCGGTGGCAGCAGCTATGCGGCGGTGGCGCGAGGTGGATGCGGCGCGGGCGAGTAGTGGCCGCGGATCAGCAGAGGGCGGAGGCGACGATCTCCAGTGGCGGTGCTGGAGCATGCGGCGGTGGCGAGAAGCGGCACGGAGAGAGAGAGGCGGGGCCCGGGGCCTCGCTATATATAGTGGGGGGGCGGCGAACCTCAGGGGCGTGCCCGGGTCGGAAACCTCAGCGGCGGCGCATGCGGGGCTCGGTTTCCTGCGGGAGGTCGGGAAAGGTGGAGCTGGGCCGACTGGCGGGGCTTCGGCCCAGTTGGCCCGGTCCGGAGAAGAAGTTTCTTTTTTAAAAAATAAAGACTTACCAGACAAAAAAAAATAAATAAAACAAAATAAACAGAAATACTATATAGGCATATAATATATCAAAATTTTCAGAAAAAGATTTCCTACAAGCTGAACATTTTAAAGCATTAAATAGAATTCACACAAATTCAGATAATTCAAAGGGTGCTCCTGCCCTACTAAAATCAAATATAAATCATTTTAAAAATACCAAAATGATTTCAAACTTATTATCTCCAATTTTCTGATGTAGGGAATCATGTTACCCTATTTTCCATGTATTTTATATTTGGAGAAAAATAATTTGAATAAAAGCCAAATAACTCCAAATTGAAAATAATTTCAAAAGGACTTTAAATTTGATCCTTGAAACTCCAAACTCATATTTCATAATTTTAAGAAGCCATTTTATCTTCTCTCATGAAAATCATTGAGTTGCTTAAAGTTTCTGAATTTGAAATATTTCCAAATAAAATTCAAATCGTTTCAAAACCCCTTTTTCATTTAAATAAATTGAAGAAGTCATGTCATCTTCTCTCCAGGGTTTCGTGGAGAAAAGAATTTGAATTCACGGAGATCAAAATGCAGAATGAAAGTTTGGGAAAGTCCTTTTATTCCCTCTCATTTAACTTTGGGATGTTACAAAAAGTTTCTCCATATACAACGTCATTATTGACGATTGAAGTGGCCATCAAACCTTTCAGAGACAGCATAGAGGAACTCTCAATGAAAGCACCAATGTCGGTGTCAAAACCGGCGGATCTCGGGTAGGGGGTCCCGAACTGTGCGTCTAAGGTTGATGGTAACAGGAGACTGGGGACACGATGTTTACCCAGGTTCGGGCCCTCTATATGGAGGTAATACCCTACGTCCTGCTTGATTGATATTGATGAGTATGAGTATTACAAGAGTTGATCTACCACGAGATCGTAATGGCTAAACCCTAGAAGTCTAGAATGTATGACTACGGTATCGAGTATATCCTTTCCGGACTACACCCTCCCGTTTATATAAACACCGGGGGGGTCTAGGGTTACATAGAGTCGGTTACATAAGATGGAATCTTCATAGTTGTTCGCCAAGCTTGCCTTCCACGCCAAGGAGAGTCTTATCCGGACACGAGTACAGTCTTCGGTCTTCATATCTTCAGGGCCCATGAGTTCAGCCCATAGATAACAGGCTGGACGCTCGAGGACCCCTTAGTCCAGGACTCCCTCAGATCCTACGGCCCGTAGAAGGCCCACGGATCCTTCGGCCCGTAGGAGGCCCATGGTTACAATAGTCCGTGTGTTGCCAAGATTATTGTGGCCTAGTTACAAAAACTAGGTTATTGTGGCCACTAAAAAACTCGAAAAAAGAAACTGCAGTGACTACAAGCAAACAACTAAACAAGACAATAAGGAAATAAATAAGCAAGCAACTAACGCTAGCCTATTATAGCTATTACACATATTACATCCACTGGGCATCAAAGTTCGCCACCAGTGCAAGTATAGGGAACAAAGTAGCATATTACATACACTAGCCGTCAAAATTGGCCACCAGTACAAATAAACGCAGAAGCAAAACATGTCCATAACTGAAACAACTTCAGAAGAGCTCAAGAAACGTTATCCTGGGTATCCACCATGCTGGCAATAAGCTTAGCAAGCTTATTAGCTTTGTCCTGTTTGGCGCTAAAATCCTCCAACGCTTGTTGTTGCACCAGAAAGTATGCATCTGAATGCTCCAGGGACTTCCGTAGTCCTTCCGCTTCTTGTCGCAGCACAGCTGATCGATGTCTTTCAGCTTGTAGTTGAGACTCAAGAAACAAAACTGATTCAGACAGTGAGTTTGAATAGCTTGCGCAAGCGGTAGTGGCTAGTAACTCGAACAGTAAACCAAGACAGGACTTTGGGGTTGCCTTACTGTCTTCAAGATAGTTTTCCTTAGTTGTTTTATCAGCTTTGTTGGAGACCAACAAGGATGTCTCATGATCCTGAACCTTATCTGCATTACTTCCTTTATCATTAATTAATAAGGCACTCTTCCCCAATATTCTGTCAGCATTCTAAAAGAAGAAACAAGCAGACACACAACATGTTTAGCATGTACAAGTATATGAAACTCATTTCGGTGAACCAGATCATTAGTAAGGTGGACAAGATTAAACTACCAAATCTTCTATTGCCAAGTAGTACATTATAAAAGCATCAAACAAACATATATCTATCTCCTATGGTCACTGCATTGTCTTGCCAAATCAAAATAGAGACACGGTTCAAATCAAATTAGTTCAAGAGAAAGCAGCACTGAAAGAATACAAAGCGTGTGAAACTAAACACCATAACAAGATGGGTACCATGGGTCTACATGTACAACAACACTATTGGCCCTATTATGATGCTAGTAATGTGCATGATATGAGAAGTCAACTGTATAGACAATTGAAATTGAAATCAACAGAGCTATTTATAAGAGCAAACCTGTTAAAGAAACATGCATAAACATACATGTTGTGCCATTGGAGTTTCCAATGGATAGTTCAATGTAAAAATAAGTTTGTATGAGTAAATACAGTGATACAAGAGCAAAGCAGTATGCACGATAGCAATGGAATCTTAAATGAGAATAGTTGTTCTACAGGTTTAAGCACTTGTTCTACATGAACAGAGTACACTAAGACATACGCATATAGTACTTAAAATAAAATGAGCTCATAGACCTTACCACATTCTTGGTTCGGGGCCAGTAAAGAACAAGGCGTTCCCATTCATCATCCAGTAAATGTGTATCAAGAGAATGTAAGGGAATTTGATGAGTTTCTTTGCCAGTGAAGTACGTTTTCTTCAGGTAATTCCGATACTTCCACCAAGCATTCTTGAAGATAGCAGAGGTATTAGCACAGTTTACCTCATCCCGAGTTTCCAAATCGGTCCTTCTCTATAGAGAAAAATGGGAAAATTTGTTGTATTATAACCATCATGGAGGTAGAATGTATGGGACAAAGCAAAGCAATTGCCATGAATAACATTACTTACACATAACTCCTAGACAAAGACCTGCAACTGGCATTTTCCTTCATCTTCGGTATAATATTTCCATGATGGGAACATACACACATAGGATTTAACATCAAATGTGATAGATGCTAAACTATGAATGGCTGGTTGTGCTTCCTCCACAGGAATAGGTGTACTAACTGGTGGAGTTGGGGTTCGCCGTGGTAGTACTAGCGCTTTGGGCACTGGAGCTGCCTTACTAACTGCTCTTGTTTGGGAGCTCTGTGGTGGAGATGGTGCTGTGTCAACAGGAACTGGGTTACTATCTGCTAGGGTTGGGGTTAGATTGGGTGAAGCTGGTTCTCTGTCCATCGCAGTAGGGGTAAAATCTGCGAGAGTCTGGGTTTTGTGTGGTAGGGCTGGTTCTCGTGCATGTACAACCGGGGTGCTATCTCCACCAAGAGGTAGCACTGTTTTATTTGAAGACCGTGTTTTTACTCCGCTAGATACTGCCATCACCCGCTCCAATTCAAATGGCTGATAAACAGGAAACATAATTGAATGTACAAACATTGTATGAGAGACAGATGCAATAGATAGTGTGGAAAAAAGAGGGCATTAAATAATTGACATGTATATTGTTTAACTAAAACAGATAGCATGACATAATTTCACATATATGATGTCTATCTAAACTAGATAGCATAGCATAACATAATTCAAAGATATGATGACTAACTAAACAGGATCGCATGACATAGTTCACATACATGTTATCTAAGTAACCAGGATCGCATGATTTAATTCACATATGTGATTTATATGCTAAGCGGAGGGCATTCACATATATGATGTCTGAACTATGCAATGGAAGACACCATATGCATGATATGAGCAGTAGAACCGTGCCAAGTTAGAGCATACACCTCGGTGGGGGAATGATGCGTCTCCAACGTATCTATAATTTTTGATGGTTCCATGGTATTATATTATCTGTTTTAGATGTTAATGGGCTTTATTTTACACTTTTATATTATTTTTGGGACTAACCTATTAACCCAAGGCCCAGTGCAAATTGCTGTTTTTGGCCTATTTCCGTGTTTCACAGAAAAGGAATATCAAACGGAATCCAAACGGAATGAAACCTTCGGGAACGTGATTTTTGGAACAAACATGATCCAAAGGACTTGGAGTGGACGTCAAGAAAAAAACAAGGAGTCCACGAGGCAGGGGGCACACCTACCCCCCTGGGCGCACCCTCCCCCCTCATGGCTCAACCCTGAAAACATCCAAGAGCACCATGAAACCCTATTTCCACCGCTGCAACCTTCTGTACCCAAGAGATCCCATCTTGGGCCCTTTTCCGGAGCTCCACCGGAGGGGGAATCGATCACGGAGGGCCTCTACATCAACTCCATGGCCTCTCCGATGATGTGTTAGTAGTTTACTTCAGACCTTCGGGTCCATAGTTATTAGCTAGATGGCTTCTTCTCTCTCTTTGGATCTCAATACAAAGTTCTCCTCGATCTTCTTGGAGATCTAATCGATGTAACTCTTTTTGTGGTGTGTTTATCGAGATCCGATGAATTGTGGTTTTATGATCAAGTCTATCTATGAACAATATTTGATTCTTCTCTGAAATATTTTATGTATGATTGGTTATCTTTGCAATTCTCTCCAAATTATCAGTTTGGTTTGGCCATCTAGATTGATCTTTCTTGCAATGGGAGAAGTGCTTAGCTTTGGGTTCAATCTTGTGGTGCTCGATCCAAGTGACAGAAAGGAAAACGACATGTATTGTATTGTTGCCATCGAGGATAAAAATATGGGGTTTATATCATATTGCTTGAGTTTATCCCTCTACATCATGTCATCTTACCTAATGCGTTACTCTGTTCTTATAAACTTAATACTCTAGATGCATGCTGGATAGCGGTTGATGTGTGGAGTAATAGTAGTAGATGCAGGCAGGAGTCGGTCTACTTGTCACGGATGTGATGCCTATATACATGATCATGCCTAGATATTCTCAAAATTATTTGCTTTTCTATCAATTGCTCGACAGTAATTTGTTCACCCACCGTAATACTTATGCTATCTTGAGAGAAGCCACTAGTGAAACCTATGGCCCCTGGGTCTATTCTCCATTATATTAATCTTCCGTCAACAAGCTATTTCAATTACCATTTATTTTTCAATCTTTACTTTTAAACTTTATCATAAAAATTCAAAAAATATTATCTTATCATCTCTATCAGATCTCACTCTTGTAAGTGACCGTGAAGGGATTGACAACCCCTTTATCGTGTTGGTTGCAAGGTTCTTATTTGTTTGTGTAGGTACGAGGGACTTGCGTGTGGCCTCCTACTAGATTGATACCTTGGTTCTCAAAAACTAAGGGAAATACTTACGCTACTTTGCTGCATCACCCTTTCGTCTTCAAGGGAAAGCCAACGCAGTGCTCAAGAGGGAGCAAGAAGGATTTCTGGCGCCGTTGTCGAGGAGTCTACGCACAAGTCAAGACATACCAAGTACCCATCACAAACTCTTATGCCTCGGATTACATTATTTGCCATTTGCCTGTCGTTTTCCTCTCCCCCACTTCACCTTTGCCGTTTTATTCGCCCTCTCTTTCTGTTCGCTTTTTCTTTCGCTTGCTTCGTCATTATGGCTAGTTCTTTATCTACTCCTTTGTCTCCCGAGAATGAGGTCCTTAATTTTATACTAAGGGAGGGAGAAAATCTAAAAGATGCTTGGTACCAAATTTGCAATGCGTAAAATAGATCTACTAGGAAGCAATCTACTTCCGTTCTTCTTCGCAATTTTTATGTACGCAGGATTCCTAGGAATAGATATATTCTTGATAACATTACCAGAGGAAATTTCTTGGGTAGCCACACTTTTGATTCTTATAATGCTATGATAATTTGTTTGACACACCACCTCTTTTGGTTAATGGAACTATGTTAACTTTGGAACATGTTATGCAAAGGCTTGATATTATTGAAAATAAAGTTACCACTGTGGAATTGATTGAGAATTTGGATAAAAATATCCACAACAAAATTACCCAATATGGATCTAAGGTAGGAGTTACTCTGAAAGGTTTTAAAGAAAAAGAACCCATAGTTAATGAAAGAATAGACCAAGATTCCACTAGAACTGATAAACTTGAGGGTATTGTTACCAACTTGGGGCCCGCTTTTTCTGTCATAAGGAATACTTCAAATCCTCCTACCAAAGAATGTACGTTAGTAAAAATAAGGGTGAAACTTCTAGTAAGGTAAATGCGGATCTCAAATCCATAAGTGTTCACCCCCACACTACCTGGCAAAAGCCTATACACAGAATCTTATCAGCAGCACGCTTTAAAATAAGGCACTGCTGCTAATTAGCCGTAGCGAGCTCAAGAATAACTCTCTGCTAAAATGAATATAGCAGTAGCACGCCAGCTGAAAGACGCGCTACTGCTATAATTCCCACGAGGCCTCCGCGAGGCTAGCTATAGCAGCAACGCGTTATAACGAAGGGCGCTACTGCTATGTAGCATAGTAGCAGCGCATTTCGCCAATAAGCGCTACTGCTAAGTTTACTACAAAAATTTAGTCCCTCCTCGCTCCGTGAAGAGAGTTCCCACCACCTTAAATATGTTACTTCTCAAACTTTGGCAAGCACTTGGTCTTCATTGAAGTCTATGTGTAGAATTTGTGGTTGCAATATGAGTGTTCACTTGTTCCTAAACGGTGAGGACTCATATTGACAAATCAGATTGTACACAAAAAGATCATTGATGATCAATGTATTTCTGATATATTGAACTATAAGTCTATTTTTACATGCTGACACATAGCAATAGCGCTTCTTTGTGAAAGGCGCTGCTGCTAGGTAGTTTAGAAGTAGTGTCTTTCTCTATAGCGCACTACTGCTAAGCCATTCCATCTCCCACCCCATCTCCTCTATCCGATCCACTCAATGTCACACACTCACTGGATCCCTCTTTATCCCCCGCGTCGGTCCTCCCCCGTCGCCCCTCCTCCCTCTGCGCCGCCGTCACCTCCTCCTCCTTGCTGGACTCGGTACCGGCCTCCTCCTCCGTCCTCCCTCTCCACTCGCCGCTGGCCGGCCCCTCCTCGCTCCGCCTTCCTCCTCCATCCTCCCTCCACTGGCCGTCGGCCGGCCCCTCCTCCTCCTTGCTGGACTCGACATCGGCCTCCTCCTCCGTCCTCCCTACATTTTGATTTAGTTGATTTAGTAGGCTAGTTGATTTAGAACATTTTCATTTAGTTTATTTAGTAGGCTAGTTGATTTATTTGATTTAGAACACTTTGATTTAGTTGATTTAGTAGGCTAGTTCATTTAGTTGATTTAGAACATTTTGATTTAGTTGATTTAGTAGGCTAGTTCATTTAGTTGATTTAGTATGCACCATTTTCATTTAGTTGATTTAGAACATTTTCATTAGTTGATTTAGAACATTTTCATTTAGTTGATTTCGTTACTTTTTGGCAAAATGTAGGTGGTACCTTGTCATCTAATATGTTACTAGATCTTAGGATTATAATTGTCCATCAAATTGCTTCTCGCGGAAGAACCAAAAATATCTCATGCTACTTTTTTTCTTTCCTGTGAAGTGGATCATTAATCCTTTGCTCATATTGCTTTAGGAAAAATGGCACCACCACCACCACCACTATGTCGACTGTGCAAGTCAAGGTGCGCCAGCAACCTTGCAACTGGCAAGCTGTTCAGCATCTACTTCCAGCCGGGTTTTCGTCATGCGGCGGTAAGAAATTAGATGAAATGTAATAACTATTTTATTTTTAGTGTTGGCATTACTGCATTGTGTCATTTTGCTTATTTTACACAGATCGTCCCATGCAATGTGAGGTTGAAATTCAACAAGCTGATAGGAGACACTGTGACATCTGACGCTCCGGGGGGGGGGGGCGTACACTATGGAGGTCGAGAAAGGATGCAATATGTCGTAGATTGGAGGAGATGGATGGGCCCGTTTCGTCGCTCGCATGCGTCTTACTGGTGGTGAGTTGATCAGCTTCTCCTTCAGAGCAGAAAGACCCAAGCTGGCTGTCATTTATCTCAACCTGGTGGAAGGTGATGAAGATGATGAAGATAATGAGGCACCCACTCGATGAAGATGATGAGGAACCACTTCATGAAGCCATCGTAGCTCAAAGAACAAGGCTGAGTGAGGAGGAGGTGTCCAACCTGTGGGACATAATTCCGCCACGTGCTGACTTTGTTGGGGCACCATTCGTGACCCGCCTGGCAAATACCTGTTGGGGAACGTAGCATAAATTCAAAATTTTCCTACGTGTCACCAAGATCTATCTATGGAGTCATCTAGCAACGAGGGAGGAGTGGATCTACATACCCTTGTAGATCGCGCGCGGAAGCGTTCAAGAGAACGGGGTTGATGGAGTCGTACTCGTCGTGATCCAAATCACCGATGATCCTAGCGCCGAACGGACGGCACCTCCGCGTTCAACACACGTACGGAGCAGCGACGTCTCCTCCTTCTTGATCCAGCAAGGGGGAAGGAGAGGTTGATGGAGATCCAACAGCACGACGGCGTGGTGGTGGAAGTAGCGGGATTCCAACAGGGCTTCGCCAAGCGCTGCGGGAGAAGGGAGATGTGTCATGGGAGGGAGAGGGAGGCGCCAGGGCTTAGGTATGGTTGCCCTCCCTTCCCCCCACTATATATAGGGCCAAGGGAGAGGGGGAGGGCGCAGCCTTGCCCCTTCCTCCAAGGAAGGGTGCGGCCAAGGGGGGGAGGAGTCCATCCTCCCCAAGGCACCTCGGAGGTGCCTTCCCCCTTTAGGACTCTCCCCTCCTCTTGTCCCTTTGGCGCATGGGGCTCTAGGGGCTGGTGCCCTTGGCCCATATAGGCCAAGGCGCACCCCCTACAGCCCATGTGGCCCCCCGGGGCAGGTGGCCCCACCCCGTGGACCCCCGGGACCCTTTCGGTGGTCCCGGTACAATATCGGTGACCCCGAAACTTGTCCCGACGGCCGAAATAGCACTTCCTATATATAGACCATTCCGGAACTCCTCGTGACGTCCGGGATCTCATCCGGGACTCCGAACAACTTTCGGGTTACCGCATACTAATATATCTATAACCCTAGCGTCATCGAACCTTAAGTGTGTAGACCCTATGGGTTCGGGAGACATGCAGACATGACCGAGATGACTCTCTGGTCAATAACCAACAGCGGGATCTGGATACCCATGTTGGCTCCCACATGTTCCATGATGATCTCATCGGATGAACCACGATGTCAAGGACTTAATCAATCCCGTATACAATTCCCTTTGTCTAGCGGTACGATACTTGCCCGAGATTCGATCGTCGGTATCCCGATACCTTGTTCAATCTCGTTACCGGCAAGTCTCTTTACTCGTTCCGTAACACATCATCCCGTGATCAACTCCTTGATCACATTGTCCACATTATGATGATGTCCTACCGAGTGGGCCTAGATATACCTCTCCGTTTACACGGAGTGAAAAATCCCAGTCTCGATTCGTGCCAACCCAACAGACACTTTCGGAGATACCTGTAGTGTACCTTTATAGCCACCCAGTTACGTTGTGACGTTTGGCACACCCAAAGCACTCCTACGGTATCCGAGAGTTGCACAATCTCATGGTCTAAGGAAATGATACTTGACATTAGAAAAGCTTTAGCATACGAACTACACGATCTTTGTGCTAGGCTTAGGATTGGGTCTTGTCCATCACATCATTCTCCTAATGATGTGATCCCATTATCAATGACATCCAATGTCCATGGTCAGGAAACCGTAACCATCTATTGATCAACGAGCTAGTCAACTAGAGGCTTACTAGGGACATGGTGTTGTCTATGTATCCCCACATGTATCTGAGTTTCCTATCAATACAATTATAGCATGGATAATAAACGATTATCATGAACAAGGAAATATAATAATAACTAATTTATTATTGCCTCTAGGGCATATTTCCAACAATACCATGGTTGATCGACATGATATGGTATGTTATACTTACAAATGCAAATTATCTGATGAAATACTTAGTGTACAGTCCAATGATATGGTATGTTGTGTGGAATCTAGTCGATGATATGTTTTAATGTAGAGTTCGATCATATGCTTATTAGTGTAGAATCTAAGGAAACTATTAATAGTGTAGATAATCCATATATACTTATTTGCGAGGCTATTTATTAATTGAAATGTTTTTCTTATTCAGAAAATGGCAAAGAGCATATCTGTGAGTTATGGTATCGAGCCTGATGAAGAAGGCCCAGCTGGACTATGCCTTACTGCAAGGGGCTCCATCACAACCTGTACTTACCGCGTGGACACGGACGGTCGCACACACTTAAACTCGGTTGGGTGGAAGAAATTCCTCGATGGCAAGAATCTTCGTGTTGGATAGGCCATCCTAATTACTATCAGGAACAACAATCGCCCATGCTTGAGGATGATGATTGTCTTCGATATCATCTAGAACTACATATGTGTGTGTGGCTATATCATCTAGAACTACATATGATGATCGTTGTCGATATCATCTAGAACTACATATGATGATTGCCGTTGATATGACCTTGTACTGCTTGAGGATGCATGTTGACTACGCATTAAATTGTTATCTAGTACTCCCTTTGTTCCAAATTACTCATCATGGTTTCAACTAAAACCACGACGAGTAATTTGGAACGAAGGGAGTACTACCTAGTAATGGTTTATGAATTTGATATCTACTAGCAGTACCTAGTATCTTGTATCTGAAATAGAAACTGAAAGGGAAAGGGGTACGGGGGGAAATGATGAAAGATATAGCAGTAGCGAGGGACTGCGAAAACGCTACAACTAAGTAATAGTAGCGCGTTCACAAAAAGCACAGCTAATATCGTCAACAGTAGTAGCGCAGGTAAGGACCGCGCTACTACTATAAGTTAGCTGTAGCGCCTTATTAGTAGAGTGGCCACCCGCGCTGCTGCTAGCCTCAAAACCCGCGCTACTACTAGGGTTTTCCCTAGTAGTGCCACTTTCTCGCTATCATTAAGGAACCTTTTGCTACAAATGATTTTCTTTATTTCTTGCCTAAGAGTTTTATCATTAATATAAAGAAGGGAACTCCTAAGGGTTATAAGTGTTCTATTGAAGAATTGCATACCAAAGATGGCAATACCTAGATCTATCCTTGCTTTTATGCCTAGCTAGGGGCGTTAAATGATAGCGCTTGTTGGGAGGCAACCCAGTTTTATTTTTGTTTCTTGCTTTTTGATTGTGTTTAGTAATAAATAATTCATCTCGCCTCTATTTGGATGTGGTTTTATGCTTTTAATTAGTGTTTGTGCCAAGTAGAACCTTTGGGAAGACTTGGGGAAAGTCTTTGCGATCTTGCTGTAAAAAACAGAAACTTTAGCACTCACGAGATTTGCTGCCATTTTTTACAGGAGAGTGTAATTTTGTTAATTATTTTTGTAGATGATTAATAGATAAATTGCTCACGTCCAGTAATTTATATTAGAACTTTTGGGTTCCAGAAGTATTCGAGACCTACAGCTTACTACAGACTGTTCTGTTTTTGACAGATTCTGTTTTTGTGTGTTGTTTGCTTATTTTGATGAATCTATGGTTATCAATTGAGTTTATGAACCATAGAAAGATGGAATACAGTAGGTTTAACACCAATATAAATAAATAATGAGTTCATTACAGTACCTTGAAGTGGTAGTTTGTTTTCTTTTGCTAATGGAGCTCACGAGATTTTCTTTTAAGTTTTGTGTTGTGAAGTTTTCAAGTTTTGGGTAAAGATTTGATGGATTATGGAATGAGGAGTGGCAAGAGCCTAAGCTTGGGGATGCCCAAGGCACCCCAAGGTAAAATTCAAGGACAACCAAAAGCCTAAGCTTGGGGATGCCCCGGATGGCATCCCCTCTTTCGTCTTCGTCCATCGGTAACTTTACTTGGGGCTATATTTTTATTCACCACATGATATGTGTTTTGCTTGGAGCATCTTGTATGATTTGATTCTTTGCTTTTTAGTTTACCACAATCATCCCTGCCGTACACACCTTTTGGGACAGATACAGATGAATCAGAATTTATTAGAATACTCTATGCGCTTCACTTATCTCTTTTGAGCTAGATAATTTTGCTCTAGTGCTTCGCTTATATCTTTTAGAGCACGGTGGTGGTTTTATTTTATAGAAATTATTGATCTCTCGTGCTTCACTTATACTATTTTGAGTGTCCGTTAGAACAACAAGGTAATTTTCTTTGGTTATGAATTTAGTCCTAATATGATAGGCATCCAAGATCGGTATAATAAAAACTATCATAAAAAGTGCATCGAATACTATGAGAAGTTTGATACTTGATGATTGTCTTGAGATACGGAGATGGTGATATTAGAGTCATGCTAGTTGAGTAGTTGTGAATTTGAGAAATACTTGTTCTAAAGTTTGTCATTCCCGTAGCATGCACATATGGTGAACCGTTATGTGATGAAGTCAGAGCATGATTTATTTATTGATTGTCTTCCTTATGAGTGGCGGTCGAGGACGAGCGATGGTCTTTTCCTACCAATATATCCCCCTAGGAGCATGTGCATAGTACTTTGTTTTGATAACTAATAAATTTTTTATAATATGTATATGAGTTCTTTATGACTAATGTTGAGTCCATGGATTATACACACTCTCACCCTTCCACCATTCTAGCCTTTCTAGTACCGCGCAACTTTCGCCGATACCATTAACCCACGTTATACCTTCCTCAAAACAGCCACCATACCTACCTATTATGGCATTTCCATAGCCATTCCAAGATATATTGCCATGCAACTTTCCATCGTTCCGTTTGTTATGACATGCTTCATCATTGTCATATTGCTTTGCATGATCATGTAGTTGACATCGTATTTGTGGCAAAGCCACCGTTCATAATTCTTTCATACATGTCACTCATGAGTCATTGCATATCCTGGTACACTGCCGGAGGCATTCACACTTGAGACTCCAAACAAGGATTCCACGAGGCAGGGGGCGCGCCTACCCCCTGGGCGCGCCCGCCCCCCTCGTGGGCCCCTCGTGGCGCAACTTACCTACTTCTTCCTCCTATATATACTCATATACCCTGAAAACATCCAGGAGCACCATGAAACCCTATTTCCATCGGCACAACCTTCTGTACCCAAGAGATCCCATCTTGGGGCCTTTTCAGGAGCTCCGCCAGAGGGGGCATCGATCGCGGAGGGCCTCTACATAAACTCCATGGCCTCTCCGATGATGTGTGAGTTGTTTGCTTTAGACCTTCGGTCCATAGTTATTAGCTAGATGGCTTCTTCTCTCTCTTTGGATCTCAATACAAAGTTCTCCTCGATCTTCTTGGAGATCTATTCGATGTAACTCTTTTTGTGGTGTGTTTGTCGAGATCCGATGAATTGTGGGTTTATGATCAAGTCTATTAATGAACTATATTTGATTATTCTCTAAAATCTTTTATGTATGATTGGTTATCTTTGCAAGTCTCTTCGAATTATCAGTTTGGTTTGGCCTACTAGATTGATCTTTATTGCAATGGGAGAAGTGCTTAGCTTTGGGTTCAATCTTGCGATGCTCGATCCCAGTGACAGAAAGGGAAACGACACATATTGTATTGTTGCCATCGAGGATAAAAAGATGGGGTTTATATCATATTGCTTGAGTTTATTCCTCTAGATCATGTCATCTTACCTCATGCATTACTCTGTTCTTATGAACTTAATACTCTAGATGCATGTTGGATAGCGGTCGATGTGTGGAGTAATAGTAGTAGATCCTGGCATGAGTCGGTCTACTTGTCATAGACGTGATGCCTATATACATGATCATGCCTCGATATTCTCATAATTATTCGCTTTTCTATCAATTGCTCGACAGTAATTTGTTCACCCACCGTAATACTTGTGCTATCTTGAGAGAAGCCACTAGTGAAACCTATGGCCCCCGGGTCTATTCTCCATTATATTAATATTCCGTCCACAAGCTATTTCAATTACCATTTATTTTGCAATATTTACTTTTAATCTTTATCATAAAAATATCAAAAATATTATCTTATCATCTCTATCATATCTCACTCTCGTAAGTGACCGTGAAGGGATTGACAACCCCTTTATCACGTTGGTTGCGAGGTTCTTATTTGTTTGTGTAGGTACGAGGGACTTGCGTGTGGCCTCCTACTGGGTTGATACCTTGGTTCTCAAAAACTGAGGGAAATACTTATGCTACTTTGCTGCATCACCCTTTCCTCTTCAAGGGAAAACCAATGCAGTGCTCAAGAGGTAGCAGGGAATAGGACTGGTCATCTGTCTCTGAATCCATTGATACGTCTCCAACGTATCTATAACTTTTGATTGCTCCATTCTATATTATCTACTGTTTTAAACATTATCGGGCTTTATTATCCACTTTTATATTATTTTGGGACTAACCTATTAACCGGAGGCCCAGCCCAGAATTGCCGTTTTTTGCCTCCTTTAGGGTTTCGAAGAAAACGAATATCAAACGGAGTCCAAACAGAATGAAACCTTCGGAAACGTGATTTTCTCATCAGATAAGATCCAGGAGACTTGGACCCTCCATCAAGAAAGCCACGAGGTGGTCACGAGGGTAGGCCCCCCCCCAGGGCGCGCCCCCTGCCTCATGGACCCCTCGAAGCTCCACCGACATACTTCTTCCTCCTATATATATCCACGTACCCCCAAACGATCGGGGACGGAGCCAAAAACCTAATTCCACCGCCTCAACTTTCTGTATCCACGAGATCCCATCTTAGGGCCTATCCGAAGCTCCGCCGGAGGGGGCATTGATCATGGAGGGCTTCTACGTCATCATCCAAGCCACTCCAATGAAGTGTGAGTAGTTTACTTCAGAACTACGGGTCCATAGCTAGTAGCTAGATGGCTTCTTCTCTCTTTTTGGATCTCAATACAATGTTCTCCCCCTCTCTCGTGGAGATCTATTCGATGTAATCTTCTTTTTGCGGTGTGTTTGTTGAGACCGATGAATTGTGGGTTTATGATCAAGTCTATCTATGAATAATATTTCTTCTCTGAATTCTTTTATGTATGATTGGTTATCTTTGCAAGTCTCTTCGAATTATCAGTTTGGTTTGGCCTACTAGATTGGTTGTTCTTGCCATGGGAGAAGTGCTTAGCTTTGGGTTTGATCTTGCGGTGTCCTTTCCCAGTGACAGAAGGGGCAGCAAGGCACGTATTGTATCGTTGCCATCGAGGATAACAAGATGGGGTTTTTATCATATTACATGAAACTATCCCTCTACTTCATGTCATCTTGCTTAAGGCGTTACTCTGTTTTTAACTTAATACTCTAGATGCATGCCGGATAGCGGTCGATGAGTGGAGTAATAGTAGTAGATGCAGAATCGTTTCGGTCTACTTGTCTCGGACGTGATGCCTATATACATGATCATACCTAGATATTCTCATAACTATGCTCAATTCTGTCAATTGCTCAACAGTAATTTGTTCACCCACCATAGAATACTTATGCTTTTGAGAGAAGCCACTAGTGAAACCTATGGCCCCGGGGTCTCTTTCTCATCATATCAATCTCCATTACTTTATTATTGCTTTGCTTTTACTTTGCTTTTACTTTATTTACTTTGCATCTCTATACAAAAAATACCAAAAATATTATTTATCATCTCTATCAGATCTCACTTTCGTAAGTGACCGTGAAGGGATTGACAACCCCTAAGGGCGTTGGTTGTGTTGAGCTATTGTTTTTGTGTAGGTACGAGGGACTCGAGCGTAGCCTCCTACTGGATTGATACCTTGGTTCTCAGAAACCGAGGGAAATACTTACGCTACTTTGCTGTATCATCCCATCCTCTTCGGGGAAATCCAACGCAATGCTCAGGAGGTAGCAAGAAGGATTTCTGGCGCCGTTGCCGGGGAGTCTGCGCAAAAGTCAACATACCAAGTACCCATCACAATCCCTATCTCCTGCATTACATTATTTGCCATTTGCCTTTTGTTTTCCTCTCCCCCACTTCACCCTTGCCGTTTTCTTCGCCCTCTCTCTCTCTCTATCCTCCCTATCTATTTGCCTCTTTTGCCTGTTTGCTCTTTGTTTGCTCGTGTGTTAGTTTGTTTGCTTGTCGTCATGGCTAGTTCTTTACCTTCTGCCTCTATGTCTGAAATTGGGGATACTATTGTCGATAATAATTTTGATGCTCCTACTAAAGAACCCACTATCTCACATATAAAAATATTTCGTGTTGGTAGCGGTAATATTATTGGAAAAGGAGTTATTCAAGATTTCTTTACTTGTGCCGGTGCTTTACCTTCTATGGGTAGTTATATTCTTCATAGAACTAGTAGTCTTGCGGACGCTATTGCCATGCTTGTAGTTGAAGTTGAGAGGTAATTCATGCACTTGCATCCTTCTATACAAAGGATTTTTCCTAGAATTTTCTGATATTGAGCATTCTTATGTTAAGCGTGCCGTTACTATCTTTTTGGCTCATGAGTTTCGATTCATAATTAAAGAGGCCAAAGAAGTCGTTGCGCATTATAGGTGGATGCTTTGCCGTCCTCCCATAGAGACTATCCTCTTTGATCAAGAAGAAATAATGTGTTTTCAATCTCTATACTATGTTGCTTTCAATGAAAATCTTAGAAAAAGGGTTCCTACCAATGTTTTAGTTGATAGAATTTCTGAACTTAATGATGATTTAGCTATTCGAGATAATGAATTGGGATATTCTCTTGAATATAGGCTCACAAAGTTCTGTCAAAAGAATGCTTATAATGATGAATTGGTTGTGCAATATTAAGGACCAAAGGAGGAACCTATACCTCCCAAGGTTGATCTTGGAGACTTTTGTACCAACAAATTTAGCCCTTTTGATTACTTTTGCTTGCCTCAAAGAAAACTTGCTGCTGAAGTAGAGAATATGAAATGAGTTTTAACAATCTATCTTATTATTATGGCAATACCTAGATCTATTCTTGCTTGTTGTGCCTAGCTAGGGGCGTTAACCGATAGCGGTTGTTGGGAAGCAACCCAATTTTATTTTTATTCCTTGCTTTTTTCTCCTGTTTAGTACTCCCTCTGTCCCAAATTTCTTGTCTTAGATTTGTCTAGATACGGATGTATCTAATACTAAAATGTGACTTGATACATTCGTATCTAGAAAAAATCTAAGACAAGAATTTTGGGACGGAGGGAGTAATAAATAAATTATGTAGCCTCTGTTTTGGTTGTGTTTTTTTGTATTTAATTAGTGTTTGTGCCAAGTAGAACCGTTGGGAAGACTTGGGGAAAGTCTTGTTGAACTTGCTGTAAAAAACAGAAACTTTAGCGCTCACGAGAACTGCTGTCATTTTTATTTGGAAAGTTTTATTTAGTTAATTCTTTTTGCAGATGATTAATAGATAAATTCCTCACGTCCAGAAATTTATTTTAGAATTTTTGGGGTTCAGATCTTGCTCTAGTTACAGATTACTACAGACTGTTCTGTTTTTGACAGATTCTGTTTTTCGTGCGTTGTTTGCTTATTTTGATGAATCTATGGCTAGTAAAATAGTTTATAATCCATAGAGAAGTTGGAATACAGTAGGTATAACACCAATATAAATAAAGAATGAGTTCATTACAGTACCTTGAAGTGGTCTTTTGTTTTCTTTCGCTAACGGAGCTCATGAGTTTTCTACTTTAAGTTTTATGTTGTGAAGTTTTCAAGTTTTGGGTAAAGATTTGATGGATTATGGAACAAGGAGTGTCAAGAGCCTAAGCTTGGGGATTCCCATGGCAACCCCAAGATAATCTAAGGACACCTAAAATCCAAAGCTTGGGGATGCCCCGGAAGGCATCCCCTCTTTTGTGTACTTCTATCGGTAACTTTACTTGGAGCTATATTTTTATTCACCACATGATATGTGTTTTGCTTGGAGCGTCTTTTATGATTTGAGTCTTTGCTTATTAGTTTAACACAATCAGCCTTGCTATACACACCTTTTGAGAGAGCCATACATGATTTGGAATTTGATAGAATACTCTATGTACTTCACTTATATCTTTTGAGCTTTATAGTTTTGCTCTAGTGCTTCACTTATATATTTTAGAGCATGGTGGTGGATTTGTTTTATAGAAATTATTGATCTCTCATGATTCAATTAGATTATTTTGAGAGTCTTAGTAGCATGGTAATTTTCTTAAAATCCTAATATGCTTGGTATGCAAGATTAATAATAAAACTTTCGTATGAGTGTGTTGAATACTAAGAAGAAATTGATGCTTGATAATTGTTTTGAGATATGAGGATGGTGATATTAGAGTCATGCTAGTTGAGTAGTTGTGAATTTGATAAATGCTTGTGTTAAAGTTTGTGATTCCCGTAGCATGCACGTACGGTGAACTGTTATGTGATGAAGTCGGAGCATTATTTATTTATTGATTGTCTTCCTTATGAGTGGCGGTCGGGGACGAGCGATGGTCTTTTCCTACCAATCTATCCCCCTAGGAGCATGCACGTAATACTTTGCTTTGATAACTTCTAGATTTTTGCAATAAGTATATGAGTTCTTTATGACTAATGTTGAGTCCATGGATTATACGCACTTTCCTTCCTTCCACCATTGCTAGCCTCTCTAATACTGCGCACTTTTCGCCGGTATCATACACCCACCAAATACCTTCCTCAAAACAGCCACCATACCTACCTATCATGGCATTTCCATAGCCACTCCGAGGTATATTGCCATGCAAATTTCCACCATTTCGTTCATTATGACACGCTCCATCAGTGTCATATTGCTAGCATGATCATGTAGTTAACATCGTATTTGTGGCAAAGCCACCGTTCATAATTCTTTCATACATGTCACTCATGAGTCATTGCACATCCCGGTACACTCCCGGAGGCATTCATATAGAGTCATATTTTGTTCTAAGAATCGAGTTGTAATTCATGAGTTGTAACTTAATAAAAGTGTGATGATCATCATTATTAGAGCATTGTCCCTGTGAGGAAAGGATGATGGAGACTATGATTCCCCCACAAGTGGGGATGAGACTCTGGACGAAAAAAATAAAAAAGAGGCCATAAAAAAGGGAGAAAGGCCCAAATAAAAAAATGAGAGAAAAAGAGAGAAGGGACAATGTTACTATCCTTTTACCACACTTGTGCTTCAAAGTAGCACCATGATCTTCATGATAGAGAGTCTCTCATTATGTCACTTTCATACACTAGTGGGAATTTTTCATTATAGAACTTGGCTTGTATATTCCAATGATGGGCTTCCTCAAATGCCCCAGGTCTTCGTGAGCAAGCGAGCTGGATGCACACCCACTTAGTTTCTTTTGAGATTTCATATACTTATAGCTCTAGTGCATCCGTTGCATGGCAATCCCTACTCACTCACATTGATATCTATTGATGGGCATCTCCATAGCCCGTTGATACACCAGGTTGATGTGAGACTATCTTCTCCCTTTTTGTCTTCTCCACAACCACCATTCTATTCCACCTATAGTGCTATATCCATGGCTCACGCTCATGTATTGCGTGAAGATCGAAAAAGTTTTGAAAATGTCAAAAGTATGAAACAATTGCTTGGCTTGTCATCGGGGTTGTGCATGATTTAAATACTTTTGTGGTGAAGATAGAGCATAGCCAGACTATATGATTTTGTAGGGATAACTTTCTTTGGCCATGATATTTTGAGAAGACATAATTGCTTTGTTAGTATGCTTGAAGTATTATTATTTTTATATCAATATGAACTTTTGTCTTGAATCTTTCGAATCTGAATATTCATACCACAATTAAGAAGATTTACATTGAAATTATGCCAAGTAGCACTCCGCATCAAAAATTCTGTTTTTATCATTTACCTACTCGAGGACGAGCAGGAATTAAGCTTGGGGATGCTTGATACGTCTCCAACGTATCTATAATTTTTGATTGCTCCATGCTATATTATCTACTGTTTAAACATTATTGGGCTTTATTATCCACTTTTATATTATTTTTGGGACTAACCTATTAACCGGAGGCCCAGCCCAGAATTGCTGTTTTTGCCTGTTTTAGGGTTTCAAAGAAAAGGAAAATAAAACGGAGTCCAAACGGAATGAAACCTTCGGAAACGTGATTTTCTCATCAGATAAGATCCAGGAGACTTGGACCCTCCGTCAAAAAAGTCACGAGGTGGTCACGAGGGTAGGGGCGCACCCCCCTAGGGCGCGCCCCCTGCCTTGTGGGCCCCTCGAAGCTCCACTGACGTACTTCTTCCTCCTATATACATCCACGTACCCCCAAAGGATCGGGGACAGAGCCAATAACCTAATTCCACTGCCGCAACTTTCTGTATCCACAAGATCCCATCTTAGGGCATGTTCCGAAGCTCCGCCGGAGGGGGCATCGATCACGGAGGGCTTCTACATCATCATCCAAGCCCCTCCGATGAAGTGTGAGTAGTTTACTTCAGACCTACGGGTCCATAGCTAGTAGCTAGATGGCTTCTTCTCTCTTTTTGGATCTCAATACAATGTTCTCCCCCTCTCTCGTGGAGATCTATTCGATGTAATCTTCTTTTTGCGGTGTGTTTGTTGAGATCGATGAATTGTGGGTTTATGATCAAGTCTATCTATGAATAATATTTGAATCTTCTCTGAATTCTTTTATGTATGATTGGTTATCTTTGCAAGTCTCTTCGAATTATCAGTTTGGTTTGGCCTACTAGATTGGTTGTTCTTGCCATGGGAGAAGTGCTTAGCTTTGGGTTCGATCTTGCGGTGTCCTTTCCCAGTGACAGAAGGGGTAGCAAGGCAGGTATTGTATCATTGCCATCGAGGATAACAAGATGGGTTTTTTATCATATTGCATGAAACTATCCCTCTATTTCATGTCATCTTGCTTAAGGTGTTACTCTATTTTTAACTTAATACTCTAGATGCATGCTGGATAGCGGTCGATGAGTGGAGTAATAGTAGTAGATGCAGAATCCTTTCGGTCTACTTGTGTCGGACGTGATGCCTATATACATGATCATACCTAGATATTCTCATAACTATGCTCAATTCTGTCAATTGCTCAACAGTAATTTGTTCACCCACCGTAGAATACTTATGCTTTTGAGAGAAGCCACTAGTGAAACCTGTGGCCCCCGGGTCTCTTTCTCATCATATCAATATCCATTACTTTATTATTGCTTTGCTTTTACTTTATTTACTTTGCATCTCTATACCAAAAATACCAAATATATTATTTATCATCTCTATCAGATCTCACTTTCGTAAGTGACCGTGAAGGGATTGACAACCCCTAAGCGTGTTGGTTGCATTAAGCTATTGTTTTTGTGTAGGTACGAGGGACTCGAGCGTAGCCTCCTACTGGATTGATACCTTGGTTCTCAAAAACTGAGGGAAATACTTACGCTACTTTGCTGCATCATCCCTTCCTCTTTGGGGAAATCCAACACAGTGCTCAAGAGGTAGCATCCATCTCTGAGGAGCTATCGGGACCCAGCAAGAGATCTGCTTCGACAGGTAGCACTGTCTGCTCTGAAGGCCTTGTTTTCACTCCAGATTTTTCCATCACCCACTCAAATGGCTGATTCACAGCAAGAGTAGTTTAATGTACAAACATTGTTGACAAATGGAAATTTAATGAAGAAAAGGATGGGCTAGATATCATTCAAATATATGATGCCTGGTTAAACAGGATGGCATTGGACATTTCACATATATTAATTGATGGCTAAAAGACAGGAGACTACATGATTCCCATATATGATATTGAAACTAAACAGGTGGCATTACAGAACATGTCTAAACTAATCAGTTGACATATATGATGTCGAAAGTAGGCACTTCAAGGAAACATATGCATGATATGACTAACATCATCATGCCAAGTTAGAGCAAACACCTTGGGGGTAAATAGGAGTGGTCAGTTGCGTATGAATCCACCTCGGAACAAATATCTTCCTCTGGATTATAATCTGGAGAGGGGGAGGGTTTCCCATTGAACCCACCATGGAGCGATGTCTGCATGACATTGTATTGCCGCGCAAAACTCTTCTATTTTTCTCTACATGTTCAGCATGACTGTGTACAATATCTGACATGCATATAAAAAATATAGTGAGATTATGTAAGGAGAGCATTCAGAAGTCTAGAGTAATGGTAACAACCAATGGATGGATCCAAAAATAATGATAGCAGGCTGATGATTGCCTTAATTTAATAAAAAAATAGATGATGATTGATTTACTATTTGTTTCCCACCCAATATGAACAATATAGGCATACCCTAGGTGAACCAGATATTAGACAGTGATACTATTCATTGCTTCCTCGATATGTGCCCCACAACTAATTTAGAACTCAAGTTTGAACATCAATTTGGACCTGACTTGGAGTCTAAGAGGTGAACAGGACAATAAAGTAGCAGGTAATATTAAGCAATGCATAACATAAGCAGAAACAAAAGAGTGCGACTTCTCTTGTGGACCCGTGTACTCCTCAGGTTCATATGCTGAGTCGATGATGGTGATGCCGTTGCGGTGCGTTTCGGCGGCAGGGAAGGAGATCTGAGGCGGCGAAGGACGGTCAAGAGTCGTGATGTCTGGTTTGGTGGATGCTTCTGTCGATGGAGCAGCTTAGGTGAGGTGGATGACATCGCGGCAGGAGCAGGACAAACCACACAAAGTTTTTTTCGACACCTACCTGTAACTGAAGTAATTCTGTAAGGGCTCATTTGGCTTGCATGATTCTAAAAACACAGGGATAGGAGAAAAAACACCGGAATAGGATAGGAATGCACATGGGAAATAGAGCATTTGTGAACACAGGATTTCTGTCAACTTGGGTGTTTGGTTCATAGGAAAAGGAGGAGCAGAGGAATGGAAAGAAACAGGGGCCAAAATAAAGTGAAACCATATGAAAGCGTGTACAATTAGAATGTTATTCTGCCACTAATGCACTAGGTCTTGTTTTCATGCATAGGATTTTGAAAAGTAGGTCCAGGTGGATGTTTTGCTCCATGCCTTTCAACAAAATGCATGAATAGTTGAATAGTAGAGTGTCATAGGAAAATTTCCTATTGCTATGTTTTCCCGTTGAACCACAATAGCCCTAATGGATCGACATGAATGTAGAGTAATAAGTGATGCGACAAGTGTACAACCTCTTTGCCATAGCCGTATTGACCTCAGCATCATTGGGTTGGTCGCTGAAGAAGTTGAGGCAGAGGTGGCTGTTGGAGGTGTGGAGGAAGATCTAAGGAATCTATAGACGGTGTCCAGGGCACTGCTCTGTTGTGATGGATCGTTCCGTCCTTGGAGCAGCTCCAGTGTAACGCCCTCGATGCGGCTATAGCTCCCACGTGTCGAGGCACGACTTAGAGACATAACCGCATTGAAAGCAATGTCGCAAGTTAGGCAATCATCACAACATCCCATGTAATGCATAATAAAAGGGGGAGAAACATAGTTGGCTTACACTCGCCACGTCACATCAAAGTACATAAATAACATCCATCATACAAACACTCATGGCTAGACTACGGCGCCAAAATAGAAAAGAACCCAACATGCGACAAGGCCCGAATCAAACCCCAACTAGGCACCATTACTGATCATCAGGAAAAGACACGTAGTAACGCTGAGAGTCCTCGTCGAACTCCCACTTGAGCTCGTACTCGTCACCTGGAGCGGAATCACTTGGACCTGCATCTGGAGTTATAGTATCTGTGAGCCATAGGGACTCAGCAATCTCACACCCTCGCGATCAAGACTATTTAAGCTTATAGGAAGGAAAGGCAAATATATGTGGAGCTGCAGTAAGCGACTAGCATATATGGTGGCTAACTTATTCGCAAAAGAGAGCGAGGAGAGGAGGCAAGCGCGAGTGAGAAACTACAGAGCACCCTGCGCAAACATAACTCCAACACCGTGTCCACTTCCCGGACTCCGCCGAGAAGAGGCCATCACGGTAACACACTCAGTTGATTCATTTTAATTTAATTACGGTTCAAGTTATCTAAAAACGGACATTAACAAATTCCCATCTGCCCATAACCGCGGGCACGGCTTTCGAAAGTTCAATCCCTGCAGGGGAGTGTCAACTTAGACCATGACAAGCTCTCACGGTCAACGAAGGAATAGACCTCCTCCCAAGACGTTCCGATCAGACTCGGTATCTCGGTAATTCAAGACACTTTGACAGGGTAAAACAAGACCAGCAACACCGCCCGAATGTGCCGACAAATCCCGATAGGAGTTGCACATATCTCTTTCTCAGGGCACACTCAGATGAGACATCCTACGCGTAAAACCAACCCTCAAGTTGCCCCAAGGTGGCCCCGCAGTCTACTCGGTCGGACCAACACTCAGAGGAGCACTGGCCCGGGGGGGTTTAAAATAAGATGACCCTTGGGCTCCGGTAACCCAAGGGAAAAATGGGCTAGGTGGCGAATGGTAAAACTAAGGTTGGGCATTGCTGGAAAAGCTTTAATCAAGGCGAAATATCAAGGAGTTCCCATTATAACCCAACCGCGTAAGGAACGCAAAATCCGGGAACATAACACCGATATGACGGAAACTAGGGCGGCAAGAATGGAACAAAACACTAGGCGAGAGGCCGAGCCTTCCACCCTTCACCAATTATATAGATGCATTAAGATAACATGGCAATATAATGATATCCCAACAAGTAAATAAATGTTCCAACAAGGAACGGCTTCCAATCTTCACCTGCAACTAGCAACGCTATAAGAGGGGCTGAGCAAAGCGGTAACATAGCCAATCAATGGTTTGCTAGGACATGGTGGGTTAGAGGTTTGACATGGCAATTGGGAGGATGACAAGCAAAAGGTAGGCATCGAAGCATTGGCATAGCAAAAGAGCGAGCAAACTAGCATAGCAAAGATAGTAGTGATTTCGAGGGTATGATCATCTTGCCTGCACAGTTGTCAGAGTTGACTGGATCCTCACAAGCAAAGCCAACGGGCTCCTCGATAGCGAACTCGTCTCCTAGCTCTACCCAAACAAGACAAAAAAGCAACAAGGATACAATCAACCACGTGCAAGGATCAAATGACATGATGCAATGATGATATGCTATGCGGGATGCGATGCGGGATGCAAAATGCAAGATATGACAGGAAATGCATGAACCTGGCCTCAACTTGGAATTCCAAGGGTGCCACTGGAAAGATGAGATGAAATCGCTTGAAAACGATATAAAGAACGCCGGAATCGGAGTTACGGTTTGGAAATGGCAAACGTTTCAAAATGACACCGGTCTGCGATTTACAGCAAGTAGGCATCTAAATGCAATGAGATGAACATGCTACAGCACCCAAACATGACAACAAAATACATGGCAGAGATGTACACAAGATGCTTACCAAAAGTATAGCACTGAGCTATGGCCAATTCATCCATTAAGAGGTTCAAACAAGCATGGCAAAAACGCAAATGCAAAACAGATTCCAGACTTAGTGAAATTAACACTTGTCTGAAATTTCAGATCACGAAGCCCTCTTCGGAGCAGCAAAACAACATGATACATGACCTGATTAAGACAAGTAAGAACATGGCATGGAGCTACTCAACAAGCTTAACAAAAGACCCAAAGTGACCTGGGGCCAAAAGGGTTCAAAAAATATACTAACGGGCACACGAACATAGCTAAAACACAATCAGTTTTTTAGACTTAGTGAAAACTGAGACATGCTGAAATATAACTCACGAAGGCATGTAAACGAGCTCGATGCACTCACCACGGTGCAAGTCATGGCAAGGCAGGCATACATCCATCAAGAAGGCACAAAATACAAGCTAGACATGGCAAGAACAATGACATAGCATGCACGGATCAACTTCAATAGCATCGCAAAATCGCAAACGAGTTGACGATCTGCCCAGATTCACCACGAAGCAAAAGTAGAGCTCGATTGACTCAAGCTAGGTTGCTCCATAATTGCAAAAAAAGATATGGATGGATAGAGCATAACATGATTAACAAAACTCCTTTACTGATCATCCTCAAAATAGGAACGGATCACTAGGAAACAAGCTGAACATATGGCATCATGAACTAAATAATCCCAGACTTAGTGAAAACTACTAAGTCCCTGAAAACAGATTTACCGGGTGCCTCACTTTGCAAGCTTGCACAAGTCACCACGCACATCCTAAAAATGCATGGGTTGCACCTCTGGAAATAAGACAAAATCCTTAACAAAACATATGAAGGACTCACAGGCATATCATGCACACAAAAATCATGGCAAAAATGACAAATGTCTAAGATGAACTAGCAGATCTGACAATTAACTCATGAAGCCTCCTTCTAACAGCATTTTGGGCATCAAGATGAGCTCAAATGAAAATAATGCAACGGAATGAAATGATGTACTCATCGAGGCAAACATTTTGATATGCTATATGCCCAAATCGGAGCTACGGATGCAAAGTTACGGGGCCTCGGACAGGAGCATATGAAGTAAAAAACCCAGGGACTTAGAAAAAAAATGAGGGTTAGGGTTACTGTAGCAACCGCGGATCTGGATCGGGCGCGTTGGATCCAGCGAGGTCGCTCGCCGGCGACGATGGGCGGTGGCGGCCGGACGGAGGGGAGGCGAGGCCGGGGCCGGGGCCGGGCTTGGCGGCGAGGAGGAGCGGCGCGGCCGGGGTCGGGCGGCGGCGGCCCG